>NC_067492.1:28533911-29133911 GCF_947179515.1 Apodemus sylvaticus
AATGGGGTACAGAGTTAAACAAAGAATTCTCACCTGAAGAACTTCGGATGGCAGAGAAGCATCTTAAAAAATGCTCAACTTCATTAGTCATTAGGGAAATGCAAATCAAAACAACCCTGAGATTTCACCTTACACCAGTCAGAATGGCTAAGATTAAAAATTCAGGAGACAGCAGGTGTTGGAGAGGGTGTGGAGAAAGAGGAACACTCCTCCACTGCTGGTGGGGTTGCAAATTGGTACAACCACTCTGGAAATCAGTCTGGCGGTTCCTCCGAAAACTGGGCACCTCACTTCCAGAAGATCCTGCTATACCACTCCTGGGTATATACCCAGAAGACTCCCCACCACGTAATAAGGATACATGTTCTACTATGTTCATAGCAGCCCTATTTATAATTGCCAGATGCTGGAAAGAACCCAGGTATCCCTCAACAGAAGAGTGGATGCAAAAAATGTGGTATATCTACAAAATGGAGTACTATTCAGCCATTAGAAACAATGAATTCATGAAATTCTTAGGCAAATGGATGGAGCTAGTGAATATCATACTAAGTGAGGTAACCCAGACTCAAAAGGTGAATCATGGTATGCACTCACTAATAAGTGGATATTAACCTAGAAAACTGGAATACCCAAAACATAATCCACACATCAAATGAGGTACAAGAAGAAAGGAGGAGTGGCCCCTGGTTCTGGAAAGACTCAGTGAAACAGTATTCGGCAAAACCAGAACGGGGAAGTGGGAAGGGGTGGGTGGGAGGACAGGGGAAGAGAAGGGGGCTTACGGGACTTTCGGGGAGTGGGGGGGCTAGAAAAGGGGAAATCATTTGAAATGTAAATAAATTATATTGAATAAAAAAATTAAAAAAAAGAGTGTTCAATTCTTCCTCCCTTACTCACTCTGTCCTACTCCAGTGTTAGTTATCAAATTCAATAATTAAATCCCATCTCATCCTTGTTCCTTTGAATTATACATATAGCTTGCCATATGTGACAGAACATTACAAACTGGTCTTAATGTAACACTTTACAGTGCGACATTAGCCTTTAATAACTCATTAAAATATAAGAACTTTGTAACTTAGTGAGAAAAAAAAAACAAAAGGAGAATGATAAAGCAGCATGTAATTAGTAAAGAGAAAGGATTGCATAAGAGAAAATAAACATTTGAGGTAGCATTACTGAAAGCAGTGCTGTAAAAATGTGTTCAGGTACGATAGATTTGTAGGCAAAAACCAGTGTCATTTACACGTGTTTTGTCACACAAACCTCCTTGAGATGATGATGAGAACTTCAATGTTAAGCAATAGTAACTATTGTTTCTGATACACTAAATAGAGACTTATTGTAACTCAGTGATTTTTATATACTGAACTCTGTTACTATTGTACTGTTTCTGAGAATATGTGTGTGTTTACTTTTTTTTTTTTTGATGCACCCAATGAAAATTAAAGAAGAAACAAGAAAATTTTCTCTGTGTGGAGTAAATCTTCAATGACATATACTACATTAAGACAATAAATTATTGAAAATGGGTCCATCCAGAGAGCTGGCAGCAGGCCATTGGCTGTTAGAATTGACAGGTCAGCAGTTATTCCCCCATGACCATAAAGAGATTTCACAGGCTGTGAAAGGACCTTCAGCAGTCCGCCATGTAAACCTGATGAACAAAGGTCACTCTTATTCACAGCTCAAGCAAGAGAGAACAATGATTTCACCTGACTACACTCACAGTCACTTACACATACAAACACACACACACACACACTCACTCACACAAACACACAAACACACTCACACATGCACACACACACACATACACACAGAGAGAGAGAGACAGAGAGAGAAAGAGAAAGGATAGCAAAAATGATAGAAACCTAACACATTCAGTGTTAGTTAATTAGCATTTTGTTTCTTTATATTAAATTCTAAAAATCCCTCCAGAGTCTTCCCCAGTTTCTTTTCGATTAGTTGCAATGTGTCAGGTTTTATGTGGAGGTCTTGATCCACTTGGAGCTGAGCTTAGTACAAGGAAATACGAATGGATCAATTCACATTCTTCTGCATGCTGACTTCCAATTGAACCTGCACCATTTGTTGAAAAAGTTATCTTTTTTCCACTAGATGTTTTCAGTTCCTTTGTTGAACATCAAGTGACCATAGGTGTGTGGGTTCATTTCTGGGTCTTCAATCCTATTCCATTGATCAACTTGCCTGACATTGTACCAATACCATGCAGTTTTTAACACTATTGCTCTATAGTAATGTTTGAGGTCTGGGATACTGATTACCCCAGAAATTCTTTTACTGTTGAGAATAATTTTAGCTTTCCTGGGTTTTTTGTTATTCCAGATGAATTTGAGATTGCTCTTTCTAACTCTATGAAAAACTGAGTTGGGATTTTGATGGGGATTGTTTTGAATTTGTAGATTGCTTTTGGCAAGATGGCCATTTTAACTATATTAATCCTGCCAATCCACTAGCATGGAAGATTTTTCCATTTTCTGAGGTCTTCTTCAATTTCCTTCTTCGTTTTGATGTATTCTTGGATTCAGTGGGCAAGAATTTTATTGAGCATTTTTGCATTGATATTCATAAGGGAAATTGGCCTAAAGTTCTCTTTCCTTGTTGGATCTTCGTGTGGTTTTGGTATAAGTGTAATTGTGGCTTCATAGAACAAATTAGGTAGTGTTCCTTCTGTTTCTATTCTGTGGAATAAATTTGTGGAATGTTTGAAGAGTATTGGTGTTGAGTCTTCTTTGAAGGTCTGATAGAATTTTGCACTAAAACCATCTGGTCCTCTGCTTTTTTTTTGGTAGGAAGGCTTTCTATGACCCCTTCTGTATGGGTTATGGGACTGTTTAGATGATCTATTTGATCCTGATTTAATTTTGGTATTTGGAATCTGTCTAGGAAATTGTCCATTTCCTCCAGATTCTCCAGTTGTGTTGAGTATAGGCTTTTGTAGTAGGAGCTGATAAGTTTTTGAATTTTCTCATTATTGTTGTTATATCTCCTTTTTTGTTTCTAATTTTGTTAGTTTGGATACTGTCTCTGTATACTTTGGTTAGTCTGGCTAAGGGTTTTTCTATCTTTTCAAAGATACATCTCCTGGTTTTGTTGATTCTTTGTATCATTCTCTTTGTTTCTGCTTGGTTGATTTCAGCCCTGAGTTTGATGATTTCCTATCTTCTCCTCCTGGGTGAATCAGCTTCTTTTCATTACAGGGCTTTCAACTGTGCCGTTAAGCTTCCAGTGTATGCTCTCTCCATTTTGGGGAAAAGTTCCTGAACCAAACACCACTAGCTTATGCTCTAAGATCAAGAATTGACAAATGGGACCTCATAAAATTACAAAGTTTCTATAAGGCAAAGGACACTGTCAAAAGGACAAAATGGCAACCAACAAATTGGGAAAGGATCTTCATCAACCCTAAATCCGAGAGAGTGCTAATATCCAATATATACAAAGAACTCAAGAAGTTAGACCCCAGAGAACCAAATAATCCTATTTAAAAAATGGGGTACAGAACTAAACAAAGAATTTTCACCTGAAGAACTTCAGATGGCTAAGAAGCACCTTAAGAAATGTTCAACATCATTAGTCATTAAGGAAATGCAAATCAAAACAACCCTGAGATTTCACCTCACACCAGTCAGAATGGCTAAGGTTAAAAACTCAGGACACAGCAGGTTTTGGCGAGGATATGGAGAAGAGGAATACTCCTCCACTGCTGGTGGGATTGCAAGATGGTAAAACACTTTGGAAATCAGTCTGGCGGTTTCTCAGAAAACTGGACATGACACTTGGGTCTGGAGGACCCTGCTATACCACTCCTGGGCATATACCCATAGGATTCCCTGGCATGCAATAAGGACACATGCTCCACTATGTTCATAGCAGCCTTATTTATAATAGCCAGAAGCTAGAATGAACTCAGATGTCCCTCAGTGGAGGAATGGATACAGAAAATATGGTATATTTACACAATGGAATACTACGTAGCAATTAAAAAACAACGAATTCATGAAATTCTTAGGCAAATGCTTGAAACTGGAAAATATCATCCTAAGTGAGGTAACCCAATCACAAAAGAATATACATGGAATGCAATCACTGATAAGCTGATATTAATTAGCCCAGAAGCTCTGAATTCTCAAGACACAAGTAGCATATAAAATGATACCCAAGTAGAGGGAAGGAGAGGGCCCTGGTTCCTGGTTCTGAAAAGACTTGATCCAGCATTGTAGGGGAGTACCAGGACAGAGAAATGGGAGGGGTGATTGGGAAATTGGCAAAGGGAAGAAGGCTTATGAGACTGAACAGGAGGGGGAAACCGGGAAAAGGGAAAGCATTCGGAATGTAAACAAAGAATATAGAAAATAAAAAAATTAAAATTTAAAAAAATAAATAAATTCTAAAAATCATAGAAATACAATAAAATATCAATCCCACTTATTCTTTCCTCCTCCTAAATGAAATAAGTAAAATAAATGTAACCAATCATTGAATTGACCCCATTTCAATGCTGGTCTTTTCCTTTTTAACACTTTCTCAAAGACCCACAGCAAAAGACAAACTTAAAGGTCTCCAATATATTTATTTCAACCTTGGAGTTTATCTCCTCATTATGAATACATTGTTGTATTTTCTCAGCCCCTATCCCACTAAGAACTTATATCCCTAGAGAGAACAGTGTTGGCATGCCATCTTGTGCCAACAGGGTAAACCCTGTCTCATGAAGCATTACATTTACAGAGTGTGCAAAAGAACAGATTTAACAAGATGTTAATAACTACGCATGTTCAGATCACTGAGAAGCAACTCATATTTCATTCTGTGTGTATCTTGCTGCACAGAAGGAAGATCCTAAACATTAGTTAAAGCTTGCGTCAAAGTCATCTGTTCTGGAATTTTATCTCATCATTTGTATCTCTTTTCTAATCTTAGAAAATAAGGAGGAAAGACAAATAAAGGAATGTGGCAATATCTCTGTTTATTGATTTTCAAACACGAAGCTTCTATTTACAACTTCTAAAGCGCTGTGTGTGCTCAGTAGTTTATTAATTAGAGGGATTATGCAGCCCCATAGCTTGATGTGTTTGATTCTAGGGGAACTGTCCTTCCATTCTTGATGTGAAATAAAATGTCCTGCATTGACCCTGTACTAATGATGATCAGAATGCTTTCTTAGTGTGATCAGAGCTACTCCCACGCTGATTACCTCTTGGTGAATTGAGAGGAAATGGAAACAGCAAAAGAATTGATGCTGAAGAAATTTCTTTTCTTGCAAACTGCATATAACCCAAATAGATTTACTCTTAAGCTTTTAATAAACTGAAACAGTTACTGATTTCTGCAAATGGTGTCTCAGCTTAATCTCACAGAAGACTCTACAGCGGATTAGAAAAGCCTCCCATCTTTCAATATTTGTCTTTGTTCCTTTCAGTAGGTAAATTCAATTCTTATTATCCTCAATGACAATGCAATTCCAGATGATGAAATTTCTCATGTGAAACCTACACCTTTCAAATAATAATTCACAACTGCAAATTGGATTTACGTGTATATATGTGTGTGTGTGTGTGTGTGTGCAGGCATAGCTTACCTGAAGAGGACAGACTGATTTGTGAGCAGGTAATTCATTTCATAGATTAAAATGCTTTTAGATATAAGAAATGAAACACTGTGGTGGTGAGGAAAAGATTAAATTCACATTACCCGCAGGTTTATAATGATGGATGAATCTGCATGCAAAAGAAATCCGAAAGGTAAAAACAAAAGCCAACCCCTCAGGTTCTGATCAATGTGATCTTAAAATGTCATGTGGGTGCTGCTAAAACTTCCTGTGCACCCTCTGATTCAGATGTGCAATATGATGTCCCTCCTCCCTAATGCGTTGCCCCCTATAATGTCTGATCACTTCTGTTCATCCCATGGTCTCCAGCAAAGGGAGAGTTCTAAAGTAAGATTACAAATAAAGCATGCTATGCATAGCATCTACTGCATGATGCTAAACTATTGATACCCTTTTATGAGTACAAAACAATCAATGTTGTTTTTAATTGTCATGGCTCAGATATGACTCTCCCTTTTAAGTAACAAGGGAGTCTGAATTGCAGTGAAGTGATTCTTGTGGTTTTTATAATGGAATCTTTTACAAGAGGTTTCTTGGCATTTTAAGTTGGACAGTTATTGGGTATTTTTTTCAAGTGCAAAACACTTTACAGAACATGCAATCTTCCAGATTTTGCCAACAGTGTGCCACAGCTTCCAGATTCAGAAACCATATATGCATAGATACACTGCATAATACTTCAGCCTAACTGCAAAAAATTCCTTGCTATTGAAAGTCATTACTAGAGATGTAGCATCTCTTTCATTATTGAAGATATCTGTGTAGTTAATGACTATATATATGCATGTTCCATATTAATAATTGTTACTTTGTTCATTTGTTAATTAAGTGCTAAGAGAAATTTTGGGAACTTGGATTCGGTGACAGTACACCTGAGATTTATTTGAACTCTGTGATTAACTACTTTCTTTATATTGGACATTTTCCCAGTTCCTGCCTGCTTTAAGGTGCATTTTCATATGGGAAAGATGATGACACCTCAGTCACAGGTGTGTTATGAGGTACAGGGCCTTTCTTGTTTCTATATTGGTTGCTATGGTGACTAAAATGAAGTTACTCCAAGTATCCTATCATGTTGCTGGTCTTCCACTTTTCATTTGATGAACAACATCAAAGAACAGAGACTTAGTACAGCAAAGTAACCATACTGTAAAAGATGGTGACTATATATCATCTCCCTGCCTGTAGACTCTAAACTAAAACTATATATTCAAGCCTACCATTACTACAATATATGATGATAATATAATCTATCATTGTGCTCATTTTTATGATACATTTTATTCATTTATGTTAGATCATGTGTTATGCTCTGTTGTAAATCATTTTCTATCTCATTAATTGTGTGAACATATATCCAAATCCTTGCCAGCTCCTGGAAAGATTTGTACTTACATGTAACAAGTGATTTTTTTCCCTTATATTCTTAAAAATTGTTCTTCACTTATTTGGCATGGCTATATGTATATGTATATGTACATGTACATGTACATGTATATATGTGTACATGTATATGTGTGTATGTCTATATGATTGTATACATGTATATATGCATGTTTATTACATATAGAAATTGTACATATACATAATAGATTTATACCTAAAAATATATGTAAAATATTCAAACACTTAAAAAGATATATCTTGTAATGACAGCTCATTTTGGTAATCTGAAGTCACTCATAATACTGATGCAGCTGGATTGTTTTAAGTTCTCAGCTAGTCTGTCCTACAGAGTGACATTCTGCTTTAAAAAAAATGAAAGAAAAAATACATATAAATGCTTATGTTGAAAGTCACAGGAGAACTCCTAGTTGCCTGTTACTTGAGTTTTCATCTAAAACAAAGAAGTAGATATTAACTAAAGAGGAAAAGGTAATCAGCCATGAAATTTTCTAGCCTGTGAAACCAAACAAAATGATATGTCTAGGTATCTACAAATGCAACTATGCATACTGATATCATAAGATACCCTCAAATCTGTAACACATGTGAATGCTCAGCATTTGACATACAAGAAGTTTGTGGTGGATTGTCAGCCAGAGTTTTAAACTGATTCTTTTTAAATAGTCCACTCCAACCTTCCTCCTTCGATTTTGATTCAATTTTTTGTCTCATTTTTTATTCTTTTCTCATTTATTACATTCCTGCTGACCGAATTTCCCCTTTCTCTCCTTTATCCATCTCCTTCTCCCCTCTCACTCAGCTCCTACCCCCTCAGAAAAGAACAGTCCTCCCAGGGACTTCCACCAAACAAAACATCACGAGCTACAATATGACAAGTCACATACTGTCACATCAAAAGCAGGACAAGGTAAACCAGAAGGGGAAGAAATGTCCCACAAGCAGGTAAGAGAGTCAGGGATAGTGCTTCAAACCAACACTCTCTATATTAGCATTCCCACAAGAACAACAGGCTACTCAGCAAAAAGATATATATATTAAACTTATGTTGAATATATAAATGCTTATGCCTATGAGGATAACCTTATCAAAGACTCCTACTATTATGGGACACAGAGCATGAACTGACCATCTTCTATACCCAGACAAGGCCTCTAATGGAGGGATTGAGACACAATCTCAGCCACAAAACCTTAGACCAACAATTTGTGCTGTCTGCAGTGTTCTGAGGGCTGGATTCTTCCAGAATTGTCATCAAAGAGACGAGAGAGAGAGAGAGAGAGAGAGAGAGAGAGAGAGAGAGAGAGAGAGAGAGAGAGAGATCATCCAACAATTGATGGGAACAGATTCATGGTGCCACAGCCAAACATGAGAACACTGCCTTGGGATCAACTGACAAGGACTCAGAGGAACTTGAGAGATTAGTGGTTCTGTAGCAGTCTGACCTAAGTGCTTTATGTATACATTTTGTCTCATCTTTCAGTTACCAGTGCATTGCTGTTCTTCTGAAGAATGTAAGCACCTCACCCTAATAATCTAGACTCTATCTGTCATGGAGAAGAGGAAAGAAGAGGAGAAAACAGTCCAAGTCTTCCTCCTACATTTCTCAGCCAATTCAAAGCAAATTTGCTGAGTGCAAGAGACTGTCGATTTTGTTCCCTTTTGCAACACGAGTATCTAAAATATTGTCTAACATAGAAATTGGTGATGAAAAGTAATAGCTTAAATATTTATATGAATGAAGGAAAGTTTCTAATTGTGACATCACACACACACACAAACACAGACACACATGGTGTCTTCCAACCTAGGTCCTTACCAGCGACTCAGTGTGTTGTGATCTTAATCAAGAATCTTACTTTTTATCTGGTTTCAGTATAAAAAGTACACAGGCCCAGCTCCATGTGTAGGTGAGGGTTAATTTTTATATATTTTCTATTCCTAGAGGTAAAAACAGGAAAGCTACCCAGACTCTTTGACAAAAGGTTCAGCAGACAAATAATTATTTTTCATAGCAAAGAAGTTTGTATACTTAATTTTCATTGAAATAAATACAAAATGTTTCCTGAAAATCAGTAATTATCTTAGAGGGGTGTGCCTTTTATGTTCTAAAGCAATTGATATGAATTAAAATAAATATAAAAATGATTTGCTCAATTTTCATTTCAGATAATAAACATCATTAAGTCTTATCCTGTAAAGATAAGATTGTCTAGGTATAGGCCCAGTTTTCTGAATCCTATTTTGTTGCCATTATTACTAGGAGCACAAAATTAGACCATATGAAGTCCATCTCATGAATGATTCAAAAAGTCTAATATGGTAAGATGTGCAATTTAATGTAAATTTTAAATTATAATCATTTACAAGCTCCACAAATATAGTGCAATTACAAATTTTTCCACATAAAATCAACCAAGTCCTGCTTGGCCTTCTCATATCTGACCACCTTTTATAGCTGCAGGTCCGTGGAGTTATGGTTTGCTTGAATTCATGTTCTATTGTACTCCTGGTACAATGTTTTGACCATGTCTGATTATATAGCTCAACTGGAGTGGAGAAAATTACCCAGTAATTTAGAAAAGAATTCTTTTTCAAAGCCCACAGGAATCTGCTCTTCAATTTAGAAAGAAATTTACAGAATCAGGTTGTTTGTGTGAGTTCTAAGTATTGTTTTGACCCAGGTGGCTCGATATATCATTCAGCCAAATATGATTCTATGTCTGTCTCTTTTCCTTCCTTTCTGTGCTATGAATTCCCATGAACTCAGAATATTTTTTCTACTCTCAAGTCTTGAATACTCTTTCCTCTGTAATTCCACACCCAATTTTCTTGTCTGTGAGTTTAAGTTGTAACTATAATAAACAAGGCTTCCCTTGTAATGTGCTTTAAAATAAAGAGATAGAGATACTTCTATTTCTCAATAGTGCTGTTCATAGATATTGTGATTCTAGGAAAAAGATAGAAGCATGAGTAATGTACATGAATTGTACCTATACAAATATACATGAACCTGGGCTGGTTGACAATGCTCTGTGTGAAATGGAGATTTCAAAAGATCAATCTTTCTTCCCTTTGTGTCTTAAGCTCCTTCATTTGCCAATTGCCTGGAACTGATAGAAGATTACTATCGTTCATATATATGAAGAGGTTAATTACTGCCTTATGTCCTACCTATCTCACCATTTAACAGTACATGGGCTTTTCGGTGCTCCATGGAAGGATGATTCTGATTCTCTGTTTTAAAACACTCACGCAAATATCACTTTTTGGACCTTTGTGATACTTGTAAGATGAGTTCTGTAAGATGGCACAATAGATGTCGTGAGCATATTAATACCTAATGTGAGTGCATTAGACAGGCCCAATGAAAAATTAAACTGAAGTGTGAAGATGCAATACTGTAAATAGTCGCTGGGCACAGAAGGCTTGGGAATGGGAGGGAAGGGTTGAGATGATAGGAGCTGGTAGACAATGGAGATATGTAAGACAGACTTTTTCTTTCCCAGTAGAGCAGAGCAAGTTATAGTGACATACATATGGTATATGGATAAAATAGAAGTACAGTATGTGTATTCTTTTGCCACTGTGTCAAGACAGCGGCATCTATACAGTTTAGCCTGTAGAAAAGCAAAATCAGGTGACAATACAACCTATATATTAGAAAAAGTTTAAAGACTTGTGTTGGGTTACTTTCATGGCATTGTTGGGATACATGCAGTATGGCGACAACAAAGCACAGGAGAATGTGGTGGATGTCAAATTTGAGTTCAGCATTGACCCATGAAAAAGGTCACAAATTTTATAGATTTTTATCTTCTCCTATCTACAGAGTAGAACCACACACAGTCTGATATCTTGCTGTAGTAGACATTCTATAGAAAGGTTGTATGGTTTAGAACCAGAAATCTTAAGATCCTGTTGTCCTACTAACCTCAGGCAAGTTGATTCATTTTTAATTTAAATGTACTCAAGTGAATTTTAAGGATAATAATATTCTAATTCCCCATGACTACTAGAGACTTTTAGATGAATTTTAAAACAAACTGCTAATTTGAAAAATAAATAAAAAATATTTTCCACATGAATTCTATCTTTCATAGATACTTTTGGTGTCTGTGAGGGAAAACTTCCATACCACCTCTGAATAGCAAAATCCATGGAAGCTCTAATCCTTTCGATTAAATAGGATTCAGTGCACATTTAAAATATTAACATTTTCCAATATAATTTTATAACCTCTCCAGTATGTGTAATACTTAATATAATGTAAATTTTATGCAAATAATTGTTATACTTTGCTGTTAATGAAGTAAAAATAGAGAAATATCTGTATAAACCAAGTAAAAACAGACTCTTTTTTTAAAATTTTCATTGGCTAAACACATGACCATGGAGCAATGACTACATCCATTCCTTTGTGATTGTGAATTTGAAGGTTTACAAAGTGAAGGGCACACTGCTACCCTGAGTCAGTTTGTCATTGAGCAAGGTAGAGAAATAGGACCCACTGTGCTCTCAATCTCGGGTTCTTCTTTAAGATAGTGCTTCATAACAGACCTACAAAGACCATAGGGAGAATGCATTTCAGGAGAAATAGAAAATATTTTTAGATCTAAATAGAGATCTAAAACAAGGACTGTCCTTGGCATCACAGTACACTATACATACACACACACACACACACACACACACACACACACACGCACGCACGCACACACATGCACACACACACACACACACACACACACACACACAATAGCGAGTCTCTTAGTGTAGTAGTACAGCAGTAAGGATTTGATTACCCTTGGCATTCCTGTCACATAGCTGTAACCACAAGTTTTCTGAGCCACAGGCATTCCCTACATATTCTTTTGCCTTTATTCTTTCTGCCTCTTTCATCAAAAAGAAAAGAAAATGATCCTTTAGTTGTGAGAGATTTGAGTACTCCAGATTCTTCCGTGCTAGAGATATTGAGTCTTGCCTTTTCAAGTCCTCGCTTTATTTCCATCTATTGGGATTCAGCATTGGAAAAATGGAAACAAGAAGGAAAGAAATGGCATTTGTTTGCAAAGTGAAGATTGACAGATCTCATTGCTCCACTTATATGAGCTCGATCGTTTCTTATCATTCCAGCCATTCTCATTCCATCCCTAATCACAAATACGTTAAACCTAATTGGCAGTTCTGATCTACTCTCTGGACCTATTTGGAGCACTATAGAAAAAAAGCTATAGGGTTAGGAGCTTCACTGAGAGTTGAAAAGCACGAGGCTCAATGTCTTCTGTAGATTAAGTAGCAGGCTTCTCGTATGTTCTCATCAGCTTTCTTTTTTAAACATGCTTAGTTTTTACAAGTACAAATTGGTTCCTTTGAAAAAGCATATTTTATTTTACATGTATTTTATGATATGACAACTCAGAAATGTCTTAATAACAAGCTTTAGTTTGAGTCAAGTGACCTCCATGACTTTAGAAGTGGTGGCAATTATTCCACCTAATAATAACCTTATATGAATTACCATTCACAACTTCAGCCCTTTCAAATTAAGCAGGTGACTAAACAATTGTATGATGTACTCCTATCTGTATGATAGAGGACAGCAAATAGAAATGCCAAGAGCCTGTAGAGTTTAAGGAACCTCTGGGGACTCACTGACCAACAATTCATAAAGATTTATGCAACTACTGACACAAAATTTTTTGTTTAATAACATACAGCTTAGAGAGCTATGCACAGTATATCCCTTCAAGCAATGTTTTCTATATAGTTTTTATGATTTAATTCAGTTATATGATAGTAGGTTTCCATACAGTTCTTTACTGTCCCCAGTTCTTTGTTAACATTCTTGCACATACTGATTTTCTTTATCTCCTCAACTCTTTGACTCCTTAAACTTGACCTCCTCCTCCATCTCCACACCTCCTTTCATAATATTGCTTCCTGTTATGTCCCTACCCTAAGACATCATTAGAACAAAGACCCTTAGTTTCCCAGCTTCAACTAGTATTCTAAATAGATTAGATAAGAGTAGAAACAAAAGGCTAAAATCTACATATGAGAGAAAAGATGAGTTTGTTATTTTGTGGTCTAGATTGCTGTTTTGCTTTGTATTTGCTCACTCCAAGGAGTGGCACTATTAGAAGGTGTGGCCCTGTTGGAGTCGGTGTGGTTTGGGTGGAGTAAGTATGTCACTGTGCCTGTGGGCTTTAAGACCTTATCCAAGCTGCATGGTTGCAAGTATTCTGCTAGCAAACTTCAGATGAAGATGTAGAACTTTTAGCTCCTTCTGTACCGTGCCTTCTTGGATACTGTCTCTGAACCTGTAAGCCAGACCCAATTAAATTGTGTCCTTCATGCTTTAAGTTCACATCAAGAAAACCATAACTAAGAAGTTGGTACCAGGATGGGGTATTGCTGTGATAGGCCTGACGCTGCTTTTTTTTTCTGGAAAAATGTGGATTTGGGGACTTTGGATTTGCAAATCAGTGGAATGTTTTAAGTGGGGGTTAATGGGATATTCTATTAAGAATATGAAAAGCTTTGTTTCTGATATTGGTTTGAACTGTGCAGACTTGGTCCCAGAGGGTTCAGTGGAGAATTTTAGTATGAAGCCTAGAGACTGCTTTTGTGTAAAGATTATGCTCCTTTCTGCCCTTCTTTGAAGAATCTACCTGAGTCTAAGGTAAAGAGACTTATACATTGAAAAAGGAAATCTCAAAAAAGACCAGTAGAGACTGTCCTCTGGTTAAGCCTCATGAAGAGCATTTTGAACAAGTGTAGCAAGCTTAGAAAGAAAAAAATAGAAACTATATGGTTAGAGCATTAAAGGAACACCAGGAAGTGAAATGGGATTGAATCCTGTGTTCTAGGTGATAGCAGATTAAGGTAGTGGTACTTTGGAATGAGATCCTAATCAACTAAATTTAGATATAGGCCTGGTGGTATACCTTTAATCCAAAGAGATAAAGCCAAGTACATCTCTGAAATTAAGAACAGCCTGGGACAGAACAGGCTCTCAAAGAAGAAAAGTTCAGGTGTGGTACTACACACTTTAATCCCAGGTGACAGGCATGTAGATTTCTGAGCTAAAGGTCAGTCTACAGAGCAAGATCCAGTACAGCCAACCTTAGGCAGGGAAGCAGTTGTAAAGCATAAATCTAGTGATAATGTAATAGAACAAGGGGCATGTTCCAGCTCCTGCAAGCAGAAGAAACCAGCAGCTTTGGCCATGCAGCTCTGGCTTTAGATTCAAGAATATAAGGAACTACTGGGACAATTGATGCTAGGTAGCTAGAGCTAAAAAATTTAGCTTAGCAGTGACTAAGAAGAGACCAGAATTACTGAGGTGAAATCTTCTGGGAAGGGTGTCCTGAGAGCATGATGTAGCTGTATTCCAGAGATCACCAAGCTTGTACATAGTGCTGCAGCTGTACTTGGTAATGTGTAAGAGTCACCCAGGTCATACTGGTTTCGAAGGCATAAAGCAGTCATGAAGAACAGCTGAGGCTTGACATTGTGAGAGGCAATAGAAGACCACTGGTGAAGGTGTAGCCTCAGCTGTAGTTGCCATCCCAGGACTGAACAGGTCATGCAAGGATCTGAGGCTTGGTACTATGACGAGAGTCTATGAGATGCTATTGATGAAGTCTAGTAGCAGCAGAAGACACCATTGTATTGGAGATGCCAGTGCCAGATGATGATCACCAAGAACATCAGCAGCATTGGAATCGATCAACCTGAGCTTAGAGTGCTAGAGAAGGAAGAGCTGTAGAAGTGATGACAGCCCTTTGGAGGGGCCCAGAAAATCATCTGTGGATCCCAGACATTGAAACAAGAAGCTGTAACATTGAAGTTGCCTTGGACACTCCAAGATATTTGAGATGCCAGAGCCATAGGATATCTCCTGAGAAATGCTGCTAACAGGGAGTGGAAACAACACAAGAAATGAAGTTTGTGCAGTCAATAAAGATAAAAATGGAGTTGGAGATCTAAAGAATGCTTTGACATCAGACATGGGGATGCAGAGTTTGGTGTTTGCCCAGCTCGTTTCCTGTTTTACATTAGGGATTACAGTTATGTGATTGGATGAAACTCAGAAAAGACTTTGAACTTTGAACATTCTTTTTGTTTTAGTAAAACTTTTTTTAATTTATCTTTTTCAGGTATATTCTTTATTTACATTTCAAATGATTTCCCCTATCCTGGATCCCCCTCCCCAGAAGTCCCATAAGCCTCCTTTCTCTGCTTGTTCCCTAATCAACCTCCTCCTGCTTCCCTGTCCAAGTATTCCCCTACACTGCTAGGACCCTGGTCCTGGAACTTTGAATTTTTAGCATTGTCTTCCTGGATGCTGCCTCTAAACCTGTAAGCCAGCCCCAATTAAAAGTCCTTTATAAGACTTGCCTTGGTCATGGTGACTATTCTCAGCAGGAATACCCTAACACAATTGCATCAATCAATATAATTTATTTTCCAGTTGTAGCCATTTAATAAAAAACCCATAATTTCATTTTTCTTTATGGATGAACAAAATTCCACTGTGTGTAGGTTAAATATTTTATTAACACCCCCTATTGATGCATATCTAGCCTGATTCTAGCTAAGGTGAATAGAGTGACAAGGAACTCAGATAAGCAAATTCCAATATAGTTAGATGGAGATTTCTTTGGGTAGATGCCCAGAAATGTTGTAGCAGTATTAAAGGGTAATTGTAATCCTAGCCTTTGGGGGCCTTTGTATACTGACTTTCACAGAAGTTGCAGCAGTTGACAGCACACCCAGAATAACTGTTCTTCTTTTCACCAGAATTTTTATCATTTATTTTTCTGATAATGGCCATTCTGACAAGGAGTAGATGGAATCTCAATACTGATAGCCAGTAATGTTCAACACGTTTGAAATGTTTGTTGTTCATTTCTATATATCTTTGAAAACTCCCTGTCCATATAACAGCCCAAGGAGTTTGAGTTATTAATTGCTTAATTTTTCTAAATGAATTTAAATAGCAATTTATTATTGAATCTATGTCTAGAAAAACTTTTCTGCCCTTGCTTGGAATGCCTCTTTAATCTATTGATTGTTTCCTATGCTGTACTGACATTTTGTGGTGTCCTAAGGTCCTATTTGCCAATTATTGGTCTTATTTCATAAGCTGCTGAGTCTTATTGAGAAAGTCTTTACTTATGCCTGAATGTTATAATGTATTCTTACTTCTCCAGTAGTTTCAATGTTTTGAGTTCGAAGTCATTGATACATGTCATGTTTATTGAGTGGGAAGAATAATAGTGAAGGCATTATTGTACCCAATCTTCAATTATATTATAGAGCAAAAGGGATACATTTCTAACTCTGGCTGTTGTTAGGAAGGAGTTAGTGTAGTGTAGATATTAGTGAGTATTGTTACTTTGAGAGAAGTGGGAAGTTATTGAAGGATTTTAGGGTTGTGTGTGTGTCTGTGTGTACTTCATGACACACAGGATTCATGTAATTTGTTGACTTAGACCAGTACAAGTATCCATCTTGTATTTAAAATTCATGCACATGAAATTAAAGATTGCCTGTGTACTTTTGAGGACTTTACAATAACAAGTAAAATATTTACATCTTGACAATAGGTGTATAGAATGATGGTATTTTAGCCCTAAAACACCTCTGCAAATGATCACATGAAATCTCTAGCCCCTTCACCATATTCAGTGTTTGACTGAAATTAAACACATTTTTTTATTTATTTGAATGTAAAAGTAACTCAGGCACACTGCTGAGAATATAATCAGCCCAGTTGAGAACAAAGAAAATTACTCCTATTTGGAGATAATTAGTATTGAAATCTAGGAAAATAAAGATATAAGCAATCTTGAAAATATCACTTGAGTCTTCGTAAAATTGTGCCCATATTTATAGCTTTAAGCTGCCAGTATGTGTTTGTATACATTTCTCCTTGATAATCAGAAATTCTGATTGTTCCTATCAAAATATCAGCTGTTCTTCATGCATGAGATTAGATGTCCTGCCAATCTACATGGAGTTCAGCAGCGTTTAAAATATGGCATTGGTAAAGTGCATACTGGCCTGTGAAAAGCTTGAATGCAGTTCAAAAGTTTCAAAGTTAGACATATAATGGCCACTCAAACCTATTTTGACTACTCAAAACAAAGGTACACAATTTTACTTTGTCTTGAATGCATATGTGAGTGTGTGTGTTTGTGTGTATACACATACACATATATATGTATATATACATATATGTATATATGTATATACATTTCTGCATACATATGTATATATTGTTTACATGTTTCCAACCACTAATATGTAGCAAATTATTTATTATACTACCTCTCTAAGCCTGTGCATAAAGAAAGAGTTGGCAGAAAGTTTTTCATTTATTTTGTCATCTTAGTCTTATTTTTGCATGCATGACTTCTTAACCACAGACTCCCCTCCCTCCACTCCTTTCAGCTACTGCTTCATCACTCTTCCCCATAATCACCTTTCCTCCATTTCTTTTCAGAAAAGAAAAGGCATCCTAGGGAAATCAATCGTATGCACCATAGAAAGTTACTAGAATAGTAGGCACAAATCTTCATATCCACGCTGGCTGGAAAGGCTACCCAGTAGGAGGAAAAAGGTTCTAAGAGCAGTCAAAAGAGTCAGAGAAACCCCCTCCAAACTTCCACTTTTAGGAGTCCCATTAATACAGTAATCTTTAGAACTATAGCATTGTATGCATAGGACCTAGCTCAGACCCTTACAACTACATTATTGTTGATTCAGTCACTGGGAGCCCCTAGGAGCTCTGTTAATTGATGACTACACAAATCCCCCTGCATTTATTTCCCTAATTCTCAGTCTCCATCACTGTAAACATTAACAGTGGAAAGCCACAATATATAGTTTGACTTTGTCTTGTCTTTAAATGAATAACATTTTTTTTTTTTTACTTGTAGAAATAGTATCAGGGCCATAGGATCATGTCTCTTTGAAAGCAAGGACAAATCAAGCAGGGACAAAATCATTAAGTCCCCTGAAGTGTATTTAACCAATACTTTGCTCAGAACAAAGGCAAACTTGTGGAGTTAGACATCACACAGGAGAGGGAAACAAAACATTAAGGCTATATCTACCTCATCCTTCAATTATTCCCCTTTTCTAACATATGAAAAAGTCTAAGGTTTGATGTAATTTTAGATGGGGCTATTCCAACAATAGAGACTTAAAATTCCCATAGTTATGCTTAAGGAAGGACCAAAGAGACAAAAATAAAAAATAATTACAAGTAGAATGATCTTAAACTTAGTCATTAGCTGCAGTTACCTGCAGAATAATTGTTTTAGAATTACTGAGAGACTCTGTGCCAGCTGAGAAATAGCTTACAAGGTCACAAGGTTGTAATCTGTTCTCATCGTTTTTTGTCTCTGACCTCTCTTTGTCCCTATTAAATCTTTCTCTTATGAAAAAGGGATTCATAGAAACGTATTAGCAATTGTAGAAATCTGGAACTTTGAAGAAATTTGTTTAAATCTTAGATATGTCACAGTACTTTCTGACCTTGAACTTGCAGGTTAACTTCTCAGTTCATTTCTTCCTCAAAAGAGGATGGTTAGCAACTACTATTCAATGAGTGAATGTTAAGGGAGATTGAATTACTAAAATACCTGAGACTTAGGGGTTCTTCTGTAAATAAGTGGAGCAATGATTGCATGCTATTTCCTTACACTTTACTATGTCCTTTCAGGCAACTGCTAGCACAAAACGTTGAAGAATGACAGACATAAAAATGTAAATAGTATTATGAAAAAGCCATCTTTTTAGTCCATTTTTCTCCCGTGCTGTTGTATTGAGTTCTATGCTACAGATATTTAAATAGCATTATTGCTATATTTTAAATAGAACAATATTATGCTCAAATGTGGCCTGTCATATTCGAGTACTTAATCCAGACTGGAAGTGTCTGACCCAAATCTTTTGCATGTAATTGGTGGGTTGAATAAAATGTCTTCCTGGGTATAATTTTGCTTTACCAGCAGGTAGCTGGATTTTGGATTCTATCCCACATCTAGTTTTTGCTTCTAGGCTAAAATTTTGTGAGTACAAAACTACCTTCCATCAAGTAAAATTATAGTTATTATGTAGCATTAGAAAAAAATAAGTATTTTGAGCCAAAATTTTACATCAATGGCTAATAGTTCTTATATCCATGATAAAAGTATACCTACTACCTTCCCACTTTATGGTAGTTCAAAAATTCAAATTCCAGATTATTTAAAAAACAGAGAAAGTTTATGATTAGTTTTAGTTAATTTAGAAATGGTGTAAGCCATTTAGCAGCAATAATAATAAAAGATACTCTTTACAAGAAAAGAAACATTTTTTTGTAGAAAGATATCTAGAATTATAAATTTTGGTAGAACTGAGTCAGCTTGGAGAATCATAGAGCTGACTTAAAAGAAGACAGATTCTTAAGAGAAGTCGGAGGTGGGTGTGTTTGTGTGTGCGTGTGTGTGTGTATGTGTGTGTGTGTGTGTGTGTGTGCACATTTGCTCTTCTTAATCCCAAATGTGGAAGAGAGTTATTCCATTGGCTAAGAATGCTTTTAGGGAGTAAATAATTATCATCTTTTTTTTCCAGAATCTTCTCTGCCAATGTTTCTGTCTCTTCTCCCTTAATAAGTAAAAACATTTTTATATTATTTCAAGGAATGTGTAGAAAATTATAATTTTGATAAAAATAAAAGTTTTTTGGTTATATAATGTGTCTGGGCTCCACATTTATGCATTTTGTTGGTTGTGGTCTTCTGTAATGGTTTTCTGTAGCTGCCTGTGGCTACATTCAAAAGGGTCACCAGGCCACCTGGAAGGAAAACTGGGGATAGGAACAAGGTAACTAAGGAAACATGGAGCCAGGACGAATTTCCTGCTCATGGCTCAAAGCTTAATGGAGGTCTCCAAATATATATAGGCGGGCAGGCGTTGGGGGGCTGGGGAACAAGGCGGGAGACCCTTCCTCCAAAGGTTGGAAACAGTCTGCAGAACTGGTTTGTTTGTTCCACAGGTGGCTGGTGCCTCAGGGAACTGCTGGTCCTAGGAGAACAATGGGCTTCACTTTGGTCTGAGCACTTCACCCTAGGTGGGGCAGTATTATGGCTAATGCAGGAGTTCCTGCTCAAAGGCTGGGAGAGGAACTTCACCTTGATCAATGTCAAGTTCCTGCCAGGTGGCATAGCACCCCAATACAGCTCTCCACAGTCTTCATTTATGGCAAAGAAAAATTTCCTTGATGGGATCTTTACACTTATCTGTGGGCATAAGGGATAATATTTATGATGGAGTCATGGATTCTGTAAATTCAGTTAAATGATGGCTACAGATTCTCCTCCAGTATCCATTTATTTTCTATCTCTGGGTACTTAGCTAGGTTTATGAGCTAAAAATGCTGTGCTAAAGTGGTCCGGTACTGAAAGAATAGAAAATACAGCCTAACTCCAGCCTTCTAAGGAGCCCCAAACACTTCATATTCCAGAACCCACTCTGTGTTCTTTGTTAGAAACTAGGTAAAAGATCACATTCCAGAGCCCGCCCTTTGTTCAGAGCTATCCAGGAGTTCACACAGCTATAGACTCCAAGAAAATAGGAAACTAATTGGTCCACTGAGTGCGGGCTCTGATAATTTAAACTGATTGGCCTAAAAACTATGGAGTGGTACAAATTGATTGGCTCGCATTTCACGGGCTCTCTATGCTAAGGAATGATTGGTTTGTGATTCGTGGGCTTTGTTGTAAACTTATAAAAACTGTCGCAATTCGGCACTCAGGGGGTCCACAGTCCTCTAGCCCTGTGCATTGTACGGCTGTGGAACCCAGAATTCTGGAATAAAGAAATCCTCATGTTATTGAATCTAGACCATTTCTCGCCAGTGATGTGGGTGTCACCTTCCGAGGCGTGGGGTGCTGGGGCGCCCTCAGTTTTTGGGGGTCTTATAGTACAAGACAAGGAGGATTCATGTAAGGAAAGCTGAGAGTGTGATAAAGAGTCTTCTTCAAATGAACTCACCAATTGATCATATCAGATGCTACACACATGATATCTTTATTTTTCATGAATACAACATTTTATTATTATTATTACTATTATTATTATATTAACAGATAATGAAAAGGTCACGAAGAGGTTAAACATTCCTCTAATGTATAACAATTAAAAGGCTGTAATAATCCTTGAGCAGCCAGGCTCCTTTTGTTCTTGGTTTTGCGCCTGGCAATGGCTTTACACTCAACATCACTGTTCAATATTCTTTCTTTCTCTTAGGGTAGAAGTTTCCACATAACCTCTTTCCAGTGATATGTTAGATGAATTTGCTTTCTCCTTTGAATTCCTGGATGTATTGCTTTCTTACAAATTTTTCATTCTGCTTCCTTCTTCACTATTTTAGAGTTTGTTATCTTTTTATTTTTCCTCTGAGCAATTCTTTTTTTATTATTTGATATATTCTTTATTTACATTTCAAATGATTGTCCCTTTCCTGGATCCCCTCTCCCCAAAAGTCCCATAAGCCCTCTTTTCTCCCCCCTTTTCCCCAATCCAGCCCTTCCCACTTCCCTGTTCTAGTATTGCCTTACACTGCTGCACTGAGCTTTTCCAGGACAGGGGGCCACTCCTTTCTTCTTCTTGGGCATCATTTGATATGTGCATTGTGTCTTGGGTATTCCAAGCTTCTAAGCTAATACCCATTTATCAGTGAGTGCATACCATGAGTGTTCTTTTGAGACTGGGTTACCTCACTTAGGATGATGTTGTCCAGTTCCATCCATTTGCCTAATAATTTCATGAATTCATTGTTTCTAATGGTTGAATATTACTCCATTGTGTATATATACAACATTTTCTGTATCCACTCCTCCAGTGAGGGAAATCTGGGTTCTTTCCAGCTTCTGGCTATTATAAATAGGGCTGCTATGAACATAGTGGAGCATGTATCCCTATTACATGCTGGGGAATCCTCTGGGTATATGCCCAGGAGTGGTATAGCGGGGTCCTCTGGAAGTATCATTCCCAGTTTCCTGAGGAACTGCCAGACCGACTGCCAGAGTGATAGTACCAGCTTGCAACCCCACCAGCAGTGGAAGAGTGTTCCTCTTTCAGTCAGCCTCTTTCCTTGCCAGCACTTGTTTTTTCCTGACTTTTTGATCTTAGCCATTCTGACTAGTGTGTGGTGAAATCTCAGGGTTGTTTTGATTTGCATTTCCCTGATGACTAAGGCGGTTGAACACTTCTTTAGGTGCTTCTCAGCCATTTGATATTCCTCAGGTGAAAATTCTTTGCTTAGCTCTGTACCCCATTTTTAAGGGGGATATTTGGCTCTCTGGAGTCTACGTTCTTGAGTTCTTTGTATATCTTGGATATAAGTCCTCTGTCGGATGTAGTGTTGGTAAAGATCTTTTCCCAATTTGTTGGCTGCTGTTTTGTCCTTTTGGCAATGTCCTTTGCCTTACAGAAACTTTGCAGTTTTATGGTGTCCCATTTGTCATTTCTTGATCTTAGAGCATAAGCTATTGGTGTTCTGTTGAATAATATCATAATAGCAGGACTTCCTAAATATAAGCTGAACCAAAAGAACAAAGTCACATCCAAAGTAGATAAGGAAAAGACCAGAATGTCTCACCCCTGAAAGAGGACTATAGGCATCTGAGGAAATGTTGGGACTAGGAGAATAAGTTTTCTCTAGGGAAGAGCATACCAATTAGTTATTCAAGACCAAATGATCAGGACAGAAAGTATACATATAAGTAATGGTATATAGACTGAGCAGATTACATTTAGGAATATATATTATATTTATGTACATATTACATATAGCATGGGATTACAATGAGTGAAAATCAGGGTATGAATTTCACAGAGAGCAAGTAGAGGCATGTGGCATGGTTTAGAAGGAGAACAATAAAGGAGGAAATGGCAAATTTTGTAGAAAAATCCAATTTTTCTACATATATTTAAACACAACATCAGATCATATAAATGAACTTCCAAAACAACTTTCTTGAAGTTCTCCATATTTGAGTTTCACAAAGTTGAAAAGGCTTATTACTTTATAATTTTCTTCTTCAAATATCAAAATATGGTTTTCTAGGACTTGTGCATGATCACCAGAAAAGTCTCATCAACAATTTTAATAGGCTTTCTTTCACCATTACCTATTCATTCTTTCTACCTTCTTTTAGTGTGTCTGAACATCACATGAAGAGAAATATATAAATCAAAAATGTATTAGAACATGTATTTGGGTTGAGTAGAGTCATGCACCTTACAACATGTCCAATATTATTATACATACAGGCATAATAAAGGATATCTATAAGATTATAATAGAGCCAAGAAAACTAACTCAGTAATTTTGTTACTTTCCTGTCATCATATGTGATGCCATTTTCCCCAGTGGGTTGGGATGTTAGTGTAAACACAGGTATTGAACAAAAGCATAATAGATAAGATTATTTAGGGCGTGTAACACTTGATTACATTAAAGATTGATTCTTAACTGTTCTATGTTTACAATATGTGCTTGGTGTCATTATTTCAAAATTCACTCTTGGTTGCTGCTATAAAGATTTACTGTAAACGAGTATGCTGTGTTTCGTGAGCAGGAATAGTCAATGCATAACCAGAGAACGTGCTTCATGCCATCTCTTTGAACTCAGTATATTTATTCTACAGTGTCCCACTATTAACAACATGGTCCACTGATGTGTTTTTCAGAATGGAATACTCTTATTAAGCAAGGCATGATTGGATTTTATTATTCTCAAATATGTTCTTCAGTAAGTTTATGTTATACTGAAATTATTCTCTTTTACATAGCTGTAAAAACTGTAACTTTTTTCAAAATGATTTGATGGGTGTGAAAATATAAAGAACCAATAAACTACATTGTTGGTATAGACAACAGAAAGGGTTCAAATTGGAAGCAACCTCATTCACCTTTGGAAGTATAAGTAAAAATATTAAACCCAGATTTCCTGATGACTAAACTCATGTGCTAATGGGTGAACCAAGAAGACAGGCTCAGTAGAGATTGCAGAAACACTGGACTATGGCGGGAGGGAGCTGACCGTCAAACTGTGCAGTGAAGACTCCTGCTGCCAAAGTGGAGCCTCTGAGGGAATAGTGTTCAAATGCATTAAGAGATTATGCTACTGGATCAGGCTCATTTAAGAATTAGTTACCCTGCTAAAACATTACTGAGGCTGGGGAAAAAGAGCAGATTGCTGACTTGAGGCTTGTTAACAAGAATCTTCTGTAGAGACTCAAAAGATCATGGCCCTCAACTAATGAATATTGTAGCAGGGAAATGGCTTGACAGGTTCCTTCTTGTTCCAATTGAGCCTGCTTCTGCAAGAACAAAAGGTCAGTTGTGCTCCAGATATTGAGAAAAACATAGTTTGGACATGCCTCTCAGTGCACTGGGGTTCAATGACTGCTGGGGAATTGATTTCTTACACCAAGGCCAGATGGCTGTTTAAGGGGGGAAAAAGGAGGCAGAATATGACATTCTATTCATAAGAAAAAAAAATATTAAACAAAATTTTCCTCAAGAGTAGATGTGAATTCTCAGTAGGCCACAAAGGAAGACTTTTATTTAGGTCTAAACTTGGCTCTGTGATATGCTAATCAACTTGAAACTGATAAATGATTACATCAGATAGAGCTTGTTAATGATTACAGAATCATAATTTAAATAAAGCATACATGGGAAGGTTTTCTAGAAAAATCATACTTTCTAATTGCTTTATAAAAGGCTTATTTACACTTGAATTTATGTATACACATGTGCTTTTGTGAGTTCATGTGTATCATGGGCACACATATGCTGCAGAAGGTCAAAGGGTATAAGACCCTGGAGCTAAATTATAGTCAACTGGGAACCAAGCGTAGTTTGCAGCAAGAACACCAGGTTCCCTTGACCATGGAGCCACCTGTCTAGGTCCACAACCTCTTTTAAAGACTCAAAATAGAATTTTGTTCTTTAATTTAGAGAAATCTCTGTTTAAGTGTGCAGTTTAAAATACTGACTTCTACAGGAAAATTAAAAATAATTGTAAAGGAAAATATGTGTGATTACTATCTTGATACCAAAGCAGCCATTATGAATATTTCCTCCTACCTATTATTTTATTATTTTATTTTTTTGTTTCTGGGTCATGTTGTAGAAATAGTTTTGAGGTAGGTTCTGTTCAAAATAATAATTTTTCACTGTGATATACCCTTGGAAAACTAATCATGTTATATTTATGTCCTGTATCCGAAACTTAATTAAAATATAATGTTATCATTTCTGCCCACTTTCCTCCCTCCAAACACTTATATGTGCACTATTGCTTTGTCCTCTGAAAGTCATGACCTCTTTAGCTTTAGCTGTTAATGCTACAAAGGCACAAAAGCAAACACATATAAATATATCTTAAGAGATAAATGTATTCTGCTCAATCTGTCTTTGAAAATTCACTATGTCACATGTATATGCCTGAATAAACATAGGATTTGCACTTTTGTGCATATGTGTGCATATGTGTGCATGTGTGTGTGTGTGTGTGTGTGTGTGTGTGTGTTTTGTACCGTAGTGTAGTGTGCTTTCATGCTTAATGAGAAGGTATTTATTTACTCCCCAAATATGATCTTATGGAAGAAAACATCCTTTGCCAATCTATTCGTGCATTGATTACAAAATATGATCCATAAATGTTCTTCATCCAACTTCTAACATCAGATGCAGTATGTACCTAGATATATGTTTCTCTAAAAATAGTATGCCTTGTGCCCACTATTTACTTTTAGAAAATGACAAATATCCCATTGGCTTGGAGATAAATCTCATAATCATATTGAAATGAATATGAAATGTTTGGAAATTATGGGACAGAAACAATCCAAGTAATCATTCTTAATTGTTTTCACCTAGAACAAGAACCCTGTATGCATTAGCATCCAGTAATTATACAACACATAAACATTCCAAATTGACTTCTTGAATTAAACAATGCTGAATTGTTTCCTCTAAATGCTTTCCTGTCTGGATAGTTCATTTCTTCTTCTTGCTGAATAATATTACAAGTTCTGGCATATTACTGTTTGCTAATTTATGTACACCCTGATATTCTTTGCATTTTGACAATAATAAATAAAGTTACTACAAATATTTATTTGTAAAATTTTAGATGCAATAATGTTATTATAAACTGGTATTGTTGAAGACTTAAAATTGACTTAAAATTGGGTGTTAAAATTGGTAGTTTAAAACATGAATGCATTTGTCATTTCCTTAAAGTAGAAGCATTAAATGCCTTATTTTTTATAATATGCAATCCATTCACCTTTATGTTTACAACACTTGGCCCAGCATGACTCTGAACAGTTAGAGAAACATAATTACTACTATTCAACATCTATTCACTACCACCACTACTTTTGTCTGGCTCTGTAAAACCACCCTATTCTCACCCCTGTTTAGATCATATCTTTCATGTTCTTCATTTAAATGACATAAGACTTGACTTGATAGGTCTAGCTTATTCTCATGTCACATACTACAGTGACAAGTGCTGCACTCACATTAGAACAAATGAATGAATTCCATTCTCTAACAACAATGTCTGAGTAGCATGCATTGTGCTTGTGTACCACATGTACTATGTTCTCTTCCATCCTATTAGCATAGATTAATACATACAAAGCAAGTACATCACTTTGCTCTTTCAGAAATAAATATACCCTAAGCATCTTCACCCCTTATTATGGTATCTTGCTATTCCCCTTTCCAAGTCCCCTCACTTGCTTAAAAGTTATCCATTTACTTCCATGGATTCCCTCTATTGTTTTTGTGAAATGTACATCTGCATAAAGAACAAAACATTAAGCCATTGTCTGTCTCATTCTTGCTTATTATGAACATAATGAGCCCAAATTCCACCACATTTCTTAGAAATTATGGAATTTCTTTCATAATTGTAAGTAAAACCCATTTATATGTACATACTACAATTCTTTATTCATATGTTGATTTGCAGCTAGACAGTGTCCAGTTGTTTTAGAGAGATTTATGCTCAAGTCTACTGCCCATTTTTAATTGGGCTACTTATGTTTTTACCATTAGGACTTTGTTTTGAGACTTTCATACAAAGTGATTATTCACTTTGCCTTGCATACTAGTCCCTGAACCAACCCCCATTTGTTCTCACTCAGTTTTGCATCATTTTCCCTCATCAATGACTATTTGTGCTGATCAAATATTCGTGAATGGATTTTCTTCCACTGAGTGTGCAATAGTCTATGCTCTTATTTTTTTTAAGAAAAAAAGTTAAATTATTTTATTTACATTACAAAAGTTGTCCCCCTTCTTGATCCCAATTCTGTAGTTCTTCACTCCATTCCCCATGCCAACCACCACAGAGAGTGCTCTCCCACCTAAACACCCCTTCCTTGCCCTCACCTCGCCCCCACCAGCATCTCTTTTCCCTTGGAATCAAGTTTCCAAAGAATTATGTGCAACCTCTACCACTAAGGCAGTCTCCTGCTACAAATGTGTCCAAGGTCATGAACCAGTCTATATATGCTACTTGGTCCTTTACATAATCTTTGGGTGCTTTAAGGCCTCTGGGATAGTTGACACTGTTGTTCTTCCTATGGAGTCATAATTCCCTTCAGCTCCTCAGTTCTTCCTCTAACTTTTCCATGTTTGCCTTCGACCTCATTCCAATGGTTGTCTGTAAGTATCTACATTTGTCTCAATCATTTGCTGGTAGAGCCTCTCAGAGGACAGCCATGTCTGCCTCCTGTCTGCACGGACAACATGGCATCAGTAATACTGTCAGGATTTGGTGTGCATGTATGGGATGGATTCCAAGTTGAGCAGGTCACTGGGTGGCCTTTCTTTCAATCTTTGCTCTGCTTATATCACTGCATTTCATTTAGACAGAGACAATTCTAGGTAACAAATTTTGAAGATGGGTGGGTGGCCCCTTGCCTCAACTGGGGCCCAAGTCCATCCACTGGTGGTGGTGGTCACCCCTGGTTCCATTTTCCAACTGTTAGACAATTTGGCTAATTTCATGGCCAATGAGTCCTGTTAGCCTTTTACATCCCAAGTCTCTGGGACTCTTTGGAAGTTCCCCTGCATCCCAACCCTGACTGCTGCATATTTCCATTCATTCTCCTGACCCTCTGGGTTTCTCTCCTGTCTCCCTCTGCACCTGATCCATTTTCAAGACCCCTCCTTTCTCCCATCCAGAACCCTCCCTCTGCCTCCTGTGAATATTTTCTTTCCCCTTCTAAGTGGGATTGAAGTATCTACACTTAGGTCTTCCTTCTTTTTATGTTTCCTAGAGTCTGTAAGTTGTATCATTGGTATTCTGTTTAGCTAATACCCACTTATCAGTGAGTCCATACCATGTATGTCCTTTTGGATTTGTGTTTCCCCACTCAGGATATTTTTCTTGTTCCATCTATTTGCCTTCCAAATCTATGATTTCCTCATTTTTAATAGTTAAATAGTATTCCATTGTGTAAACAAATGACATTTTTTGTATCCCTTCTTTGGTTGAGGGACATCTGGGCTGTTTCCAGCGTCTAGCTATTATAAATAAGGCTGATATGAGCATAGTGGAGCATATGTCCTTCTGGTATAGTGGAGCAATTTTTAGATATATTCACAGGCAGAGTATATCTGGCTCTTCAAGTATAGTCATTTCCAATTTGTTGAGGAATCTCATGATTGATTTCTAGAGTGATTGTACCAATTACCCCACCAGCAAATGGAGGAGTGTTCTTTTTTCTCCACATCATCTCCATCATGTACTGTCATTTGAGTTTTTGATCTTAGCCATTCTGATTGGTGTAAAGTGGAATTTCAGTGTTGTCTTGATTTGCATTTCCCTAGTCATTAAGGACTTTCAACATTTCTTTAGGTGCTTCTCAGCCATTCAAGATTCCTCTGTTGAGAATTCTGTTTAGCACTGCACCCCATTTTTAATTTTTTTTTGAGTCTAAGCCCTGTTTTAAAAAATAAATTTTTTTGATGTAGGATTGGTGAAGATCTTTTCCCAATTTGTTGGTTGCCGATTTGTCCTCTTGATGGTGTCCTTTGCCTTACAGAAACTTTGTAATTTTATGAGGTCCCATTTGTCAATTCTTGCTCTTAGAGCATACGCTATTGGTGTTCTGTTCAGAAACTTTCTCCCTGTACCGATGTCCTCAAGGGTCTTCCCCAATTTCTTTTCTATTAGCTTCAGAGTGTCTGGCTTTACGTGGAGGTCCTTGATCCATTTGGATTTGAGCTTAGTACAAGGAGACAAGGATGGATCAATTCGCATTCTTCTGCATGCTGACCTCCAGTTGAACCAGCACCATTTGTTGAAAAGGCTATCTTTTTTCCATTGGATGTTTTCAGCCTCTTTGTCGAGGATCAAGTGGCCATAGGTGTGTGGGTTCATTTCTGGATCTTCAATCCTGTTCCATTGATCCTCCTGCCTGTCACTGTACCAATACCATGCAGTTTTTAACACTATTGCTCTGTAGTATTGCTTGAGGTCAGGGATACTGATTCCCCCAGATTTCCTTTTGTTGCTGAGAATAGTTTTAGCTATCCTGGGTTTTTTGTTGTTCCAGATGAATTTGATAATTGCTCTTTCTAACTCTGTGAAGAATTGAGTTGGGATTTTGATGGGTATTGCATTGAATCTGTATAGTGCTTTAGGCAAAATGGCCATTTTAACTATATTGATTCTACCGATCCATGAGCATGGGAGGTTTTCCCATTTTTTGAGGTCTTCTTCCATTTCCTTCTTCAGAGTCTTGAAGTTCTTGTCATACAGATCTTTCACATGTTTGGTAAGAGTCACCCCAAGATACTTTATACTGTTTGTGGCTATTGTGAAGGGGGTCATTTCCCTAATTTCTTTCTCAGCCTGCTTATCCTTTGAGTATAGGAAGGCCACTGATTTGCTTGAGTTGACTTTATAACCTGCCACTTTGCTGAAGTTGTTTATCAGCTGTAGGAGCTCTCTAGTGGAGTTCTTTGGGTCACTTAGGTAGACTATCATGTCGTCTGCAAATAATGATAGTTTGACTTCTTCCTTTCCAATTTGTATCCCTTTGACCTCCTTATGTTGTCGAATTGCCCGAGCTAGTACCTCAAGTACAATATTGAAAAGATAAGGAGAAAGGGGGCAGCCTCAGATAGAGGGCTAATATCCAATATATATAAAGAACTCAAGAAGTTAGACTCCAGAAAACCAAACAACCCTATTAAAAAATGGGGTACAGAGTTAAACAAAGAATTCTCACCTGAAGAACTTCGGATGGCGGAGAAGCATCTTAAAAAATGCTCAACTTCATTAGTCATTAGGGAAATGCAATCAAAACAACCCTAAGATTTCATCTTACACCAGTCAGAATGGCTAAGGTTAAAAATTCAGGAGACAGCAGGTGTTGGAGAGGGTGTGGAGAAAGAGGAACACTCCTCCACTGCTGGTGGGATTGCAAATTGGTACAACCACTCTGGAAATCAGTCTGGCGGTTCCTCCGAAAACTGGGCACCTTACTTCCAGAAGATCCTGCTATACCACTCCTGGGCATATACCCAGAAGACTCCCCACCATGTAATAAGGATACATGTTCTACTATGTTCATAGCAGCCCTATTTGTAATTGCCAGATGCTGGAAAGAACCCAGGTATCCCTCAACAGAAGAGTGGATGCAAAAAATGTGGTATATATACACAATGGAGTACTATTCAGCCATTAGAAACAATGAATTCATGAAATTCTTAGGCAAATGGATGGAGCTAGAGAATATCATACTAAGTGAGGTAACCCAGACTCAAAAGGTGAATCATGGTATGCACTCACTAATAAGTGGATATTAACCTAGAAAGCTGGAATACCCAAAACATAATCCACACATCAAATGAGGTACAAGAAGAAAGGAGGAGTGACCCCTGGTTCTGGAAAGACTCAGTGAAACAGTATTCGGCAAAACCAGAACGGGGAAGTGGGAAGGGGTGGGTGGGAGGACAGGGGAAGAGAAGGGGGCTTGCGGGACTTTCGGGGAGTGGGGGGGCTAGAAGAGGGGAAATCATTTGAAATGTAAATAAATTATATCGAATAATAAAAAAAAATGTTAAAAAAATAAAAAAATAAATAAATAAATAATTTTTTTTTCTCTCACCTAGTAAATGATGCCATTGCAAGTTTTGTATGACTGCATTCTGGATAGTTAATCCTTATCAGATAAGTTTTGAAAATGTTTTTACTAGATATTTTTATGTTAACTTGACAGCTACAATCAATTGAGCTTCTCCTTGTAGGCAAGACTGGAGGTCATTTTCTTAATTAGTGATTGAGGTGAGATGGTGGTGCCACACTGGACTAGTAATCCTAGATTCTATAAAAAGACATGTTGAGCAAGCTGTGAGAGGAACAAGTCCTTGACTCCATGGCACATGCATTAGCCCCTGACTCCCTGCTTCTGCTCTATCTCAGTGCCTGTGTCTATCCTTTGATGATGAACAGTGTGAGTCAAACTAACCATTTCCTCTCCAAATTGCTTTGGACATGGTGTTTCATTGCAGCAATAGCTTTATCTCATTGTGGAAGATAATTATTGTTTAATTTTTGGTTTGTTTACTATATTTTCCTTATTCTATTGTTGTGTTTGTTTCCGTGTTTAAGGTTTTATTTCAGCAGTCTAATTTCCTAAAGAAGTTCATCTATGTATTTGTTCTAATTTCAAAGTTTTAGGTTTTACTTATTTAAGTATTTAAGTGTCTTGAACTAATCTTAGGGAATTATGGGAAATGGAAATTTAGTTTCATTCTTTTGTATGTAGACAATCTTGGCACCATCTATTAGAAGCCTCACTCAAACAGCATTTGCAGCTTTGCTGAAAACCTTTTTCCTATATATAATTGTTTCTATGTTCTCCCTCTCTCACTCACTTGCTCACTTGCTCTCTCTCTCTCTACCGTGTGTGTGTGTGTGTGTGTGTGTGTGTTTGTGTGTGTGTTTGTGTCCAGTATCATTCTCGTTTAAACATCACAACTTTGTAGTATGCTCTGAAGACTCTAATTCTTCCAGGTAGTTCTTTGGAAAATCTGTGTAGCTCCATACGTTTTTTAAGGATATTTTTCCTATTTCTGCAAAGAATGTAATCCTGATATAAATAGACAGTGATTGAAACTACAGATCTCTTCTGATAGTGTGGACTTGTTAATGATTGATTCTTCCAACCCAGGAACAATATTTATACTAACAAATATTCATTTGTCTTCTTCAATTTCTTTCCTCAATAATTTAAGGATTTTACTTTAGAGATTTTTACTTCTTGGACTAAATCATTATTGGTGGCTGATCTTGTGATTATTGTTAATATAATACATATTTATTATATGTTAATTAACATATATGTGTGTATATATTTCACACCAGGTCACTATGTAGTAGCCTGTGTAATTGAATTTGAAGTTTCCTGAAAGTTCAGCAAATACTCTATCAACTGAGGTATATCTCCAGATATGTTTTCCAGATTTCTATATTAAATACTTACACATATATATTTTTTCTTGTTTTAAGTTAATATGTCATCATATCAGATGACATAATCCTTTTCATTTTATAAAATTCTTCATTTCTTTTTCATAATGCTATTATCAGCTTTTGTACTATCTTATACAGGTATGGTTACTCTAGATCCCTTTGCATTTCATTTGTATACAATATTTTCAAAATACTACATTTTCAGTCTATATTTCTACTTATATGAGTAAATGAGTTAGTTTCTAGTAAGTAATATTTTCTTTGGGTGCTGTTTTCTAGGATGTGTTCAGTCTGTGTCATTTGACTGAAAATACATTTATATTTAGGGTGATTTTCATCAAAATTTTGCTGTACCCATATTGCGACTTATTTTAAAATTTGATTATTATTATGTTTTATATATTCCTTTTCCTGTAATCTTTCTTTATTAATAAATTCTAAATTAATTGTTCTAGCTATGTACTTGGATAACTTTTTAAATTCTTTTAGCTTATTTTGTAGTAGAATTTTCCTTCTGTGATTACTATAAGGTGTAAACAACATACCTATTGATTATAAAAGGTGTTTTGAAATGATTTTATAATATGATTGTTATTATAAAAGAGACAAAAAGGATAAAGTATTGTAAAAATGACATTCTTCAAAACATACTTCATTTGTCTGAAGAACTGAATCTTTAATATATTATTTTATTTTTCTATACTGATTATCTCTTAAAATATCACATTAACTGTATTTATACTTTGCCATTTAAACATCAATCTAAAATTCAAATAGTTTATGCAGTGTTAGAGCACTGGGAATGTATCTGATTTTTTTTTTAACCAGTTGGTTTTTAAATATTTTCTGTTTGCTATTTGATTACTGTTATTGTTGTTGTTGTTGTTTGAAGAAACCCATTTACTGTTTCTTGTGGGAATTGTTTAGTTGTCATAAATTATCATATCATGCTTTATCTGGGATGGCTGTTAACTCTGCATTGTTTCTAAACTGTTGCTTGCTTTGCTGGATACTGTTTTTGATAAGTTTTCTTCTCTATTCAGGTGCCTGTATAAACTTTTGGTTTATTTCTGTTGGTCTATAATTTTCTACTCAGATGTGTTCTGTTATGAAGTCTGGGATATTCACATGTGCTATTGATTTCTTGCCATCAGAAACTCTGCTAAAGCCCACAGTTGCCCCCCTCCACCGACTCCTGTTTTCTCTCCCAGTCCTCTCTTGTCTCCCACCTCCCCACACCCGATCCCTACCCCTGCTCCTCTCCTCATCCTCTACCATAAGTTTTCTCATCCACCTCAGATGTCTATTTTTTCTCCTTGTGAGTGAGGTTCAAGCATAGTCCTTCTGGCCCTCCTTAGTACTTAGTTTCTTTGGGTCTGTGACTTGTAGCATGGTTATCCTGTACTTTATGGCTAATATCCACTTATAACTGAGAACATACCATACACCCATTTCTGAGTCTGTGCTACCTCATTCAGGATAAAATATTCTAGTTCCATTTATTTGCCTGAGACATTCATGGTGTCATTGTTCTTTAATAGCTGAATAGTGTTCCATTGTGAAGATGAATCACATTTCCTTGATCTATTCTTTGGTTGAGAGACATCTAAGCTATTCCTGTTTCTGGATATTATAAATAAGTCTACTGTGAATATCATTCAGCAAGTGTCATTGTGGTATAATGGGATATCTTTTGCATATATGCCCAGGAGTGGTATAACTGGGTCTTGAGGCAGAACTATTCCCAATGTTCTGATAAAACACAAAGTTGATTTCCAGAGAGGTTGTATAGATTTGTACTTCCATCAGTAATGGAGGAGTGTTTCCCTTGCTCCACATCCTTGCCATCATGTGCCAAAACGAGTTTTTGTCATTAACTGTTCTGACAGGTATAAAATAAAATCACACAGCTTTCTGATTTGCCTGTCCCTGATGACAAAAGATGTTGAACATTTCTTACGTGCTACTTTGCCACTAGCTATTCTTCTTTTGAAAATTCTCTGTTTAACTCTGTACCCCATTTTTGATTGGGTTATTTGTTTTGTTGGTGTATATTTTTTTGGTTATTTATATATTATGATATTATTTCTCTGTTGATCATATGGTTGGTGAAGATCTTTCTTATTTTGTAGGCTGCTGTTAAGTCCTATTGATGATGCCCTTAGTTTTGCAAAAGTTTTTCAGTTTTATGAGGTCCAATTTATTCATTGTTGATATTAGGGCCTGAGCTGCCTGTGTTCAAGACAGTTTCCTATTTTATCTTCTGTTAGATTCATTATTCCTGGTTTTATGTTGAAATCTTTGATCAACTTGGCCTTGAGTTTTATGCAGGGTGATCAATATAGAACTCTTTGCAATTGTCTGAATGCTATTTGGAGACAGGAGATGGGAGAGGCTATTAGAAGTCTATTTGAGTTACCCTAAATGAGACATTTACCAATTGAGGATATGGAGACTGAAGTGGCCACTTCCAGGAGCCAGGCTGGCAGGTCTTCCAGTGGAAGGAGTGAACATGAATCTACCTACAAAACCTTTAAGCCAAAATCTTTCCTTCTTATAAGATGAACAGGGATAAAGATGAAGCAGAGTTTGAGGGAATGGCCATCCAATGCCTGGCCCAATATGAGTCCCATCTCATGGAAGAGAACTAAACCCTGAGACTATTGATGATATTCTGCTATGCTTACAGGCAGCAGTCTAGCATAACTGTCTCTTGAGAATCTTCAGGAGCTGAGGGAAACAAATGCACACACCCACAGCCAAACACCAGGTGTTTGAACTATAAGTGTCTTATTTAAGAGTGGACAATAGAATTGAGCAAGCTGAAGTGGTCAAGGATTCTACAAAAAGAACTAAACCTGAGCCCATGGGGACTCACAGAGCCTGAACCATCAATCATAGAACACACACAGTCTGCATCCAGGATGAATACACATTTAGTCTTCATTTGGGTCCCTTAACAATCAGATTCATGGATGTCTCTGAGAGTTACCTGCTATTGGTAATCTAACTGTACTACCCGGTCTCACTTCAGTGGGAAAGGATGCTCTTAGTCCTACTGTGACTTGATGTTCCAGGGTGGAGTGGTACACAAGGGGAACCTCCCCTTCTCTAAGGAAAGAGGGAGGAAGTTATAGAAGGAGAGATTTGGAGGGTGGGATTTTTTTCAAAGAAATATTTCCATATGTAAGTAAATTTAGATATTTTCTGTATCTTAAAGCTTATTATAAAATGTTTCTGTAAAACATTTTAAAATTCCCTGTGTGAGGGTTTCTTCATTACTGTTACTTTATACTTGGTTTCCTGTGCTTGGTACAGATCATTCTGTGAAGTCATGGTTCCCTGAAAGTCTGTGGTATTTCTCTCTTGGATTTAGTCAAATTTTCATCACTATAAATAGAATTTGGGACAAACAGTTTAGAAAGTTTACTCATATTACAGTGTTAAACTTTTAAGTATGCCAAAGGATATCCCAGCTACTTTGGACTTTTAGCATCCCATCCTGACAGATACATACAAAGAAAAGCACTCACTTTTGAGTGCCAGTAATCAAAAATGGCTGTTGCATTAAAGGGTAAGACCCCAGTGATCTGAAATCCTCTTACTAAGGCTCACATCTTAAAGCTTTCCCTGCCTTCTAATAGCATCACTCTGAAGAAAAGCTTTTATAACATGGGTCTTTATGTAATATTCTAGAAACAAAACATAATGTAGTCACAGAAGAATTGGCATTTATTTCAGTCTTCCAATTCTTGTTTTGTTTGTGTCTCTCTTAAAACATTTTTTTTGAATTTTATCAGACATGCTTTTTGAACATAGAGGGCACCATATGTCTAGGGTTGCAGTGAGAGAGACTTCAATTCATTATGTTGAAGTGCTCACTTAAATTCAGCTCTACTCATGTTGTAATATGTTTGTTCATGTCTTCCATTATATCCTGGTAAGATTTTTATAAAGAAAATCAATCACATAAACAAAAAATTAATCATAAATATATATAATAGCATGTTCATTATGGCAAGATTTAGAAACTAGTCAGTGTCTATCACTATCAAATCAACATATATAGTATTCATTGACTAGCATTGTCTTCAACAAGCAAATTTAGACTTATTCTAATAGATGCTATAGTATTAAGGAACCATCAAAATTCTGTAAGACAAAAATGTCATTCCTCAAGAGAATTACATTAAATTGTTTAAATCAAATAAGAATAGGTATAAAACTTACAGATGGGAAATGAGAAATGACTTCTAATAGGCAAATATAATCTTTGGAAGAGGAATTATGAAGTTGATCTAAAGCTGGTTTTGTTGGTGATTCTGCAAATATTAAGAATCTGAGAGGTATCAACAACATCCCACTTTGCAGTAGGAACTGCTCAGCCTCACTCAGCACAAAGAAAGCAGTTAAGAAACCCAAAGAGTAACTCCTCAAGAGGCTCATATTCCAATTTGTTATGTGATGATTTCTGCAAAGTAAAAAAATTAAAGGTCCTCTCTCCCTAGACCTGGTGTGAAATCACCAGTACAATAAAAAGCTTTGGCTCCCCTACAAAACTCCTCTTGGCAAGTCCTCTGACTCTCTGGGAAATCCAGTACAAAGGTCTTCCAAGTGTTGTTAGTTTAGTCATCAAAAACAATCGAATGGAACTCCCAGGCTCCAGACAAAAATTAATCTGTCTGTGGATAATAGCAATGTGGAGAGAAGGGAGTGCAGGGCTTGCTAAGGAGACAGGCAATTCTTAGGAGAGCTCACATAACAATAACACTAAACCAGATATCTCCTTCTCTTCCGGTGCTTAAAAGCTAAATAAATGCCAGCCAGCCAGTAAATGTCACTGCAGCTACATTCTCTGACAAATCCTGACACCTTTATGAACTGAGTATCCATTCAATTTATGAGTTGTATGGGTATATATATATATATATATTCCTTTCTACTTCTCTATAGTTCCAGATTAATAAAAAAAAAAAAAAAAAAAACTAAAAAACATGGTAACACAGGGCAAAGGTGGAAATGTGGAGTCCTTTGTTAGCAAAATGTGAGTATGTGAAACATTTCACTAAGATGATTCTTTCACAGTATGAAAAGAATTGAAATGTCTTAAAATATGCTTGCCATGTCTGTGGAAGAGAGGAGGAAAGAAAATTATTGTCTAGAACTTTTAAGATTATTTGTTACAAGTGTGTGACATTTTTTTTGGAAAATAAATGTTTGAGCTACAATTAAATACAGTATTAGTTCACCTACTGAACGTGTAAAATTCATTGGTTGTTTTTTTCTGTTTCAATATTTGCAGAATCACCAACAAAACCAGCTTTAGATCAATTTCATAATTTCTCTTCCCAAGATTATATTTGTCTATTAGCAGTCATTTCTCATTTCCCATCTGTAAGTTTTATACCTATTCTTATTTGACTTATACAATTTCATGTAATTCTCTTGAGGAATGACATTTTTGTCTTACAGAATTTTGATGGTTCCACAATACTATAGCATCTATTATAACAAGTCTGAATTTGCTTATTGAAGACAATGCTATTCTATGGATACTATATATGTTGATTCAATAGTGATAGACACTGAATAGTTTCTAAATCTTGCCATAATAAACATGCTGTTATATGTATTTATGATTAATTATTTATGAATGCACATTTTCATTGATATCTTGGAGCAGAATTTCTGTCTCGTGTAGCAAGTCAATGGCTGGCACTTGAGCAACTTCTTGTTTCCAGAGCAGCCACACCAGTTTACATTCTTGTCAGTTGTCCATGGTGAGTCCAATTTCTCTATATTTTTTCCTAAGACATATTATGAATTTGTTGATATGAAGCAGAATCTAATTTTGATTTTGTTTTACATTTTCCTTGTGGCTAATAACATTTAATGAATCTGGCTTCTTGGATATCCTTTTGGAAAAAAATGCCTGTTTGCTTTTACTTACTTAATTTTAATATTGGCTCTTTAACATTCTTCATGTGCTCTAGGTAAATTATTATCAAATGCATGATACTCATCTATCTTCCATTTCATGGGTGTTATTTCTTAACTTTATTGACATCTTTTGATGCACCAAAGGTTTTCTTTTTCATTATATGTTTTAGATTATAATATAATTGCACATTTCTCCCTCCCCTTTGTCAACTACAAAACCTACAAAAACTCTTCTCTCCCTCATTCAAATTTATAAATTTATGGTCTTTTGTTTACTAATTTTTACTAATTCTTACTTAAAGCATTGCATGCATATATATATTCCTTACATAGCTTGATTCATATTCCTAATATATATTTCTAAATGTACCCAATTCAGTCCTTATGATATTACTTGTATGCATGTTTTCATCGCTGATCATTTAGCACTATAACATCTATCAATATGCTATTCCCTGGACATGGCTGCTTCTCCTTTACCCAGAATTTCTCACTTGCCTGAAATTTCATGGATTTGGTGTATAGTGACACATTTGTAAAAAGGTTCAAAGGTTGTTATCATAGAAAGAAATACTACTTTGGACTTTAGTCATTGGACTCATTTAGACTCAAGTGTAAGCACAAGAAATATTAAGTATAGATTTATTATTTTATTCCACCATTATTATTTTAATTACTTATATAATAAAATGTTGCTGTACTTAACCATTTCAAATCTTGTGCTACCAAGCTATCACAAACATTTATATTGAACTGCTTAGTCCTTTTATATCTTACCAGCAAAGTCTGTAAAACTCAGTGGATTTTGTATGATTATGCTCTCAATCTGAAACTTTAGAAATCCTGAAAAGTACTAACTTAAGAAAACAGTTACATAAAATGGGCACAAATACCAAGTAATGATTCCTTAGCTAAGATTCAAAGCTGCATGAATGTAAAACTCAAGCAAAGTATGTATATACATATTAATATCACATATTACAGGCATATCAAACATGGATCAAATATAATTATTTCTGTCATTTACCAGGTTAACCTTTAACAGGGGCTACAAAAAAAGACTAATGGAAACAGATGCTATAAAAAGAACTGTGCATGAGACACAAAGTTCAGATGAGGTAGAAAGTAGAACAGTGTGGTCTGCCGGAGCTTGAAGAGGCAAGTTATGGTTCTAAGGCTGATGAGGAGAATATTCTTGGGATGTGAAAGAAGGCAAGCTTTCCAGAACAATGGTCAGAGGACAACTTCCTTTGAAATCACTTCTATATCAAAAATGAAAGTATCCTCGATATTAAAGGCTACAACCAAATCTGTTCTATGCAGTATCATTTGTTTCCCCAAATCAATGGGAGACAGTAGACATTCATGGATCATTTATTGAATGAGTATAAACACTGGAAAAATGACATTCTCTTGTAATATAGTTGTCATTTTCTTGACTATCCAAAAGGCAAATTCTACTGCAGGGTTAATATGTACTCGATATAAAATACGAAATAACAATAGTACCTTCTCCTCCCCTCAGCTTCCCTCCTCTGCTTTGTGCCTCTTACCATCTTGACTGCTACTCTTCCTTACCTTCTTCCATCTGTCCCCACTGCATGTAGTATATGTGTGCATGTATGTGTGTGTGTGTGTGTATGTGTGTGTGTGCATGAGTGAATGTGTGCGTACGTGCATGCATGTGTGAGTGTGCATATGAGTGTGGTTAGATATGTGTCATAGCTCACTTAGAGAACTTAGAAAATTCTGGCTGCTGTGTGTCCTTCTTTCCTTTACCCCTAGTTTTTGAGATAATCTCTGGTTGTTCAGTACTACATACGATAAATGGCTGGACAATGGTCTTCTGGAGGTTCCCCTAATTCTCTCTTCCAGTTTTCCACAGAAATGCTGGTATTACATTTAGAAGTTACTACCAAGCTCTTAAGTTGAGATTCTTGCACAGCAAGCACTTTGGCTAAGCCTGCTTCATCATTTCCTAATAGTCTGTGAGTATTGAAAATCATGAGAAAGGAAGGTCCTACTGGAGCAAAATTGCAAAGCAATGAAGAAGTTTCCTTAACCTTAAGTAAGGTTAATAGATGAATTGAAATTTTTGACATAGAGGAGTAGGTTCTTAGAGTGTATCATAAGCTGAACATACGCAGCCAGGTCTTTTGCTTTTATAGACCCTTTAGTTGAATGATTTTTTTTGTAACTGTGAGAATGAATCTATGTAATAGAGCATCCCTGCTGTGTCCTTTGTGATTGCTTCCTATTTCCCTTCTGAAAGATTTGCCAAATTTGACTTTATACTTAATTCCCCTCAGAAGATTGCACCTCTATATTTTCCCTGGCAACCATTCCAAGACTATTTAATATACCATGAACCAACCATCATTAGTATTTGTTTTGCTGTTCCATTTTGTCTTCAAAATAAAATGGCTGTATCCTTTTAGTTGGAGAAGTTTTACTAGTGATTTTAACAGCCTTTGTCTATTTTCACAACACAGTTAATTTTAAGAGAAAGACAATGATATACAATGAGAGACAGACATATCGAGCAGTTAATGCAGAGGAAACTTGTTTAATAGATGAAGAAGTAGCCTCATGAAGATAAGTATTTCTGAAGCATTCCAAACTTGAGAAGTATCCAGTTTTCTAGAGTGATTTCCTGTATATTTTTAAAATGGAGCTTTTCTGGGTGAAAAAATATTCTATTGGAAATTTGTAGGAAGGATGATTCCATTTTCTGTGTGTGTAAGGACAAGCGGGCACTTGGCAGCCTCAGTGCTGGTGTCAGGAGGCCACCAGGTGCAAGTCCCTGAACTGATGCGTGCAAACCTTGTGCACGCATTAGCCATCTTTTATATATTCATTTTTGCTCTTCTGGCTTTGCCCACTTTTTATATTCCCTTTGTCAGTTATCCGTACAGTCAGACATGGTCTGATGTAAATTGAATCTCCAGAACTCATGTAAAGCTACCTATAGTGATGTATGGAATCCCAGAGCTCCAACAGAAAGGTAAGAAACACAGAAAAGAGGATCTTGGGATAGATGGCCAGCTAGCATGGGATAAGCAGTGGTAATAAAGAAAAAAGCCAAGAACTGTGCCTATGGCTAGCATATGACTTCTACAAGAACACTGTCACATGCACCCTTATACATACACAGGAATATTTACATACATGCATGTATGCACATGCATCATTTATATGAATACAAATCGTGGATATACAATCACCCTTTCAGAGGCAAGGGGGAGAGTATGGGGTGAAGAATTTTTGCAGGAGGTACTAGAAGTAGGGCAACATTTGGAATGTAAATAACTAAAACAATTTTAAAAAAGGAAAAAGAAGTAGAACATAGTTTAATCCAATAGCTTAAAAAATTAATATAATACCAATATATACCAAGAGTATATAAGGGAATATAAAAAGTGGGCAAAACCAGAAGAGCAAAAATGAATATATAAAAGATGGCTAATGCGTTCACAAGGTTTGCATGCATCAGTTCACAGACTTGCACCTGGTTACTCCTGGTTCCTCACAAATAATCCATAGGCTTTACTGCTAAACCTCCAGCTCTTCTACTTATAGAGGAGTGTATGACTTCTGACTTGGAACAGCAACATCTTTTGCAGAAGGCCTTTGAGACTGCGAGCCTTCCAAGCAACATTAAAGACCTCTGACATAAGACACTGAATACTTTATAAATTTATTGATATATATCTTACAACTGACACACAAACATCTACATATTTATTCATTTTGCACACTTTGACAAATGAATATATACATGCAGATCCCTAGTATCTCCATAACCCAGAAAATAAATACATATAACACCACCCAAATTTTCCAAATTCTAGCTCTCTCTTTCCAATCACTTTTGTTTGGAAGCTTCGAAATCTACCTAATTATAGCTAAATCACAGAGTTTTTAATTTGAACAAGGTATGTTAGGAGTCAACAAACACTATAATTTATGATATCATTCCTATTCCTTCCCTACCCACTCCAGTGGACCATTAGACCCCTTATGTACACTGCTTTGCAAATGTCATTCAGTTTTGTCCTGGCATTTCTTTCATAGTAATACAACAAAGAGGAATCATTAAATGCCGCATCTGGTCTTAAGTGTTATTTATGCAAATCAGTCTTTTTTCTGGTCTAAAAATATGGGCTAATATCTTCCTGTTATACAACATAATTCCAACCCATGTTACTCCTTCTGCCCCTTGTCAGCATGCCCCTGCCTCTCCCAGGCTCCCTTCCTATTCTCTTCCCACTCACTGGAAATTGTTTCTCTACCTTCCCTCTCCTATGAGTTAGCTTTGCCAAATCTCATTCAGTGGGTTCTATACATGTTTCCTTGAACTCTGGAGTCTATGTAAGCTTTCTTTCTAAAAAACTTCCAGCAGTGTGTGTGTCAACTCTGCTACACTTTCCAGTTGAATTTTACACTTAGGTAATTAATTAACATCTTTAGCACTAGTATAGTGTGAGTGACATCGGGGTAACAAATGCAGTCCTAATTTGCTTATGTACACTGTGTTGTTATCTGTAATAGGACTGGGAAAATGAAGAGGATAGTGTAAGCCATTATTAAAGGGACAAATGAAGGTTGAAATTTTGGCCAAAAAAATGTTAATCTATGAACTAAACAATCATTTGAAATGAGAGTGACTTTTGGTCTTTTTTGAAGCACTGTGGATTCAGGATGTGTGCCACTTGCTTCTTAATATATTCTTTTATTGAGACAAACAAGGAAAGAAGATAAGAAAGCTGGCTGATAGTTACTTTGAAAAGCATGTCAGCATCTTTAAAAGGCACGGGCCACATGCATGCATGTAATCCCAGAGTTCGAGAAGCAACGAGAGAAAGCTTGCTAAAATTTCAAGGCCAGTCTGGTTTCTAGAAACAAGTCCTAGACAAACCAGGGTTATATAACAAGTTTATGTTTCTATAAAAAAAAATAAAGTGTAAAATAACAACAATCAAACATTAAAAAAGAAGAAATAGACAAAGAAACTCTTCATGGTTGTCCATCAGAACTATTTGCTAATAACCTATTAGTAGACAAGCATACACTGTTTTTAAGGTACAGACAAATCAAACTGAAGGTGTGCTAAAAACTTTCTGCTGCTGACTAATTTTCATGGTGCTGAAAAGTGATAGATACAGGGATAAAGGCAGCCTAATCTTATCCATTTATGAACTCTATGCTTTACTAACCTACTGGTAAGATATGTCTACTGGTGCAACAATATCAACATTGTTAGAGGAGGAACCAACCACTCTCTACTTGGACATGAGGCTGTTCCATAAAGCAGACTTCATACATGGTACTACAGACTTGCTCAAAAACCCACAACTAAGAACAGCTTAGACTTAATGATGAGTTATTATTGAATACTTAAGGTGATACCAAGCTACAATCTAAATATTTATGTTCATATTCATAGAAAAATAGCATGTCCACCTTTACCCTTAATCAGAAAAGCCTCCTTTTGAGAAGAATGCTAGTGAATGAAGAGATGTATAACTATTCACTGGTGCTCATCCTCTACCAGTATATGTGTACCAAAACATCAAAGGTTCACAGAATATCATTGAAGTAGGAGTAAAGAGAACATAAGATTATGAAGATAGGGGAAAGGCCTGCAAAATGCTGTCTTTTTGTTATAGCATAGAAAATGTAGTCATGACTTCACAATAGCTTTAGCTATTAACAGTCAGCCATAGATCAAGGATCAGTCAAGGGCTTACAGTACCCTCCTCTTCCCTGTTGAGCTGCAATAAGCTACAGCAGAAAGAGCAGCCACTGCCTTCAGGAGTGCACACACGGTGGAGACTGTCAGGGTTGAATGGATATTTCCAAATCCAAGACTACACTGATGATCCTTTTTAAGCTCAGTGAGTGTAAAAGTGATCAAAACAATAGCAACATGTCAACAATATGGAAATTATATAAAGAGATAAGTTAGAATAAATAAAGGGATGCAAGGGATAGTAAAGTAGGAATATAATTTTTAACCCTATGAAATTGACAAAGAATAAAGACAGTAAATGAAGAATTGTGCATAGGTTTTGTTTCTCTGGAAGATAATATACCCTTAGTGGGTCCTGTTAGAAACCACCATATTTCAAGTCAAAATAGCCATAGAAATATTTCAGAATGATAATTACTATCTAACGATTTAAGAAACTGGTCTAGGAAAAAATCTTCACACTGATGATGCTGGTATATGAAAGCCAAAAACCAGAGTATAGAACCTACATGTCAACATTTAGTACACAGTGATGCCTTATCTCAAGAACAACAAAGCAAACACATAGGAACACACACACACACACACACACACACACACACACACACACATGCACACTTTGCAACTAGTTTGATACAAGAGACAGCATAGCGTGTGGAGCAATAGAAATGGTTCATGTGCTGTCATGTCCTGTCTACTTCCTAAATGTCTCTGACAGGCTCCACTGCTGTAAATTGGAGGGCATGGCACCTGTCAACAAGGATTAGCTACAAAATTAAGTGAATGTCTTCAGCTAATGTTCTGTCCTGCTTATTAACATGCATAACATTCGACCTCCCTAAAAAATTAAAATGGAAAGGCAGACTTTCCTATATTATCTGATTATACTGAGGAGGGGAAATGAGGCAAAATTGTATGTGGTTAGCAACATATTCATAAAACACAAATTCACATGCCCTATGTAATGTGATCTAAGTTGGACTGAAAGGTGAATGAGAGAGAGCAAGGCTAGAGCAGGATGATATACTATATTGGCTCTAAAGTCAAAAGCCACAAAGTCTATACACAAGAAACACATGAGCCCTGTGACTCATTTCCTAATCCTGTCCATGTAAGATTTATGTATGTGGACCCTCATACTGTGTATCTATGAAATCAATTTGAAACCCTGTCGAAAGGACTCAAGTTTTCTTCCTATCCATGTGTATCTTCTTAAACTCTACCAAGTAAATCACTTTATACACAGCATAATGGAGTTTAAAAGGCCAACTCAACATCAAAGCCATGTAAAGACACTGTCAATTTTGTGCATTTTACAGGAAAAAATTGCCCTAATAACTTCAATTTTTGAAGGCATTAAAACATCCAGTTTGAAAAATCAATAAATTCAAATCCTGTAATTTCTACTACTTATAATAACAAAGTGATTTATGTGTCACACTGAGGTTAGAAACCTGCATGGCCTTGACTTTAGAAACTGCAGTATTTCTCTGCTTTCTTTTGAACTTACAATTTACATGAGAACAAATCCATGACTATATATACATATACAAAAAGCTAGCTCCAAATAACAAAATTATTATGCCACAGGCATACCCACAACATTTGTTGACATATGAGTCCTCCATATGATAATTTCTTTCATAAGTGGCAGAATTGAGAACTTATTTTGCTTTTACAAAATTTCCGCCTCTTAGCACTTAAAATGAACTAAGGTAACACAAATGAATAAAGAGTAAGAATGTAATTACAAGTTAAGTGCTGTGGCAATTTACTCATTATTTTTATGAAGAGAAAAAATTAGATAGCAAAAGAAAGCTTAACTTAGAAAACAAACAGAAACTCCCTTTTCACCAGAGTAATTAGAATAGAATGTAAATGCATAGGCAGAAAACTGCAGAGATGCTGGCTAAGTCACAACTTTAATGCAAGGCAGAGCCTGACTCTAAATGATGCTATAAGTAGAACTATTTTAGGAGGTTTCCACACAGTCTCCAGGAAGATTAAAAATACAAGTTTGTCCTCAGCCACATAGCAAGCTCAAGGTCAGCCTAGACTACGTGAGAACCTAGGAACAAGGGATGAAGGCAGAACAGAGAGGTACAAAATAGGAAGGAGGGAAAGAAAAACTAAGTAAAGGGAAGGAAATGGAAATGGAAGGAGCCGGAAAATGATTTCTCTTTAGTCTGACTTATTAATGAGGTCTGTATCACTGACGCTGCATAACCAGCAGCCTTTGCTTGCTACATTGAGTACACAGTGCAGAAGAATGAACAGTGCTCACTTAATCCAAGCCATATGTTCAATGTGTGTGCATATTTCCATGCAGAAAAAGCACAACAGACTAGATAAATGTCCAAAACTTTTAGAAGAATTGGTTTAAAAATAGAGGCCTAACAGTATCAACATTACATCTTATTTTGCCTGTGGGAATAAAGCTTTGCATAATGTACAATATAATAATCTGTCTCTAGGGTTTTCCAAGGAATATATTCTCATTCATTGAATATTGGCTTAATTTATAGTTCTAGATCTTTATGTTTGATGAGCATGTCTGACCCATGATCTCTTCAAAAGCTGAGTAAATGAAGACATTTCACTTAACATTGCACTGGGAAGACATATTTCTTATAGACTTAAAGGTAAGATTTGATGTAGGACAACCAGGCTACAAATTTTGTTGCTGTGCCTGTGTCTTCTGAATAAAATAGGAGCCAGAGATTGTTTTGTTTTGTTTTTGTTTTGTTTAAATACAGAGATATGTTGGCTAACAAATATTCTTTAACTCACAGTGATACTAATTGCATTTTATTTTGAAGGATGCTGTCTTTTATTATTATTATCTGTAATCATTTTCTCTGTTCCCACAGAGCCCTGATAGAAAGAAGTGAGAGTTCTCCTAGTGATCAGTAGAGGTGAAAGGATATATAGTAGAGTCATTTGAAATAGGGGATTTTACATGGTAAATGCCATGCTGATTTATTAGAGATCATTAGCAAGGCCAGGAGGTAAAGAAATATAAAAGAAAATAGTAAGCTAGGTATCCCTAAATAAAAGCATGGCTAGCTTGATTCACTAAATATACTTTTAATCTCTATCTCTGACATGGAACTTTAATGTTTATTGAATGTTTCTCTTGTACAGGTTTGTATGCTTCATGATACCCCATCATCTGGACTAGATATCATAATTTTAAGTTATGAAAATATAAAAGGATAAATTATGAAAGAAAATAACAGAGAGGCTAAGTGACATGCTCTATTTAATACCTCCTTGAACAACTACTCCGTTGAGTAAACATTCCACCCACAAAGGGTGGTACTTAATGTGTGACTGTCATTGTTTTATTTTATTGAGTATTTACACTCACATATTTATAGACATGTCTATGCTCACAGCTGTAGAATAAATTATGTGTCAATATAATTTTCAGTATAACTTTTTATTGGACACAGTTATTGTATCAGAGACAGTTTTGCAAATCCTCATATTTGACATTTTCTGGTTAGTGCAGCATTTTAAACAATGTACTAAAGCTTCTGATGTCACCCTGAGAATTCTGGTTTAGCTTTTATTTTTTCAACTTTGACCTGTGCATAATGCATTCTTTTGGAAAATATTGACTCTAATTTTTTCCTGTGTGGGAAATTCCAGGAGTATTTCTAAAGCCAAAATAGTCCATAGTAACTAAGAACTTAAGATTCTTTATAACCCAGGTCCAACTAACACCTCACTATAATCTCGGCAGAGCTACCTTAACTATTTACCTACCATTATTTCTTCTGTGAATGCTAACAATTATACAGAAGTGACATGCATTACCTTCTGTCCATATGCATCTGGAAGGAAGGTAAGTAAATGTTCAAGCTGCCTATTGTGTCTGTGATGCTTTTACAGGGGTCCAGAATCTACAGATGTGGAATCTATGTTCCTACATTACTGCACAAAGGTGACGAGATAGAGCCTACTGAATAATTTTATTAAAACCTGAACCATGGCTGCATGTGAGCATATTGTTTTGGTTTTGTAGTATTTTCAAAACTGCCTGAGAGAAAATCAACTTTAGAAGGACACAAAAGTTAGGCACCTGTTTGCAGACCTGATATGGAATCAGAAATACTGTCAGAGTTTTGTGCCTGTAAATAGATGAATCCCAAGTTGGGCTGGCCACTGGATGGTTTTTCCTTCAGTCTGTCCTCCATTTTTGTTGCTGTGTTTCTTTTAGACAGGAAAAATTTTGAGATAAAAATTTTAAAAATGGGTAGCTGGGCCCATTCCTCAACTGGACAGGAATGTCTATCTACTGGAGGTTGTCTCTTCAGGTTCCATCTCCTCACTGTTGGGCATTTGGCTAAAGTCATTCGCAGTGAGTCTGGGAAACATCTCACATACCAGGACTCTAGGAATTCCTAGAGGTTCCCCCAGCCCTATACCCCACATTTCTACTCATTCTTCTGGCCCTCTGGGCTTCTTTCCTGTCTCTCCACATACTTAATCCTGCTTTTTTTCTCCTCTCCTCCTTTCTGACATAAAGGCTCTTTCCATCTGCCTCCCATGATTATTTTGTTCCCCTATCTATGTGGAATTGAAGTATCCACATTTGGGCCTTCCTTCTTCTTAAGCTTCATATGATATGTTAGATGAATCTTGAGTATTATAAACTTTTTGGCTAATATCTACTTCAGTGAGTTCATACCATGATATCCTCTGAGAGGTTCTACCAGCAGCTGACTGGAATAGATACATGGAGAGTTAGAGACAACCACTGGACAATTTTGGGAACCCTCTAGAAGATGGGTCAGACTGAAGGAGCTGAAGGGGTTGCATAGGACAATACTATCAATTAACCTGGACTCCTGGGAGCTCCCACAGATAAGCAATCAACAAAAGAGAATACATGGACTGGTCTATAGCACACACCCAGAACATATGTAGCAGAGGACTGCCTTATCTGGCCACATTGAGAGAGGATGGCCTTAATCCTGTAGTAATTTGATGACCCAAGGAAGGGGGATGCTGGTGGGGGTGAGGTAGAGTTAGATGGGGGGAGCATTCTCTAAGAGGCAAAGGGGAGATGTGATGAGGTGAAGAATTTGCAGAGGGGGGAACAAGAAGAGGCCAATGTTTGGAATGTAAATAAATAAAATAATGTCATAATAAATAAAAAATAGTTATTCAAGGTTTGGTAATTTTCAAGTCCATTGCGGATGGCCCTGTTATGCTGGAACCTAGGATAGGAATTATGTCAAAGTAAACAGCATGAAGTTGATCTGTACAGCTACGATGGCCTACTAGGTTCTAAGAACAGACAATGAACAAAGAAGGTCTAAATCCAATCATCAAGCCTTCCAGAATGGCCATAGGAGTTCAAAGTTTCAGTGCCTTCCCGTAATATGAAGCTGGGCTTCATTCTTTTAAGAAATGGTGCCTATGAGGGAACATTCCAGATCCAAATTCTAACAGAGGGAAAGCAACTATGAGGAAATGAAAGACAAGATATCCTGCAGGTAAGGTACAGAGGAAGAGTGACAAAAGAGGCAATTACATCTAGAATAAATGGTTTTTCTAATGACACCATGATACATTATGCTAATGATCCAAATTCTTTCCATTACTACAAGTTGAATCTTCTTTTGATTACAAGAATATATTCTATCACCAAGCACAGGCACACACCATAGACCTATGGAAGCAAAATTAAGTCAGGCTTCAGCCCATTATCATTCATCACTGGGGAGGGGGCACTTCTACAAAATTCATGCTTCATTATATAACATACAAATTAAAAGACCCAGTCCTTAAACAGCTTTTAAAATGCACCATAAATAACTTCTGCATACATGGCCTGATAAATTATCATATCATGGTACATACAGAAATACAATTTTAATCATGATTGAAAAAGCCAAGTAAAAATCTGACAACCTCAAATCCAATTTGATCTTATTTAATCGAAGAACCTGCTTATATCTGATCATTTAATGAAAACTGACAGTTATCTGTTTTCAAAGCACCACAATTTAGACAGTAGTTCTAGGAGTGATAATAAAATCCAACTACTGCCTTCCAATTTAGCAAATAATTTAGCAATATTTAGAGAAAAATTAGTGTTCACTGCAGATAAAATTGTAGGTTGTGCAGTATCTCCAAGTGTTTTATTTTTGAAGAGAACATATGCTTGTCAACTTTAGTTGTAAGATAGATTTGAGAGGTCTAAATAAAGCTGGAGTATTCTGAACTATAGAAGTTTGTTCTTTACCCATTGGATTTAGCATTATTTTTCTATTTAGGTCTAAAAATAATCAGGGAAGATATAATATTAACTTATGTTATAATTTTTAGTAATTTAGCATTTTGGTAGAAAAATTAAGTTTTATGCACTTAATGATTTTAATTGTCAGAATAGTAAGTAATGGCTTTGCATTCCACTGGATTTGACAATTTACTCTCACCCTTCAATAAGAAGAGGACTCTAGATACATATGTAGAAGAGGGTGGCCTTACCCAACAGCAACAGGAGGGGAGGCCCTTGGGCTTGGGTAAGTTTGAAGCACAAGAGTAAAGGGGAGCTGGAGTTGTGGGAAGGGGGAGTTTGGGTGGTGGGGAACACTCTGAAATAGGCAAAAGGAAGAAGGAGGGCAGATGTGGGATGGGGATGGTGGTGGAGGGGTAACTGGGAAGTGGGATATTATGGGATAGGAGAGTTAGTGGAAGGGGTAACTGCAAAGTGGGATATTGTTCAAGATGTAAATGAATGGAATGAATAATAATAAATAATAATAATAAATAATAAACTTTTTTTGTTTTTGTTTTTTTTCCAGTACTTTTCTTTTTTTTTAATTTTTTTGATTCGATATAATTTATTTACATTTCAAATGATTTCCCCTTTTCTAGCCCCCCCCAACTCCCCGAAAGTCCCATAAGCCCCCTTCTCTTCCCCTGTCCTCCCATCCACCCCTTCCCACTTCCCCGTTCTGGTTTTGCTGAATACTGTTTCACTGAGTCTTTCCAGAACCAGGGGCCACTCCTCCTTTTTTCTTGTACCTCATTTGATGTGTGGATTATGTTTTGGGTATTCCAGTTTTCTAGGTTAATATCCACTTATTAGTGAGTGCATACCATGATTCACCTTTTGAGTCTGGGTTACCTCACTGAGTATGATATTCTCTAGCTCCATCCATTTGCCTAAGAATTTCATGAATTCATTGTTTCTAATGGCTGAATAGTACTCCATTGTGTAGATATACCACATTTTTTGCATCCACTCTTCTGTTGAGGGATACCTGGGTTCTTTCCAGCATCTGGCAATTATAAATAGGGCTGCTATGAACATAGTAGAACATGTATCCTTATTACATGGTGGGGAGTCTTCTGGGTATATGCCCAGGAGAGGTATAGCAGGATCTTCTGGAAGTGAGGTGCCCAGTTTTCGGAGGAACCGCCAGACTGATTTCCAGAGTGGTTGTACCAATTTGCAACCCCACCAGCAGTGGAGGAGTGTTCCTCTTTCTCCACACCCTCGCCAACACCTGCTGTCTCCTGAATTTTTAATCTTAGCCATTCTGACTAGTGTAAGATGAAATCTTAGGGTTGTTTTGATTTGCATTTCCCTAATGACTAATGAAGTTGAGCATTTTTTAAGATGCTTCTCCGCCATCCGAAGTTCTCCAGGTGAGAATTCTTTGTTTAACACTGTACCCCATTTTTTAATAGGGTTGTTTGGTTTTCTGGAGTCTAACTTCTTGAGTTCTTTATATATATTGGATATTAGCCCTCTATCTGATGTAGGATTGGTGAAGATCTTTTCCCAATTTGTTGGTTGCCGATTTGTCCTCTTGATGGTGTCCTTTGCCTTACAGAAACTTTGTAATTTTATGAGGTCCCATTTGTCAATTCTTGCTCTTAGAGCATATGCTATTGGTGTTCTGTTCAGAAACTTTCTCCCTGTACCGATGTCCTCAAGGGTCTTCCCCAGTTTCTTTTCTATTAGCTTCAGAGTGTCTGGCTTTATGTGGAGGTCCTTGATCCATTCGGATTTGAGCTTAGTACAAGGAGACAAGGATGGATCAATTCGCATTCTTCTGCATGCTGACCTCCAGTTGAACCAGCACCATTTGTTGAAAAGGCTATCTTTTTTCCATTGGATGTTTTCAGCCTCTTTGTCTAGGATCAAGTGGCCATAGGTGTGTGGGTTCATTTCTGGATCTTCAGTCCTGTTCCATTGATCCTCCTGTCTGTCACTGTACCAATACCATGCAGTTTTTAACACTATTGCTCTGTAGTATTGCTTGAGGTCAGGGATACTGATTCCCCCAGATTTTCTTTTGTTGCTGAGAATAGTTTTAGCTATCCTGGGTTTTTTGTTGTTACAGATGAATTTGATAATTGCTCTTTCTAACTCTGTGAAGAATTGAATTGGGATTTTGATGGGTATTGCATTGAATCTGTATAGTGCTTTAGGCAAAATGGCCATTTTTTTTATTCGATATAATTTATTTACATTTCAAATGATTTCCCCTTTTCTAGCCCCCCCCCAGAAAGTCCAGTAAGTCCCCTTCTCTTCCCCTGTCCTCCCTCCCACCCCTTCCCAGTTCCCCGTTCTGGTTTTGCCGAATACTGTTTCACTGAGTCTTTCCAGAACCAGGGACTGCTCCTCCTACCTTCTTGTATCTCATTTGATGTGTGGATTATGTTTTTGGGTATTACAGTTTTCTAGGTTAATAACCACTTATTAGTGAGTGCATACCATGATTCACCTTTTGAGTCTGGGTTACCTCACTTAGTATGATGTTCTCTAGCTCCATCAATTTGCCTAAGAATTTCATGAATTCGTTGTTTCTAATGGCTGAATAGTACTCCATTGTGTATGGCCATTTTAACTATATTGATTCTACCGATCCATGAGCATGGGAGGTTTTCCCATTTTTTGAGGTCTTCTTCCATTTCCTTCTTCAGAGTCTTGAAGTTCTTGTCATACAGATCTTTCACATGTTTGGTAAGAGTCACCCCAAGATACTTTATACTGTTTGAGGCTATTGTGAAGGGGGTCATTTCCCTAATTTCTTTCTCAGCCTGCTTATCCTTTGAATATAGGAAGGCCACTGATTTGTTTGAGTTGATTTTATAACCTGCCACTTTGCTGAAGTTGTTTATCAGCTGTAGGAGCTCTCTAGTGGAGTTCTTTGGGTCACTTAGGTAGACGATCATGTCGTCTGCAAATAATGATAGTTTGACTTCTTCCTTTCCAATTTGTATCCCTTTGACCTCCTTATGTTGTCGAATTGCCCGAGCTAGTACCTCAAGTACAATATTGAAAAGATAAGGAGAAAGGGGGCAGCCTTGTCTGGTCCCTGATTTCAGTGGGATTGCTTCAAGTTTCTCTCCATTTAGTTTGATGCTGGCTACCGGTTTGCTGTATATTGCTTTTACTATGTTTAGGTATGGGCCTTGAATTCCTGTTCTCTCCAAGAGTTTAAGCATGAAGGGATGCTGAATTTTGTCAAATGCTTTTTCAGCATCCAATGAAATGACCATGTGGTTTTTTTCTTTGAGTTTGTTTATGTAGTGGATTGTATTGATGGATTTCCGTATATTGAACCAACCCTGCATTCCCGGGATAAAGCCTACTTGATCATGGTGGATGATCGTTTTGATGTGTTCTTGGATTCGGTTGGCAAGAATTTTATTGAGTATTTTTGCATCGATGTTCATAAGGGAAATTGGTCTGAAGTTCTCTTTCTTTGTTGGATCTTTTTGTGGCTTTGGTATCAGCGTAATTGTGGCTTCGTAGAAGGAATTGGGTAGTGTTCCTTCTGTTTCTATTTTGTGGAATAGTTTGAAGAGTATTGGTGTTAACTCTTCTTTGAAGGTCTGGTAGAATTCTGCACTGAAGCCATCTGGTCCTGTGCTTTTTTTGGTTGGAAGACTTTCTATGACTCCTTCTATTTCTTTAGGCATTATGGGACTGTTTAGATGGTCTAGTTGGTCCTGATTTAATTTTGGTATTTGGTATCTGTCAAGGAAATTGTCCATTTCCTCCAGATTCTCCAGTTGTGTTGAGTACAGGCTCTTGTAGTAGGATCTGATGATTTTTTGGATTTCCTCAGTTTCCGTTGTTATATCTCCCTTTTCATTTCTAAGTTTGTTAATTTGGATACTTTCTCTGTGCCCTTTGGTCAGTCTGGCTAAGGGTTTATCTATCTTGTTGATTTTCTCAAAGAACCAGCTCCTGGTTTTGTTGATTTTTTGTATGGTTCTCTTTGTTTCTACTTGATTGATTTCGGCCCTGAGTTTGATGATTTCCTGCCTTCTACTCCTCCTGGGCAAAATAGCTTCTTTTTGTTCTAGGGCTTTCAGGTGTGTCATTAAGCTGGTAATGTATGCTCTCTCCATTTTCTTTTTCGAGGCACTCAGGGCTATGAGTTTTCCTCTTAGCACTGCTTTCATTGTGTCCCATAGATTTGGGTATGTTGTGTTTTCATTTTCATTGTGTTCTAAAAAGTCTTTAATTTCTTTCTTTATTTCTTCCTTGACCAAGGTATCATTGAGTAGAGTATTATTCAGTTTCCACGTGTATGTGGGTTTTCTGTTGTTTCTGTTGCTATTGAAGACCACTTTTGCTCCATAGTGATCAGATAGGAGGCATGGGATTAGTTCTTTCTTCTTATATTTGTTGAGGTCTGTCTTGTGACCAATTATATGGTCGATTTTGGAGAAGGTACCATGAGGTGCTGAGAAAAAGGTATATTCTTTTGTTTTAGGATAGAATGTTCTATATATATCTGTTAAATCTAATTGGTCCAAAGCTTCAATTAGTTTCATTGTGTCCCTGTTTAGTTTCTGTTTTCCTGATCGGTCCATTGAGGAAAGTGCAGTGTTGAAGTCACCCACAATTATTGTGTTAGGTGCAATGTGTGCTTTTAGTTTTAATAAAGTTTCTTTTACGAAAGAGGGTGCCCTTGCATTTGGGGCATAGATGTTCAGGATTGACAGTTCTTCCTTTTTTATTTTTCCTTTGACCAGCAAGAAGTGTCCTTCAGGGTCTCTTTTGATGACTTTGGGTTGAAAGTCAATTTTATCTGATATTAAAATGGCTACTCGAGCTTGTTTCCTGAGACCATTTGCTTGTAAAATTGTCTTCCAGCCTTTTACTCTAAGGTAGTGTTTGCCTTTGACCCTGAGGTGTGTTTCCTGTAAGCAGCAAAATGTAGGGTCCTGTTTACGTATCCATTCAGTTAGTCTGTGTCTTTTTATTGGGGCATTAAGTTCATTGATGTTAAGAGATATTAAGGAATAGTGATTGTTACTTCCTATCATTTTTGACGTTATTTTTTAAATTTGAATGCTTAACTTCTTTTGGGTTTGATGAAAGGTTACTATCTTGCTTTTTCCCGGGTGAAGTTTCCCTCCTTGTATTGGTGTTGTCCTCCTATTATCCTTTTTAGGGCTGGGTTTGTGGATAGATATTGGGTAAACTTGGTTTTGTCATGAAATATCTTAGTTTCTCCATCTATGGTGATTGAGAGTTTTGCTGGATATAGTAGTTTTGGTTGGCATTTGTGTTCTCTTAGAGTCTGCATGAGATCTGCCCAGGACCTTCTAGCCTTCATAGTCTCAGGTGAAAAGTCTGCTGTGATTCTGATAGGTCTTCCTTTATATGTTACTTGGCCTTTTTCTCTTACTGCCTTAGTATTCTTTCTTTGTTTAGAACATTTGGTGTTTTGATTATTATGTGATGGGAAGTATTTCTGTTCTGGTCCAGTCTGTTTGGAGTTCTGTAGGCTTCTTGTATATTCATGGGCATCTCTCTCTTTAGGTTAGGGAAGTTTTCTTCCATAATTTTATTGAAGATATTTGCTGGCCCTTTAAGTTGTAAATCTTCACTCTCATCTATGCCTATAATCCTTAGGTTTGGTCTTCTCATTGTGTCCTGGATTTCCTGGATATTTTGGCTTACAAGCTTTTTGCATTTTGCATTTTCTTTAACTGTTGAGTCCATGGTTTCTATGGAATCTTCAGCATCTGAGATTCTTTCTTCTATCTCTTGTATTCTGTTGTTGATATTTGCATCTCTGTCCCCTGATTTCTTCCCAAGGCTTTCTATCTCCAAAGTTGTCTCCCTTTGAGTTTTCTTAGTTGTTTCTACTTCTGATTTTAGATCCTGGATGGTTTTGCTTAGCTCCTTCACTTGCATGTTTGTGTTTTCCTGTAATTCTTTAAGAGATTTTTGTGTTTCCTCTTTCATGAGCTCAGCCTGTTGACCGAAGTTCTCCTGTATTTCTTTAAGAGATTTTTGTGGTTCGTCTTTCATGACCTCAGCCTGTTGACAAAAGTTCTCCTGTATTTCTTTAAGTGTTTTTTGCATTTCCTCCTTGTTGGCTTTTGTATTCTCCTGGATTTCTTTCAATGATTTTTGTGTTTCCCTTGCAAGGGCTTCTAACTTTTGATCCATTTTCTCCTGAATTTCTTTAAGTATGTCCTTCATGTGTTCCTGTACCAGCATCATGACCAGTGATTTTAAATCCAAATCTTGTTTTACTGGTGTGATGGGGTATCCAGGACATGTTGGTAGAGGAGAGTTGGGTTCAGATGTTGCCATATTGCCTTGATTTCTGTTAGTGACGTTCCTGTGTTTGCCTTTTGCCATCTAGTTCTCACTGGTGTTAGTTTTTCTTGTCAGTGCTGGACTCACCAGTGCAAGCTGCCCCTTCCCAGTTGGCCTCTGGTGCACAGCTTACCTCCTGCGCTGCTTGTAGACAGGGTGCTCCTGCCCAGGCTGTTCAGATCCCAAAGCAGGCACCTGAAGGCTCCCGCTGGGGCCCGCTGGATTCACTGGAGCACACTGACTTCTCCCAGCTGGCCGCCCGGAAACCCAGCTAGCCACTTGCAGGACTTGGAGATGTGGTGCTGCCGCCCAGGCTGATCTGGGCAGCAGAACTCCCAACCGGGTTGGTGCACACAAGGCTACCCTGGCTGCTCAGGCCCTGAGTCTAGGAAAAAGCCTGGCAGGCCAATGTTGGTGCAAAGTTCCCCTCAGCTGTGGGTGTTAATTGGGTGTGTCAGGTGGCTAGGATGGTGGAGTGCGTGAGTTCCCTGAGAGTGCTGGGAGAGTCTGCTGGGCTAACAACCTCCTGGCTGGGTCAGCACACAGATGGCCCAACGAGCAGCCCAGGGCCTGGGGGCAGTCCAGGGCCTGACCGTCTGAGACCCCTGCTATGTCCTCCTTGGGCTATGCCTGTTAGCTGGTTTGGTTTTTCCTGCTAGGTCTCTCTGGCTTCCCGGTAGGCAAAATGGCGGTGGTGTGCAAACTGGCCTGGATAAACAACCTCCTGGCCGGGTCGGCACACAGATGGCCCACCGAGCAGTCCTGGGCCTGGGGGCAGTCCAGGGCCTGACCGTCTGAGACCCCTGCTATGTCTGCCTTGGGCTATGCCTGTTAGCTGGTTTGGTTTTGCCTGCTAGGTCTCTCTGGCTTCCCGTAGGCAAAATGGCGGCGGTGCGCGCAGGCCCAGGCAAACAAGCTCCTGGCTGGGTCGGCACACAGATGGCCCGCCGAGCAGCCCAGGACCTGGGGGCAGTCCGGGGCCTGACCGTCTGAGACCCCTGCTATGTCCGCCTCGGGCTATGCCTGTTAGCCAGTTTGGTTTTGCCTGCTAGGTCTCCCTGGCTTCCCTTAGGCAAAATGGTGGTGGTGCGCGCGCCGGCCCGGGAGGAAAAAACCTCCTGGCCGGGTTTGCACCCCGGTGGACCCCCGATCAGCCCAGGGCCTGGGTGCAGGCCAACGCCCGTCGGGCTTAGACCCCCGCGATGTTGGTCTCGGGTTATATTTGCGTACCTCAGTCTGATTTCTCTGGAGACCGAGAACCAATATGGAGCCCTGGTAACTGACTGGCGGGAGGCAGAGTTCTGATGTGGCTTCTGTGTGGTGAAAGGCACCGTAAATCTGCTGCTGCTTGCAGCCTGGCTGGCCAGCGATGGCCAGTGGTCGTGGGCGCCGGGTCTGCCTGGACCCTGTCCGCTTGGTTCTACTGCTGATGGCCCTTCCTCTGGACCAGCCGCTGCTGCTGCTGCTGCTGCTGCTGCTGCTGCTGCTGCTGCTGCCTCCGCCGCCCCATAAACTTTTTTTATTCAATATATTTTTTATATACATTTCAAACGATTTCCCCTTTTCTAGCCCCCCACTCCCCGAAAGTCCCATAAGCCCCCTTTTCTCCCCCTGTCCTCCCACCCACCCCTTCCCACTTCCCCGTTCTGGTTTTGCCCTATACTTCTTCACTGAGTCTTTCTAGAACAAGGGGCCACTCCTCCTTTCTTCTTGTACCTCATTTGATGTATGGATTATGTTTGGGGTATTCCAGTTTTCTAGGTTAATATCCACTTATTAGTGAGTGCATACCATGAGTCACCTTTTGAGACTGGGTTACCTCACTTAGTATGATGTTCTCTAGCTCCATTCATTTGCCTAAGAATTTCATGAATTCATTGTTTCTAATGGCTCCATTGTGTAGATATACCACATTTTTTGCATCCACTCTTCTGTTGAGGGATACCTGGGTTCTTTCCAGCATCTGGCAATTATAAATAGGGCTGCTATGAACATAGTAGAGCATGTATCCTTATTACATGGTGGGGAATCCTCTGGGTATATGCCCAGGAGTGGTATAGCAGGATCTTCTGGAAGTGAGGTGCCCAGTTTTCAGAGGAACCGCCAGACTGATTTCCAGAGTGGTTGCACCAATTTGCAACCCCACCAGCAGTGGAGGAGTGTTCCTCTTTCTCCACACCCTCTCCAACACCTGCTGTCTCCTGAATTTTTAATCTTAGCCATTCTGACTGGTGTAAGGTGAAGTCTCAGGGTAAAAAAAGGCAGGCCAACTTGGATTCATCCCATGCACAGGCACCAAACCCTGACACTGTTACTGATGCCATGTTGTGCTGACAGACAAATGAGTCTTCTGGGAGGTTCTACCAACAGCTAGATGAGACAGATGCAGATACTTACAGATAAACATTGGACTGAGGTCTGGTCCCTTCCAGCAGAGTTAGGGTAACGACTGAAAGAGCTGAATGGGATTGCAACCCTAGAGGAAGAATAATAGTATCAACTAACCCTGAGAGCTCCCAGAGATTAAGCTGTCAACCAAAGAGTACATGGTCAGTGGCATATGCTAGATTGATAGCTGAGAACTGCCTTGTCTGACCTCAGTGTGAAAGGATGTGCTTAATTCTGTAGAAAAGTAATGCCCAAGCAGAGGGGTGTGCACCCTCTCAGAGACAAAGAAGAGGGTGTGGGGTGAAGAACATGTGGAGGGGAGATAAGGAATGGGTGCAACATTTGGAATATTAAATAAATAAATAAATAAATAATAAAAGGAAGATATAACTGGAAGCACTTTCTTAGTAGTAAACATGGGAATCTTCAAATTTGTTTCAAGTATAGCATCCTAGCAAGAGAACAGAATCAGGATTCTCAAATAACATTGACTGGGAAGTCAGCTTTTTCCAGTAAAATAAGCATTTCCTTTATAACTTTTAAATATACATCAAGTGCCTGTCTTTAACTTATGAGGTTGATATGCAATACATTCCTAAAAAAGCATAACAGTATTTTAAAAAATGATGAATTCCTGTTAAAAATAGCAAATCAAGTCCACTTGTGAGAACCAGGAGAAGGTTATTCAATGGGGAACTAACTGTCTTGCATCTAAACACCAGGGACCTGAGTTTGAAACCCAGCAACCACTTGAGAATGCCATAAAAGTCTCCCAACCAAAATAATATCAGGGCCAGCCAGACTGCTTTAGTATAGATTTCTACTGGGCTTTCAAAGAAGAATTATGCCAATACTGCTCAAGTTATTCCAGAAAATATAAAGACAAGGAATATTTCCTAATTCATTTTACGAAGTCACCCATAGACTACTACCCAAACCACATTAAGACTCAACAAAAAAGAATTACAGATCATTTTTTCTTATGAAATACATGAAAAATACACAATAAAATACTTACAAGCCGAACCCAAGAACACAAGAAGAACATCATCCATTGTGATCAAGTAGACTTCATCCTGGATTTGCAGGAATTGTTTAAGAAACAAAAGTCAGTAAATGTAATCATCCATATAAACAACCTGAGAGAGAAAGAGAAAACAAAACTATTATTTTGTTAGATGTAAAAAATCTTGTTTGACAAAAGGCAACAAATCTTCATGGTAACAGTACTGGAGAGATTAGTTTTACATGGAACTTGGTTCAATATAATATAGTCAGTTAACAGAGAGCCTTTATCCAACATCAAATTAAATAAAGAGAAGCCCAACACAATTCCTATTCAATCAGGAATAAGAAATGAATCTCCCTAGGTAGAGAAAATAAAAGGGATTTTGTTGGTGGGCTTGGGGATGGTGGGGACTGAAGCAGGGGGACTCAGGTGGGTGGGTTATATGAGATGGAGAGAGAAAATGCAGGAAGAAATGACTGCAATTGGGAACCATTTTAAGGACATTGTGGAAGACCCTAGTGGTAACTGCTAATAATGGGAGAGTCTGAACAGACCATCTCCTATATCTAGGTAAGCCTCCCAGTGCTGGAACTGGAGTTACATTCAGTTTAGTGATTGGCTGAGGGGGTCCTGTAGACCCCATCAGTTACCACAAGTTACCCAAGGTGATACTTGGACAGAGCTTTGCTCTCTACAAACTGACTGATGGGCTCCAGTGCCAAGAGAATATCCACATAGCTCACTGACTGAGGAGAGGTCAAAATGGTGGTACCTGGAGTCCTTACTCCTATGTTCTAGTATCTTTGGTATGGTATGGTATGGTATGGTATGGTATGGTATGGTATGGTATGGTATGGTATGGTATGGTATGATATGATATGGTATGGTATGGTACGGTACTGTATTGTACAGTACAGTATGGTATGTTATGGTAAGATAGTCAGCAAGGTACAGAAAGAGAAATGTGGACATCAACCCAGCCACAAGAGCTTTGATCTACAATCTGTCCTTTATTTAGGATCTACTGGCATAATGGTGTCTCAGAACTTGTGGAGGTGACTAAACAGTGTCTGATTAACTTAAGGCCCTGTCACATTATACTATACAATGAACTGTTAACTGAGGATAGAAAAGTTGTAATATATAGTTATGAGACTTTACTTCCTGGAAATTATAAACTAGAAAGGGAATGTACTTTATAAATGTCAATCTTAGTGGAGGCTTCGTTTAAAAAAATATTCCAAGCAAAATATAGTAACACATAAAAATAGATATTTTTTTCTTTATGAAGGTACCTTAGAGGTAGAAGCATTTATTGTGAGATGTAACAAAAAGACTTAATGATATTTAGTCAGAAATTTTATGTGGATATTAGACAACTTATGGACCAACTGGAAAGGAAATCCTGGAAGCAGAGTGTAATTCACATTTAAAGAATTGGAATGGGCTTTATATACCATTAATGTTTTTAAAGTTTTTCTGTACCTGTCTGTCTGTCTGTCTGTCTGTCTGTCTGTCTGTCTATCTATCTATCTATCTATCTGTCTGTCTGTCTGTCTGTCTGTCTGTCTGTCTGTCTGTCTATCTATCTATCTATCTATCTATCTATCTGTCTGTCTGTCTGTCTGTCTGTCTGTCTGTCTGTCTGTCTATCTATCTATCTATCTATCTAATTGCTTACTCACTCACTCACTCACTCACGTGCTTACTTACATAAATGTATGGATGTACATGGATACTTTGCCTGCCTTCCATGTATGACTATTCACCAGAGGCATGCCTTATGCCTGCAGAGTTTACAAGAATGTCTCAGAACATCTAGAACTGGAGTTTCAGAGGTTTGTGAGTCACCATGCATATACTAAACATTAAAACTAGATTCTTTGGAAGAGCAGCCAGCAAGACATCTTTCTAGCCCAAATAATAATCATTTAGCTTAGCATTCTGGGAGACAAGGTTAAATGGAGAGGAGAAAAAAATGGCAATTAAAATCATAGATATCTACCATGTATAATGGTCAAATCAATCTTCAAGAAATTGTTCATAATAGTTCCTGAATTTCTGTTGCAGCCTCGCTTATTTGAACTAGAAATATGTATGTTGTTCTTTATATCATCATACATTGCACATCCAATGTGCTTCTTCCCTACTCAACACTCCTTAGCTTTTGTAAAATCCAGTTTCTCCTTTTGTCTAGCTAAACTTAGAGGAAGCAGATGTAACTTTTAAATCAATCTTGAAAAAGGAAGTTTCATTTGCTCTTTCATTCCATAGGACAAGCTCTCATGTTCTTCTTGAGAGCTTGCGGTATTGCTCTGAAAACAAAAGACTTCAAGTGAATCAGGTGGGTGTAGTGAAGTGAAGTTTTTACTCTTGCACTTTCTATCAGCTTGCCTGTAAATGCAAGACTAAGACAGGTCTAGGCTCTGTGAAAAGGCATCCTATTTCACTGAGGATATTTTTTATAACATGCTTACATAAAGATCATAAAACAATGGACATAAAAGCTACACAGTATCCACTCGTACAATCATGATTCCTTACTGCTGTGTTTAATTAGGTATACATACTACAAATAGCAAAACATTATACATTTCTAGAAATATCTTAGCAGATATGTGTGCCTGTGCACATGCTTTTCTTTCAAGATTTTCTAAATGTAAGCAGCTACATTTGCTATGAAATTACAAAACCATAGTATATGAAAGGGACACAAATTGGATCAATTTTCATCAAGCCTAGTGTGATATGTATGCTAAAAGTAGAGATTTGATATTTCTCTTTTGTTAGGAAAGATAAAGGGTAAAATATCATCAAGTCCATCTTCTGTTTTTAGTTCTGTAATTAGTTAAACAATGGTAGGTGAGTCATGCTTCTTTTCAAATCTTACTCAATGTGTTATACAATTGTGAATTAAAATCAAGGGACTGAGCAATGGCTCAGTTAGCAATACACTAACCATTTAAGCATGAGGACCTGAGTTTAGATCCTCACCATCCATGTAAAAAGCTTGGCATGTGTGCCTGTGAGACTATAATCACAACTGTGGGGATATTCTTATAGATGGAGTCCTGAGGCTCACTGGAGAGCTCTTGCATTCTTAATTGTCAGCTACAGGTCCGGTGAGAAATGGTGGATCAAATAGGTGAGTAAGTAGCCAAAGAAGATATCTGAATTGAACCATAGTTTTCCACAAGCATGTATGTAGACATATCAGTGTATAATAACACACACACACACACACACACACACACGCACACACACACACACACACACACACACTAATTCTTTTAACTGTGGAATCTAGGCTATTCTTTTTAAAAATCTAGCAAACATCACTGTTGAATTAGAACTATCAGTAAATTTTACATCTAATCTATGAGTAAATCATATAATTGACTTTTTGGAAAACCTATCAATGGAAATTCCTTTGTCTATCTTAACCAGAGAATAAAAAAAATATTTTTTTATTCTTCCCTCCAAATCAAATTGTCCCTAGTTTCTTAAATTGTTTATAGTCTATACCTTGCAGTTCCATTCCATTTGTTCTTTCCAGAACAGCACAGATTTTATCTGTGAAAGGTTAATGCAATCTCAACTTCTAGTTGTCCACTTATGGCCAAAGACTCCTGTCTGAAGGCCACCACCAGATATTTTGTTCCTTGCATTTGTTACTTACATTTTCACAACAATTTTAACCCATTTTCATATGGGTAGAATTAGAAAGGTATATGATAAAAACATTTAATTCCTTATATTTATTTTTATTTTACATGTATGAATGCTCTGCCTGCATGTATGTTTGTGTAAAAAATGTGTGCCTGGTACCCACACAGGTCGGATGAGTGTGACAGGTCTCCTGGAGCTGTCATCAGAGATGATTGTGGGTGCTGGGAACTTAACTCTGGTTCTCTCCAATAGCAGCAAGTTATCTTAATTACTGAGCCATATCTTAAGGTACTCAAAATTTTTAAATACATTAAGAACTTCAGATTTTCTAATTAATAAATAGTCAGTGAGAGAAAAGATCAATCAGGTTGTTTCTCCATAATCTTGAGAAATAAAATAATGTCTGTTTTACTGGCAGGTAAACGTCATCCATTGAGCATAAAGGTTACTTCTTAGAGCCACTTAACTCTGATGGAGCTGGCATGGGAAATGTTACTTGGGACATTTCCTCCATCTTGCTGACCTACCACCATATCAAGACATTACTGCATTATTACCTAGTGTTTCAAAATATTGCAATGTGAAATCATTAAATCCATCACATTAGACATCAATGACAAATAACACTAACATTTTTTTACCTTGAACAAAATCTATTAACAACTTTAATGCTGCAATGTGTATATGAAATACATTTTTTGATAAAACAATGAAATTAAATGCAGAGACATTTGAAAGTCTTGTTATTGCCTATGGTATAAGTAAGATGTGTGAAACAATTGTAGACTCAAACAGCTATCTTGAGTACTGCTAAAGTTTTGTTATATGTTCTTGAAGGTAAGCCATTTAAACAAAACAGGTGGTTACATTTTTTTGTTTGTTTGTTTTGTTTTGGTTGGCTTTCTTGGCTAGTTGGTTTTTGTTTTTTGTTTTTTTCACAGCATATAAGTTTACTGTATATGTGGGAAATTCACTTGTTTTGTACCAGGTTTAGGTATGGCATATTTCTCTCTCTCTCTCTCTCTCTCTCTCTCTCTCTCTCTCTCTCTCTCTCTCTCTCTCTCTCTCTCTCTCTGTGTGTGTGTGTGTGTGTGTGTGTGTGTGTGTGTGCGCGCGCGCGCGCGAGCACGCGTGCACCCACGCACAAGAATGTGACTTGAAAACTTTCTATTTTAATCAGACAGAGCATCATTACATTGATGACCCCAGTATCTACTGTTAGTCTTAGATTTCATTAGTTCATTCTCTTTAACTATCTATGTCAGACACTAAGCCACACATGAAAACTACCCTTTCTGTGCTGATAAGCTAAACATTCCTGATACCACCTATTGCGATTTCTAGAAGGCTGACTTTCCTTCACATCTTCTAATAGAAGATATTTCACATGATCCTTACAGACCCTTAATTTTCCAATGGCCCCTTGCATGCCAGTTGTTTTTAATCCATAGATAATGTGTTTCCAACTTAGTGAAAACAGTCTCCTTCTACCTGCGATCCTCAAGTGGATGTTATTGAGTGTACAAGGTAAATTCTCTTTCATGTGGAGAGATGGCATCTGAGTTGACTAGTTAAAAATTGGTATGCTAATAGAGAAAGAAGAACTGTAAGGTGATGTTTGTGGTTCTCATTTTGGTGTTCTATTCCTTATGCCAACCTTAAGATCACCAATCAGATAAACCAAGAGTTTATCTTCCATAAATTACATGGCTACTTGCAACTATAAGTACCTTGAACAGTACAGAAACAACACATAATCCCAGTTTTCAGTTTGGTTTGTCTTGGTTTGTCTTGGTTTTTGTTGTTGTTCCTGTTTTCTTTTCTTTCCTTTATTTATTATTTAGTTCTGTTTTGGTGTTTTCTTTCTGGAAACAATCATTACCCTAGCAATGAGCTGTGTGTAAAAAAGACAGGGACTCACAACAAGATTATTATTAATCTTGTGCTCAATAACTAAAAAACAAACAAACAAAAAACAATTAGTAGTTCTGAATCTATTGTTATTATTTTTATTAGATATTATTATAATATTATTATTATATTATTATAATATAAGAAGAGGAGGAAATTACTCAGTATCTACAACTCTGACATTCCAGTGCTTTTCTTGTTGTTGTTTTTTTAATTCACTTTATATCCTATTTGCTGTCCTCCCTCTAGGTTCCCCCTTCACATAGTCCAATCCCTTGCACCTTTGCCTCATCTTCTCAGAGGCTGTTGCCCTCTACCCCCACATATCCCCCTAGCACTGGCACATAAAGTCTCTACAGGGCTAGGCAGATCCTCTTCCACTGAGTCTCGACAATACAGTCCAGATAGAGGAGTATATTCCAAAGACAGGCAACAAGTTTATAGATAGACCTGCTCCAGTTGTTGGGAGACCCACATAAAGACCAAGGTGCACATCTACTTCATATGTGTGGGAAAGGTCAGGGGTTGGTCCAGCCTGGTGGTGTCCACTCTGGTTGTTCACTCGGTCTCTGAGATGCCACAAGGGTTTGGGTTAAATGACTTTGTTAGTTTCCCTGTTGAGTTCCTATTCCCTTCAGGGTCCTCAATTCTTCTTTCAACCCTACATTAGAGTCCCCAAGCTTCATCCAATGTCTGGCTGTGGGTCTCTGCATCTGTCTTAGCCAGAGACTGGGAAGAGCTTCTTAGAGGAGGGTATGCTAGGCTCCTCTCTACAAACATAACAGTATAATGAATAGTGCCAGGGAGTGGTGCTTGCTCATAGGATAGGTCTCTAGTTGGGCCAGTTATTGTTTAGTCATTCCCCAAGTCTTGGCTCCATCCCTGCTTTTCTTGTAGACAGGATACATTTTTGGGTTGAAAGTTTTCTGGGAGGGTTGATGCCCTTATTGCTCCAATGAGGCTATTGTCTGGCTGTAGGAAATGGCCCCTTCAGATTTCATATCCCAACTAAGATCATCTCCATTGTTTTCTAGGAGCCTCCTCAGTCCCAGTTTTCTGGCACATTCTCAAGATGCCTGTTACCCCAACAGCAGCAGATTTTCACTCATTCTCCTAGACCTCTGGCCCTCGCTCCTGTCTTTCCTACACCTGATCCCAAACTCCCCCATTCCCTTCCCTGTCCCTTCTCCAACCAATTTCCTTCCCTGCATTTTGCCAGGTATGACTATTTTATTTCCCCTTTCAAGTGAGATTCAAGCATCCTCCCTTGAACTTTCTTGCTTGTTTGAATTCTTTGGGACTGTGGATGTCATTTGGAGTCTGAATTATCTCACCCAGGATGATATTTATCAGTACATTTTATCTTTGACTTTAATAGCTGAGTAGTATTCCATCATGTAGATGTATTATATTTTCTTTATCCATGCTTCAGTTCAGAGACATCTAGATTGTTTCCAGTTTCTGGTCATTGTGAATAAAGCACCTATGAACTTAGTTGAGCAAGTGTCCCTGTGGTATGTTGAGGCATCTTTTCGATACATATCTAGGAGTGGAATAGCTGGGTCTTGAGGTAGAACTACTCCTAATTTTCTAAGAATTGTCAAATTGGTTTCCAAAGGGGGTGTCCAACTTTATAACACAATGTCCCCACACTCAATGGAGAAGTGTTTCTCTTACTCTACATCCTTGCCACCATGTATTATCACTTCAGTTTTTTTTTTTTTAATCTTAGCCATTTCAACAGGTGTAATATGGAATCTCAGAGTCATTTTGATTTGCATTTCCCCAATGACTACAGTCTTTAACAATTTCTTTAAGTGCTTCTTGGCCAATCAAAATTCATCTGCTGTGACTTCTTTGTCTAGCTCTGTAGCCCATTTGTAATTGGGTTATTTGGGTAGGCAGTGTCTAATTATTGGAGTTCGTTATATATTTTAGATATTAACTCTATATCAGACAGGGATGGTAAAGATCCTGTCGCAATCTGTAGACTGTCATTTTGTCCTATTGACCGTGTTTATTTTTCCTTACAGAATCTTTTCAGTTTCATGAGACCATGCTTATGAATTATTCATCTTAGAGCCTGAGTCATTGGTCTTCTTTTCAGGAAGTTGTCTCCTGTACTAGTGACTTCACGTCAATTCGACACATCCTAGTTTTATGATGAAGTCTTTAATCTTTAAGTGGTCATTCTGGATACTCTAGAAAGCAAAGATATACTAGTAATTTGTTTATTATTATTCTTAGTTTCTACAATGAGAATACTTACTCTATAGGATTCATACTGCAAAACCTTTTCTTTTACTGTGTGAAGAAGACAGTGACTAACATCATGATAAAATTTGGTAATATATTCTCGGGTAGTTATGCAGACAAATTTGTTGGAACACAAAAATGAGAGAGGCCTTGTACACTTGCTCCATTTAAGGTAATCTACAAAACCATTGAAAGCAAAATGCTTACAAAGAAGAACAATTAATGTGAACAAAGAAGGAATATATATATACATATATATATATATATATATATATATATATATATATATATATATATATATATATATATACATTCCAACTTTTGAAATGAAGGTTTAGAAGTATTCCAGAATGGTGTGGTGATTAGATTTAATGTCAACATTCCAAAAATTGAATCATCTGAGAGACAAATTGACAGTTCTTATTAGTTGAGCTGAAGAATTGTTGTTCCATAGTCAGTTTGAGAAGATTCAATGTCTTGGGTCAGTACTTTCTGGTAGTATTCCAAATATACAAGACATGGTCGAGGAAGACTATTGCCATTATGCTGGCTTGGCCTTCTCTCTTGCCACTCAGTTTATTTTACCTGTTATTAGTACTGATTTCTTTTTCTTTTTTTTTTTTATTCGATATAATTTATTTACATTTCAAATGATTTCCCTTTTCTAGCCCACCCACTCCCCGAAAGTCCCGTAAGTCCCCTTCTCTTCCCCTGTCCTCCTTCCCACCCCTTCCCACTTCCCCGTTCTGGTTTTGCCGAATACTGTTTCACTGAGTCTTTCCAGAACCAGGGGCCACTCCTCCTTTCTTCTTGTACCTCATTTGATGTGTGGATTATGTTTTGGGTATTCCAGCTTTCTAGGTTAATATCCACTTATTAGTGAGTGCATACCATGATTCACCTTTTGAGTCTGGGTTACCTCACTTAGTATGATATTCTCTAGCTCCATCCATTTGCCTAAGAATTTCATGAATTCATTGTTTCTAATGGCTGAATAGTACTCCATTGTGTATATATACCACATTTTTTGCATCCACTCTTCTGTTGAGGGATACCTGGGTTCTTTCCAGCATCTGGCAATTATAAATAGGGCTGCTATGAACATAGTAGAACATGTATCCTTATTACATGGTGGGGAGTCTTCTGGGTATATGCCCAGGAGTGGTATAGCAGGATCTTCTGGAAGTGAGGTGCCCAGTTTTCAGAGGAACTGCCAGACTGCTTTCCAGAGTGGTTGTACCAATTTGCAACCCCACCAGCAGTGGAGGAGTGTTCCTCTTTCTCCACACCCTCTCCAACACCTGCTGTCTACTGAATTTTTAATCTTAGCCATTCTGACTAGTGTAAGATGAAATCTTAGGGTTGTTTTGATTTGCATTTCCCTAATGACTAATAAAGTTGAGCATTTTTTAAGATGCTTCTCCGCCATCCGAAGTTCTTCAGGTGAGAATTCTTTCTTTAACTCTGTACCCCATTTTTTAATAGGGTTGTTTGGTTTTCTGGAGTCTAACTTCTTGAGTTCTTATATATATTGGATATTAGCCCTCTGTCTGATGTAGGATTGGTGAAGATCTTTTCCCAATTTGTTGGTTGCCGATTTGTCCTCTTGATGGTGTCCTTTGCCTTATAGAAACTTTGTAATTTTATGAGGTCCTATTTGTCAATTCTTGCTCTTAGAGCATATGCTATTGGTGTTCTGTTCAGAAACTTTCTCCCTGTACCGATGTCCTCAAGGGTCTTCCCCAGTTTCTTTTCTATTAGCTTCAGAGTGTCTGGCTTTATGTTGAGGTTCATGATCCATTTGGATTTGAGCTTAATACAAGGAGACAAGGATGGATCAATTCCCATTCTTCTGCATGCTGACCTCCAGTTGAACCAGCACCATTTGTTGAAAAGGCTATCTTTTTTCCATGAGATGTTTTCAGCCTCTTTGTCGAGGATCAAGTGGCCATAGGTGTGTGGGTTCATTTCTGGATCTTCAATCCTGTTCCATTGATCCTCCTGCCTGTCACTGTACCAATACCATGCAGTTTTTAACACTATTGCTCTGTAGTATTGCTTGAGGTCAGGGATACTGATTCCCCTAGATTTTCTTTTGTTGCTGAGAATAGTTTTAGCTATCCTGGGTTTTTTGTTGTTCCAGATGAATTTGATAATTGCTCTTTCTAACTCTGTGAAGAATTGGTTTGGGATTTTGATGGGTATTGCATTGAATCTGTATAGTGCTTTAGGCAAAATGGCCATTTTAACTATATCAATTCTACCGATCCATGAGCATGGGAGGTTTTCCCATTTTTTGAGGTCTTCTTCCATTTCCTTCTTCAGAGTCTTGAAGTTTTTGTCATACAGATCTTTCACATGTTTGGTAAGAGTCACCACAAGATACTTTATACTGTTTGTGGCTATTGTGAAGGGGGTCATTTCCCTAATTTCTTTCTCAGCCTGCTTATCCTTTGAGTATAGGAAGGCCACTGATTTGCTTGAGTTGATTTTATAACCTGCCACTTTGCTGAAGTTGTTTATCAGCTGTAGGAGCTCTCTAGTGGAGTTCTTTGGGTCACTTAGGTAGACGATCATGTCGTCTGCAAAGAATGATAGTTTGACTTCTTCCTTTCCAATTTGTATCCCTTTGACCTCCTTATGTTGTTGAATTGCCCGAGCTAGTACCTCAAGTACAATATTGAAAAGATAAGGAGAAAGGGGGCAGCCTTGTCTGGTCCCTGGTTTCAGTGGTATTGCTTCAAGTTTCTCTCCATTTAGTTTGATGCTGGCTACCGGTTTGCTGTATATTGCTTTTACTATGTTTAGGTATGGGCCTTGAATTCCTGTTCTCTCCAAGAGTTTAAGCATGAAGGGATGCTGAATTTTGTCAAATGCTTTTTCAGCATCCAATGAAATGACCATGTGGTTTTTTTCTTTGAGTTTGTTTATGTAGTGGATTGTATTGATGGATTTCCGTATATTGAACCAACCCTGCATTCCCGGGATAAAGCCTACTTGATCATGGTGGATGATCGTTTTGATGTGTTCTTGGATTCGGTTGGCAAGAATTTTATTGAGTATTTTTGCATCGATGTTCATAAGGGAAGTTGGTCTGAAGTTCTCTTTCTTTGTTGGATCTTTGTGTGGCTTTGGTATCAGCATAATTGTGGCTTCGTAGAAGGAATTGGGTAGTGTTCCTTCTGTTTCTATTTTGTGGAATAGTTTGACGAGTATTGGTGTTAACTCTTCTTTGAAGGTCTGGTAGAATTCTGCACTGAAGCCATCTGGTCCTGTGCTTTTTTTGGTTGGAAGACTTTCTATGACTCCTTCTATTTCTTTAGGCATTATGGGACTGTTTAGATGGTCTAGTTGGTCCTGATTTAATTTTGGTTTTTGGTATCTGTCAAGGAAATTGTCCATTTCCTCCAGATTCTCCATTTGTGTTGAGTACAGGCTCTTGTAGTAGGATCTGATGATTTTTTGGATTTCCTCAGTTTCCGTTGTTATATCTCCCTTTTCATTTCTAAGTTTGTTAATTTGGATACTTTCTCTGTGCCCTTTGGTCAGTCTGGCTAAGGCTTTATCTATCCTGTTGATTTTCTCAAAGAACCAGCTCCTGGTTTTGTTGATTTTTTGTATGGTTCTCTTTGTTTCTACTTGATTGATTTCGGCCCTGAGTTTGATGATTTCCTGCCTTCTACTCCTCCTGGGCGAAATAGCTTCTTTTTGTTCTAGGGCTTTCAGGTGTGTCATTAAGCTGGTAATGTATGCTCTCTCCATTTTCTTTTTGGAGGCACTCAGGGCTATGAGTTTTCCTCTTAGCACTGCTTTCATTGTGTCCCATAGATTTGGGTATGTTGTGTTTTCATTTTCATTGTGTTCTAAAAAGTCTTTAATTTCTTTCTTTATTTCTTCCTTGACCAAGGTATCATTGAGTAGAGTATTGTTCAGTTTCCACGTGTATGTTGGTTTTCTGTTGTTTCTGTTGCTATTGAAGACCACTTTTGCTCCATAGTGATCAGATAGGAGGCATGGGATTAGTTCTATCTTCTTATATTTGTTGAGTTCTGTCTTGTGACAAATTATATGGTCGATGGTAGAGAAGGTACCATGAGGTGCTGAGAAAAAGGTATATTCTTTTGTTTTAGGATAGAATGTTCTATATATGTCTGTTAAATCTAATTGGTCCAAAGCTTCAATTAGTTTCATTGTGTCCCTGTTAGTTTTTGTTTTCCTTGTCCATTGAGGAAAGAGCAGTGTTGAAGTCACCCACAATTATTGTGTTAGGTGCAATGTGTGCTTTTAGTTTTAATAAAGTTTCTTTTACGAAAGAGGGTGCCCTTGCATTTGGGGCATAGATGTTCAGGATTGACAGTTCTTCTTTTTGTATTTTTCCTTTGACCAGCAAGAAGTGTCCCTCAGCGTCTCTTTGGGTTGAAAGTCAATTTTATCTGATATTAAAACGGCTACTCCAGCTTGTTTCCTGAGACCATTTGCTTGTAAAATTGTCTTCCAGCCTTTTACTCTAAGGTAGTGTTTGTCTTTGACCCTGAGGTGTGTTTCCTGTAAGCAGCAAAATGTAGGGTCCTATTTATGTATCCATTCAGTTAGTCTGTGTCTTTTTATTGGGGCATTAAGTCCATTGATGTTAAGAGATATTAAGGATTAGTGATTGTTACTTCCTATCATTTTTGACGTTATTTTTTAAATTTGTTTGCTTAACTTCTTTTGGGTTTGATGTAAGGTTACTATCTTGCTTTTTCCCGGGTGAAGTTTCCCTCCTTGTATTGGTGTTGTCCTCCTATTATCCTTTTTAGGGCTGGGTTTGTGGATAGATATTGGGTAAACTTGGTTTTGTCATGAAATATCTTAGTTTCTCCATCTATGGTGATTGAGAGTTTTGCTGGATATAGTAGTTTTGGTTGGCATTTGTGTTCTCTTAGAGTCTGCATGAGATCTGCCCAGGACCTTCTAGCCTTCATAGTCTCAGGTGAAAAGTCTGCTGTGATTCTGATAGGTCTTCCTTTATATGTTACTTGGCCTTTTTCTCTTACTGCCTTTAGTATTCTTTCTTTGTTTAGAACATTTGGTGTTTTGATTATTATGTGATGGGAAGTATTTCTGTTCTGGTCCAGTCTGTTTGGAGTTCTGTAGGCTTCTTGTATATTCATGGGCATCTCTCTCTTTAGGTTAGGGAAGTTTTCTTCCATAATTTTATTGAAGATATTTGCTGGCCCTTTAAGTTGTAAATCTTCACTCTCATCTATGCCTATAATCCTTAGGTTTGGTCTTCTCATTGTGTCCTGGATTTCCTGGATATTTTGGGTTACAAGCTTTTAGCATTTTACATTTTCTTTAACTGTTGAGTCCATGGTTTCTATGGAATCTTCAGCATCTGAGATTCTTTCTTCTATCTCTTGTATTCTGTTGTTGATATTTGCATCTCTGTCCCCTGATTTCTTCCCAAGGCTTTCTATCTCCAAAGTTGTCTCCCTTTGAGTTTTCTTAGTTGTTTCTACTTCTGATTTTAGATCCTGGATGGTTTTGCTTAGCTCCTTCACTTGCTTGTTTGTGCTTTCCTGTAATTCTTTAAGAGATTTTTGTGTTTCCTCTTTCATGACCTCAGTCTGTTGACCAAAGTTCTCCTGTATTTCTTTAAGAGATTTTTGTGTTTCCTCTTTCATGACCTCAGCCTGTTGACCAAAGTTCTCCTGTATTTTTTTAAGTGTTTTTTGCATTTCCTCCTTGTTGGCTTTTGTATTCTCCTGGATTTCTTTCAATGATTTTTGTGTTTCCCTTGCAAGGGCTTCTAACTTTTGATCCATTTTCTCCTGAATTTCTTTAAGTATGTCCTTCATGTGTTCCTGTAAAAGCATCATGACCAGTGATTTTAAATTCAGATCTTGTTTTACTGGTGTGATGGGGTATCCAGGACATGTTGGTAGAGGAGAATTGGGTTCAGATGTTGCCATATTGCCTTGATTTCTGTTAGTGACGTTCCTGTGTTTGCCTTTTGCCATCTAGTTCTCACTGGTGTTAGTTTGTCTTGTCAGTGCTGGACTCACCAGTGCAAGCTGCCCCTTCCCAGTTGGCCTCTGCTGCACAGCTTACCTCCTGAACTGCTTGTAGACAGGGTGCTGCTGCCCAGACTGTTCAGATCCCAAAGCAGGCACCCGAAGGCTCCCGCTGGTGCCTGCTGGATTAACTGAGCACACTGACTTCTCCCAGCTGGCTACCCGGAAGCCCAGCTAGCCTCTTGCAGGACTTGGAGATGTGGTGCTGCCGCCCAGGCTGATCTGGATCCGGAAGCGGAGAGAGTAGAGCTGAGGGCTTCCGCCTGAGGCCTTGCCCCAGATTGTGTCTGTGGACCAGATGGAGCCCGTGTGCACCCCCAGGGAGTGCCGATGGTGTATGCTGCTGTGACCTCCCCTGTGTTCCTCTCACTCTGCTGGGCAGCCGATCCACCAACCGGGCTGGCGCACACAAGGTTAGCCTGGCTGCCCAGTCCCTGAGTCCAGGCAAAAGCCTGGGAGGCCAAGGTCTGAGCAAAGTTCCCCTAGGGCTATGACTGTTAATTGGGTCCGCCAGGTGACTAGGATGGTGGGCGTGCGCGCCCGCGCTCCCTGAAAGTGCTGGGAGAGTCTGCTGTGCTAACAACCTCCTGGGCGGGTTGACTCACAGATGGCCCACCAAGCCGCCCAGCTCTTGGGGTCAGTCCTGTGCCTTTTGGGGCCTAGACCCCCGTTTTGTTAGCCTCAGGCTATTCCTGTTACAGGTCTGCCCGCCAGAGCTCTCTGTTGTCCTGCAGGCAAAATGGCGGTGTGCGCACAGGCCTGGGCAAAAAACCTCCTGGCTGCGTTGGCACCCCGATGGCCCCCCCCCCGACCAGCCCAGGGCCTGGGTGCAGGCCAACGACCTTCGGGCTCAGACCACCGCGGTGTTGGCCTCGGATTATGTTTGTGTACCTCAGTCTGTCCGATCCCTGGAGTCAGGAACCAAGATGGATGCACCTCTCCTGACTGGTGGGAGGCCGAGTTCTGAAGTGGCTTCCGTGCAGGAAAGGCGCTGCACAACTGAAGCTGCTTGCCGCCCGGCTGGTCAGCGAAGGTCAGTGGCCATGTGCGCAGGGCCTAACTGGACCCTGTGTCGCCTTGGTTCCACTGCTGATGGCCCTTCAGCTGGACCAGCCACTGCTGCACTGCCGCCGTGGCCGCCTAGTACTGATTTCTTTACGCATATCAGAACCACAGTTTCCAGGCCTTTATCTTTGACTAAGGATCAGAGAATCTACAGAAACTTTACAGAATTTTTTGGAGCCAGAATGTCATTCTTGAGGAACTCAGTCCTGACAATCAAGAAACAACCAGGTTCTTGGCCTTCCCAGTAGAATATTGGCACTGTAAATCAATTCTGACAGTGGAAGTATCCAGCTTCAAGAAAATGAGCAAATATTGTATTCTCAGCCTCTTAAGTGTGACACAATTTACTTACTATTTCAGTATACATTTAATATTTAATCAATATTTAAGATATATATTTAGTATTTATTTAATAACACACAAATCTCTGTTCTCTAGAGAACCCTGAATTATAAAGAGAAGAAAGCATAAAAATAAAATGGCACATGACAAGGCAGGTCCACAATAAACCACATTAAAAATAAATAAGCAATGATAAATAGTACATTGAACCAAAAAACAAGTTTTATTGCATTGGACAATATGGAGAATTAATTGAGGATGGATGTGCCTGATAACAGTTGGAGGTTTTAGAAGTACTCATGAATGACATTAAGATTCACAGTCATAATAGACTAAAACTCATAAAGGCTATCCTTTTTAAGAGCTTTTGATGACATACTCTCTGTATGCCTGTGGGAAAGTTAAATTTCCTTTCTGAGTCTCACTTTGAGTACAAAGACTATTAGGGGTTGCTTATAAAATGTTCTTCATGTGTTACTGTTTAAAAACATGTCCTCAGTGTGTGCTGCCATTATTTTTGAAACAATAGGCATCTTTACACAGAAAAGAAAATATTGAAATATATTCCTATTGGAAGCCTTTGAATATCATACCTCACCCCTGGTCTATTTCCAACTCTCTACTTTCTGGTTGCCAATTATGTGTACAGTATTGACCATATGCTTATGTTCCCAAAACTGTGAACTGAGTGGCCATCTATACTTTGCCTTCTACTCTATAATATACTCAAGCCATGTCTTTAAAATAAATCTTTCTTTTGTTTCTTCCTGCAATTCAGTCGTGAGAAAAAGAATCTCTCTCTCTCTCTCTCTCTCTCTCTCTCTCTCTCACACACACACACACACACACACACACACACACACACGCACGCACGTGTGCACACACACACACACACACACACACACACACATACACGTTAAAGATCAAGTATGCCAGATGAAACTTACAGATTCTCTAAGAGTGTTTGAACCAGGCTATGAAAGGAGTTCAGTACTTTATGTAAGCCAAAGTCATTTTAAAAATTCTGTTGTGATTGTCAGACCATTTCCATTAAGGCAAGTGACAGTTCCTGGGATTTTCATTCCAGAGCCCATGTTTATCTGTTCTCCATTTAGTATGACATTATTAAATCTAGTATGTACTGGAATACATATGGTACTCATGCAAGTGCAGCTATGATTTTTTTGTATTCATTTAAAAATCCTTGCAGTAATCTCTATTCTTTTTATTTGCCTATCTACATTTGCCCTAATTGATGTGCTTATTTTTCTGATTTGAAAAAGAAAATGCTTGATTGAGAGCATGAGCTAATCAGAATGTTAAATATTCTAAAGCCACAAAGTTGAGGGAAAAAGGACAAGTCAGTACCAACAATATGAATTTTATGATTAGAATATATATGTTCTTTAACATACATTGCTTTTTTTTCTTTCCTATTTTTTAAATTACTTTAATTTCATGCTGTCTGGTTCTCTTTTTTGTTTTTTACTTATAGTAATTAGTGGAAAGGTGATAATGAATCAGAAAGTGGGACTAATTTTTACAATTTACTAGGACATCAGTAACATTCAGGAGTCCCAATGGTATTTATGATGAATATACAGACATATGGGGAAGGTACTAAGAGAAGTGGTTAGAGCATAGGGGAAAAGATTCCAACTGCCGTGTGAATGTCGTGTGTATTGTATGTTTATGTGTGTGTTATGCTTGTGTGTGTGTGTGTGTGTTCACATATGGAAGCCAGAACAGGAGACTGAGTATCCTACCTTAAATGCTCTTCCTTCTTTCATTGAGAGAGTCTGCTACTAATCCTGTATCCACTCTCCTCTCTCTCCTCCATGCCACAGTATAGGGCTCATAAGAACACACATAGCCACCGCTTAGCCCTGCCCTGCTTTTCATGCAGTAGTAGGATTTGAACTAAGATCCACATGCTTGTACAACAAGCACAGTTAACAAATAAGCTGCCCTTCTACTACCAACATGTTATTTTTTTTTCGGGGTCATCTCTCAGCTATTGCATTTTATTAGATCAATGTCTTAGACAAAAGTGATTCAGGGAACAATTATAGCCTCTTGTCATTTTTCCTTAACTTTAAATATTATATGTAATGGTAAGCTCACTGTGAGTTACTTTGCCCTTTAAAGAAATGCCATTCTTAGCATTGAGAATAACATAATAATAATGTAAAACATTATGTTAGTTCCTGTTTCTCTCGATTCTAAGAAAACAGCCTTTCCTATAAATTATATACAAGGAGTAATGCAACAGTGTTACGGGATTCAGTGAAGAGTCAGTGACTTTCACTTTATTACCTTTTAAGATCCATCACTCACCAGGAGGAAAGGTATGTTATTAACAGCTTCAGACCATGACTCTATTAGGTTTGTTTCCTGGGCACACCATAATCAGAAAAGCTAGGGTATCCCAAATACTTAGCATCTCTCAGTCCTCCATTCTAGGTATCCCACACCCAATAACTGGTGAAAGAACATAAAAGTCTAAGTCATTTGTTTGAAAAAGGATGAATTCATGTGTAATTTCTTGATTATAGCTCTTCCAGCCTTTGTGCTGTATCTGAAACTTCACATGAACTCTCACCTTTATTTTGTTTATTCTTTCTACACCAAGATATCCTTCCTTTCCTGTTAGACTTAGTAGTTCATTCCTTGACCAGTTCTTTAAATAAATCAGCTCTTCTGGGATCCATTGTCAGTCTCTGGTTCTGACAGAACCCACCTCAACATGGATAGAAATATTAACACTTAGATTTCTGTGAGACTTTATTAGGAAATTGGCCATGGAGGCATCATGACTACATGCTACCATTTGGAAGCAACGGTGACACAATTTCAGAGGCAGTTATATAATTTCTTGGAAGCTCTTAGTGGATTGGAAAGAGATAGTGAGTAAGAAAGCAGAAAAAATGTAATCGATTCAAGTTTAGAAAGATTCCAGCAGGCACCATGAATATGGGCCTGTGTTCCCCTTGAATTCTGGACAGAACAAAAGCAAGGATAGGAAAGAGTGAACTAGTCATCACTCATATATACCAGCCCCAGTATCTCCAGGATGGAACTCTAGGCAAGACAGAGTGCACTTGTTTATATGCTATACTTCTCAGCAAGGTGCTTGAGTAATGGGGCAAATAAACACAACACGATAATCTGGTGAAAATAATTGATAATTCAGTGCATCCTATCTCTATAAGTCCTTTTTTGTCCCCTTGTCTACACTGATGCTATCTTTGAAGCACCCTAATTTTTACTTTTTTTTTTTAGCTTCTAAATAAAGACCTTTCAATTATCATTATTCCTAAAACTCTTTCCAGTGCAAGCTTCCTCAGCTGAAAGACTTACACATTTCTAGCAATAGACAATCCCATCTACCTGTGATTATGAGAAGCAAACGCTAGGAATAAATACTGCCATAATTATTTCGTGGAGCCTCATTTATACTTTCTCTGTCCCAATATATTTGCATACACAAAACAAAGAGAAAAATCACATATGACTTGCATCCTGTCAAACAAACAAACAAAATACTCCAAGCTAAGCTGTAACTTGCTTACTTTGTAGGCTCAGTGAAGTCTATTTCATTGTAAGTTAACAATCCAGTGCCCTGCAGGGCTATTTCAGCAACTCAATGTATTCCTGATTGAAGCTTCTAACTATGCACTGATCACAGGTTGGCAGCTGGGCTGAATGGTAAATGCATGGCCATTTCATTTTCTTTTTAAGAAAATTGCACGCATTCATTGGGTCATTTCATACAAATTAACTACTATCTCCACCAGTATACCAATCAATATACATAGGCTCTATCATTGAGACATCCATTTTGAATATGCATTTGGAGCAAAAATATACATTGGCAAGCCGGACATAACACTATTTGGACTGTAGCATAGTACCACCATCCACACAAAGCATGCATTTACTTTGACTCTCCAAGGAGAGTATCTCACACTGACAAATTCGTGAAAATAGGCCAACCAAAATATTTTGAGCCAACTTAAGTAAGACTATTTTGCGTAAGTCTAAAGATCTAAGGAGCAATGTTTTGCCAACAAGAGTGGATGATTTCTGGCTTATATCAAGTATTTAAGCAGGGCATTGTTTCTGAAATGCTTTAGCTTCTATTAGGTAGTCTTAACAATTTAGGGAAATTTGCTTTAATACTGTTAAGACATCAAACTCAATGAGATATGAATCATGACGAGAAAGCATAACCAAATGAGAGGTGAAATAGGACCTATATTGTAACAGGATTGAGGAAATTGTTTTAGATGGCTTGAATGCACTTTTCAGCTTCACATGAGTTTTACATATATAGGTAAGAAACACCTCGGGCTGTTTTTATCCTCCTCTAACATGTAATACTTGAAATAATAAATATGGAGGGGAAATAGACTCAAGAAAACAAAGCAAAACAAAACAAAATTTGAAACCATTTAATGTGGAGAACTGTCCCTACTCCAAAGTAATAGGCAGGAGAAAATAGTTGTGGGTATTCCATTTCTCTCTCTGCTCAGTTATGAAAAAATTTTATTTGGTTGCTTCCATTTTTCAATATTATGCTAATGGGATGCAAATAGAAGTGGTAGAAAGAAAATCTGGATGGCAAAATGAGACTTTCTGCTGGGCTCAACATCTCAGATAAAAAGTCCTTGATACAAATCTCATTTTCTGTGTGAAGCAAGAAGGTTAAAGTTTGTATTTAATCATGGATTGGACTTGCTACGGCTCTAAAAAGTCATCATAAAGTATTGCTAGCATGGGCACATTTGTTGACCGGATAGTAGCATAAGATTCAATTTTCCACCCTTTGCAGTTCAACACAGATAAAAGGAGTCAAATGTACAAATTCTCTTTCGAAAATGATATTTCTAGTTGATAACTTGTAGCTACATTACAGTCTCAATTCTCAGTTTTCCAAAGTGATCATATATGTATACATGCATATATATGCATAATTAAAAAGTTGACAAACATAAAGAGCAGAGATATTTAACTACCAAACAAATAGCAAGCCAGGAGTATTGCCCTTTGTCCTCAACTTTGAGCACTTGTGAAGCTGAGGCAGGAGGACTGATGTTTGTATCTAGCAAAAACTACCGATAAACTTCTCAAATGACCCTTAGAATAAGAAACAATGAATTAAGGAATTTAAAGAGAACAGTATGCAAATAATTTTTCAACCTCCAGTTTTCCAGGCATTAAATAGAAAAACAATGAATTACATTGAGTTTTAGTAGAACTTCATTTCAGTCATGCAATATAACTTCAACTCCTTGTGGAAACACAATCATGCCATCATAAGTGTCAGTTACATATGATAGATACAGATCAGAATAACGTGAAAAAAATCGAGAGCATTGTTGCTATGAGCAGGTAGGTGGGAAGAGGAAGCAGAGGGAAGACTGATAGTTCTTTTAATAAAGACCCACTCTGACTATTAGTCAGGAATGTGGAGAAAATGGAATCACCGTAACTTGGCCAACAAAGCAACCCTATTTTAAAGAAATCTGAATTCAGTTATAAATACATTCCTTTGAGATGACCACCCCAATTGATTTCTCACAATATTAAATTTTGTCCTTTGTAAGACAAGCTCACAACTTGTTTTTATGTGAGGATTGAAGACAGTGATAGCTATCACATATCTGCCAGCATGCATCTATATAAACATCCCTTGGGCTTCTACAAAAAACAGTCACCAAAATTAGTGGAGAAATAAGTGGGTATGAATTTGTAAATCAAATATTATTGTGAGTCCTTATCTTGACTAGCAGAATATAGCTTTTCTAGGGTATAATTCTTTTTGTTAACATCAATTCTCATAGCATAACATTTAAGTTAGTTACAAAACTTCAATTACACCAAGACAGGATATATAATAGAAAAATTTTCCTTAATTGACAAATTCTATGGCCTGGACATTGTAAATGTATCATGCTTCATAATTTTCATAATTCTTTAATAATTGTTATAATTGCATTTAATATATATTTGAAAGAAAACCAACCTTTTATTTGATGAAATAGGTAAATTGTAGAGAGAATATCTTGTTTATTGTATGAATATATTACCTGTCAATTTAAAAACATATGACCTATTTAGAAAACATGTAAACTCTTCTGCAACTAACTACATGATAAGGTAGCTTCTCATTATTGGTAAAGCAGGAAATATTCAGAGTGAAGCAAAGACTACTTCATCTTGACTTTTGGAGGAACTACCAAATGTAATGTGGCTCATTAAATAATAATAAATAGATTTTGTTTTCCCTAGAGTCTATAAGCACTCCACATCCCCTCTTTATAATTTTATATATTATAGGAGGGTTAAAATAGCCTGAGATTTTTATTAACAATATGTATAAACTTGTGTGTCACTGAAAAGATTTTGCAGGACATATTTATCTACTACCAACTAAAAGAACACCCATACAGAAATGTTAGATGAAGTCTAAATCTGCAAGAAAACTATCTTCAACTCAGATGTAGATGCTAAAAGCCAAAATATTCTGGGGCTCACAGAGATAACAAAATACAGACAAAGAGAAATATTTTCAAGATTGCTCAGATTAGCTGTGTGCCTGTAGCCTACCCAGATACATATTTGTTTTGAGTTGATGCCAGAATGAGTATGAATGAGAAGGAAAAAAATAAACTAATTTATCTTTACTGTTGAAGAAACTATGAAAACTATCACTGAAATATCTGTTTCTAATACATTCATATATTCCAATTTCTGTCTATTATGCCAAGATGAGCTTACAACTGAATTGCAATTTGACAGTCGGAGAAAATAAGCACCCTTAATAAAGAAGACATCTCTTTTGGCTTTATGTGACATTAATATGAGTATTATAAATTTCTAAATTTGAAGTATCCATGTTCTGTGAATTTAATTTGGAAGACAAAGAATTAAATGTGGAATTACAATTGCTATTTACATAATCTTTTTTGAGGCTAATTTGTGGTCATTTCTTTAAGTAGTTGATGTTGAACAACTTCAAGCTGTAGGAACCCAAATTTAAGTCATCTTCCAGCATGAAAAAACTCATTTTGATTCTCCAATTTGACAGAGGTTATGAACCTACGCTGACCTCAGTGAGAATTACAGACAAGAGCTGGGCACGCAGTGTGAGAAACAGCAGGCACCAGTGATCTAGCTCTTAGAAGAAATGAACCATGGATGAGAGACTCTTCCAATTCCTTTGGGAAATTTCTAAAAATAAAACCTTTGCTGAGTTTAAGTAAGAGGAGGATTTGAAAATACTGTGACCATGAACTACATATCTACATTTAAGACCTTTAAAATGAATCAAAGTTGGAAAGGTGAAAAGATTGATTCTTGAAGACTATTTTACTTGATTGAAAGTGACAAGAAAATCCATGTTTGTGTAGAGTGTTATGGATAAAAGGGCCCTTAGGAAGTCCATTCATACGTCTGACTTTCCAGAGAGAGAAAGAGGCTCCAGAGAGCTTGCCTAATCATCTTAAGGGACTCAATATGTCAGAGGCCAGGGTAGGTGTAAAAGTCAGTAGTTCAGAGAGCTTATTTACAGTTGGTAGCAACATTACTCTCTTCTATTTCTTTGACTTAAAAATGATTTATGTATTTGTTGACAGGGTATTTCAAACTCTTAGAACTTATATTCTTCTTAACTGACACTGAGTCCTTTCATGTGAAAATATGAAATTCTGACAGTGCATGTGTGAGAGTGGGGTAGAAGCTTGCTAGGAACTTTGTTTCTTTGGTTGTAGAATGTTTTTTTTAATAAGTGAATTAATAATTGGTATTTAAATCTTGTCTGAAAACTTTGTAGATTGATTATATTAGGCTTTTATAATTCTGGGCATAAAAGAGAAAAAAACCCTACACATGGATTATGAACAAAGACAGAATGATACAAATGGTATTGATTCATCATATGATCATAATCACTGGCCCAGTAACATAATGCTACCTTATAAGATGGTTTTCTCCAGGTAAATGGTCTGATGACATGACATTGTCTTTATTTTTTCCTAAGGGAACCCCAGAATCAATTTTACATTACTCTTAGTTTACTTTTTACTGCTATGGTAACAGCATGACCAAATGTAACCAGAGAAAGAAGGGTACATTTGACTTGCATGTTCCAATTATAGTCCATCGCTGCAGAAAATGAAGGCAAGAAAACTACCACATAAATAATGGAGACATGCTGCTTAGTGACTTGCTCTCTGTGGCTTGTGCAGCCACTTTCTTAGACAAATAGAACCACCTGCCCCAGAGTGGCATTACCCACCGTGGCTTGGCCATCATACTTTAACCTGAGAAAATGCTTCAGAATTATGCCCATAGGCCAATCAGGTAGAGGCAAATGCACAACTGAGCTTTTCTCTTCCCAGTTAACTCTAGTGTGGATCAAGTTGACAAAAGCTAATCAGCACAGTAAAAATTTATATTGGAAAATATCACTTACATATGGAACTAGTGGATAAGAAATTTGTTTGTGTCTGTATATTGTTTCATTTAAGGATTGTCAAGATTTTCGGGCTCAGGTGATAACCATGAGGAAAGATTATATCTCTCAGCTTGTTCTTTCTCAGCAACTCATTATCCCCGTCATGTGTGTCTGTTTGTGTGCATGTGTGTGTGAGCATTTGTGTGTGTGTGTGTGTGTGTGTGTGTGTGTGTGTGTATGTGTGTGCATTAACCTGAAAGTATTTTGTGTGTTTGTGTTTGTGATGGTGGTGGTATGATTGTGTTTATGGGTATGTTCCCATGTCTGTAGCATTGCATGTACATGTGTGTTTATTTGTTCATGGAAGACTGTAGTTGACCTTGAGAGATTTTTTTTAATTTTCTCTCTACATAATTTATGGAGGCAGTTCTCTTGCTGAACATGGAAATCAACAGTTATGGTTAGTCTAACTATTCAGATTACCCCAAGATGGATCTCCTGTAGCTTCTTCCCTGTTGCTGGGATTATACATGGTGGCCATGTTTACTTAGCATTGTAGCTGGGTTCTGGCAATCTGAACACCAGCCCATATGCAGGCCAAGCTCTTTTTTAACTGTATCATATTCCCAGTGTTTCGGTAATTCTTAATAGTATCAAAAAGAAAGTTTTGTGAAGTTAATTGTTCTTGTACAGGGAAGGGATTCACTTTTGTTGTATTCATTATTATTATTATAATTATCCCCATTCTGCATCCTGGAAGAGATGTGATGTCTTGCACTATAACTGTCATATTGAGGGATACATTGAAGTTGCACAACCATTTCTTTGAACCTTTTATAAAAACACAGCAGTCCATATTATGTGCTGCCTATAGCTGACCTGTGCTGAAGGAGTTAACAATAGCTCTATGCTTAACCCACAGTCACATCCCAAGTCATTCTTTGCAAGCACTCAAAAACAAGTATATTAATGAGAATAAAATGCTTTGGTTTGTTATTGCTTAATAATACCTGTATCATAAATATAAATTTAAGAAATAAAATATAGTTTTAGGTTTTTAAGTCAATTTTATTCATGAAAAAGTTAACCCCTGTTCATGACCCATATTGAAATATAGTTAACTCTTCTACAAAATTCAAGAAAATACTAGCAAATGAATATCATTTATTTGCTAAAAGAATAAAACTACCATTCTCTTATGTGCTAACATAGTATAAATACCTTTCCTTTTAAACATTATCAGGAATGCTGCTTCTAGAATAAGAGGTTCCTGACTAATGAGACCCATAATAAAAAAAAAAAAAATCAAACCAAGCAAGAGATCTGTATTCACACCCACTGGTACTATGTGGCTCTCTGTTTCTTTATTGACCTGTTATTGAGCTCGTTGCTGTGTGTTGGGACCTACATTCTCCACTTTCCATTATTTGTTTTTCTGCTTCAATACTACTGAAAACCTAAGAGATACTCTCAGCATTGTCAGGTTTTTATTTAGTTTGCTTTTCAATGAACCTTGATCAAGGCTACTCTTGATACTTCCTCTCAGTCAATTGCAGGGATTTCTGATGATCCTGGTTTTCTGTGTGATCGAACTTAGACACTGACAAGCATACATGCACATGGAAGAAGAGCATGTTAGTGCTAGAGTAAACCTTTGAGGAGTGTCCTCCTTTCAATTCCAGTGAGTGACAACTATAAAAGGGGAGCTCTGAGTGTTCACACCCATTGCCTTCAAATTTTCAGGGCAGTCATGGCCTTGCCTTTACTCCTGGAGGTGTTCTTTGTGGCATTATGATTTGATTTCCAAGCTGAGTTCAACATTATTACTGACTTTTGCAATTCACATTGGATGTCAGATTGAGCACTGTGGCAGGATCATAAAAATATGGGGCTTCTTTGCTGTCTCAGTGTCTGTTGAGCATTATTTTACCTCTCTGTGCCTTTCCCAAGTGTGTAATTTAAAGCAATTGCTATTACCAAGCTGTCCATTGTTTCTACTGCCTATATTTGTACTGATAGAATTTGCTATAGTCTCAGCATGACCACAAATGACTCTCTTTACTCACTGGCCACAGGTACTTGTCAAACCAACCCCACTAATTTGGAATAATTGTATCTAAAGAGCTAGCTGTGTTGAGGTAATAAAATGCTTGAATTATTAAATATCTTAAAATATTTAAATAGAGATTTTGTTTAGGGAGGTTTGTTGCTTTATTCCTATCTGCAACTGAGCAAGCCAGTGAATTGTTAATAAGGTATAGTGAAAAATCAACTCTGATGTTAGATAAAGTGAAACTGCTTCTTGAGAACAGATATTTGATTTTGGTGTAACTCTGGCATATTTCGGCATTTAGTCTCACATTTATTTATGATTTGTCCTGTGATATATTTTACATTATATATCTGAAAATATTTCAAGGCTATAGAACACAGAATGACAAAATTTAACTGCACAGCCTTTGAACCAGAACTAGATTCTAATTTCAGCTGTCTCTTAATATATTTGTATTTTATAGTAAAATTATGAGAATAGAAGGTGAATGGCTGAATCTAGAAGATAGTGTCACAATAACAACCCATATACATGTAGTTACTAATACACATGTAAGTAGAGGTGCATATGAAGACAGAAAGCAAACATACAGATGTTGGAATATATTGTTTGGGAAAAATGGATAGAACAATAAGTTTCCTGAGATATGAAAGTAGAAAGGAGGTTATGAAAGTTACATAGATAGATCCAATTGGGGTCCAGGAAGCAGGAAAGAAGATAGAAGACAATAAATAGAAACACATTTGTTTGAAAATACCATAGTGAAATTGCATTCTAAAGAAAAAGTATATGCAGTGTTTATGTGAGTGTGTGTGTGTGTGTGTGTGTGTGTGTGTGTGTGTAAAAGGGAAAGGGAAGGAAGGAAGGAGGGAGGGAGGGAGAGAGAGAGAGAGAGACAGAGACAGAGAGGGAAGGAGGGAGAGAGGGGGGAAGGAGGGAGACAGAGAGAAAAAAGAGAAAGGATCTATTCTAGTCTCAGGGTACTACTTTAATCTTAATCACTTCCATTTGTTTAATAAAAGAGAGGAAAATAAGATCTGAAAATTTGAAGAATAGTGTGATAATATTAACTAACATTCATAAAGAAGGAAAGGTCATTGCTGTGCCCATTATTGGGATTGGATCTTACAATATAGGTAGTTCTTAGAGGAGTGAAGATCTGTGGTACATTAGGAAAGGTACTTTTGATATAAAGTAATGAAAAAAAATGAAAAACATGTCTCAAGAATGCATGCTACCTATCAAGAACTGTTATACTTTGTTGAAACATAATTTGTATTATGAAATTACATTCCTCATAAAATTCATTCCAGCTTAGGATCTCTTTTGTATTACCGTTTCAGAAATACATATATACGTACATACGTATATACACATATACACATATACACATATACATATATACACATATTCACATATTCACATATACATATACATATACATACATATACATATATACACCTATGCATATATACATGTATATACATATATGCATATATATGCATATATTCATATACACAAATGTACATATGCACACAAATATGCATATATGCATACATATACACACATACAATACACATTCACATATATACATATATGTGTATTGTGTGTGTGTAAAATTAACTAGAGTTAATCATTAGCCTGTGCTTGAAATGTAATACTTTTCAAGTTAACAAAATCATTGTCCTTTATTCAGTCAAATAACAAACTAAATCCTTTGCTTTCCTCTGTGGATATTGTCAGAGAGAGAGAGAGAGAGAGAGAGAGAGACAGAGACAGAGACAGAGACAGAGAGATAGACAGAGAGAGACAGAGACAGAGAGAGACAGAGAGAGACAGAGACAGAGAGAGACAGGTAAGAGAACAAGGGTTTTTAGAATTCTTTTTTTACTCTCTTTTTTAAACTTGATTTTCTTACCTTTCCCATAGATAAACAGAGAATCATTATGAGATGAGACAGTCTGATTTTCTTTGAAGTGTTTACAGCTAAGATTTCCCAAGATGCTAAAGAAGAAAGATTACAGACACTATCAAAGTCTTGTTAATGACTGCCAATAACACCATGGCTTAGTTCACCCCATGTTAATGTAAACAAAGTTTTGTGATCCAAGGTCAGCCTTTCATCTTTGTTAGGTGATCAAACAAAGAACAAAACAGAAATAAAATTTACTTTAGCAATTACTGAATTGAATGTGACATGGCTTTAAAGAAGACTGCGATTTGAAGCTTAACTCCACAAGTAACTAGCTAATAAGAATGCAGCTGCATTTCAAGATTTGTTTTCTGATTTTTAATCTGGATGTGAAATGTTTCTTATGGTATTTGCAGAGGATTTTTTTTTTAAGATCTGGCAGAATACTGACTACTTAAAATTTGAAAGTTATTTGGATTGTTTCTTAATCAAAGAATAACACTTTCAGTAAACACACGTACATACCAGATCTGGTCCTATCTTAATAGAAACTTGTAGAGGGATGACTGATTTATTACTCAATGATTACAGTAGATAAAATTAATCTTTAATAAATTAATAAATGCTGTTCTAAGAAAATGTCAATGAAAGATGATTAATTTGGGCTTGACGGATTAAGACAGGCATCCCAGCAGTGTTGGCATTTGACTTTAACCATGAAGGATGAATATTCTAATAACATGAGGGCAAAAATAAGAATTGTATGGATCTAAGAACTGCATGAAACCGGGGGGCAGGAACACATGAGTGTTGGAATGAAGAGAAAGGGATAAAAATGATGGCCCTGTGGATAATAGCATCCCTTCCCTCTGTTTTCAATATCAGCTAACTATAGCTGTATCCATAACAACTTTCTTTTCCTCTTCATCCACCATTCGTCTAGGGTTCTGCCTTTCCATTTTGCATATTTGAATTTCTACTTCATTCCAGTCTCCATAAGACTTCCATTTTGCAAAGTTGCCACAAATCAAACACACCATTACCATCATTATCATGAAGGTTTGGATAAATAAATTTTCAAACAGAGCAGTAATTATATGAATTCAAAATACTGAAACTGTAAACCTCTTCCACTTACAGATGCTTATTTTATCTTTTCAAAGTTTTTTTCTTTTTTCTTTTTTCTTTTTTTATTTATTTACATTTCAATTGTGATCCTCCTTACTGGTTTTCCCTCCACAAGCCCCCTATCACATTCCCCCTCCCCTGCTTCTTATAGCTCCCAGACCGACCCACTCACTTACACCTCCCTGTTCTGGGATTCTCCTACACTGGGACATCAAGCCTTCACAGGACCAAAGGGCTCCCCTCCCATTGATGCCTGATAAGGCAATTCTCTGCTACATATGCAGGTGGAGCCATTGGATCCCTCCATATATATCTCAGGTTGGTGGTAACCTTTGGAATGAGCATTGGGACCCCAATGGAGGAGTTAGGAGAAGGACTAAAGGAGATAAAGAGGTTTGCAACCCTATAGGAAAACTAATAATATCAAACAACCATACCCCCCCAAAGCTTTCAGATATTTATTCTTCATAATCAATGTCATAATGGATATCTACCTCTATTTAATGTCTAAAAGATTATAAGAACAGAAACCTGGAATATTTATATGCTTACATATATATGATAATTAAGGCTCAGTATAACTAAAATCAGGGAGAATCAGGAGCTCAGAGATTCTTTGTCATAATTTATCAATTACTTAAAGATCTCCATGTTTGTCTCTCCTTCAACTTTTAATTCACTGTGACAATATAACATTTTTCAGGTAAGTGTCTTGATTGTCTTAATAGGTCAGGTCCCAGAGTGAAGTTGAGTACTACAAATAACTTCATTGGCATAAAAACCAGATTGTGACAAGAAATGCAAACTTTATTTCAGACACTTCAGAATAAGGTAGGAGGATGGAAGCAACTGTGCAACAAATGTAGAAAGATTTATAAATTGGGAGAATTAATCTAGATCATAAAGATACCAATTGGAAACTAAGAACAGGGACATGAAATGACTTGCCAAAATGAAGCAAAATTAATTGCAATGAATTGAACATTGCTCCTGGGAACCTTCAGCTCCTGGGATCACAACAGCAGAATCTGGAAACATCAAAGATTACATAATGTGAGTAGATGTGATAATGTCTCTCTGACATCTTTAATTCACTACACTACAGACATTCTAGAAAATTGTATTTATGAAAATACTATAAAATGTACTTCATAAGAAGGCCCACTTCCTGGGTTCTTATTCTGTAAGTTATTATGTTCATGAAAGATCATGAATACTACTGCATGCTACAAAAATGGAAACTATACGTGTGTTTTTATAGGCTTATCAGAAGAATCCTGGCTCCTAATTTATAACAAGAATAGAAGTAGAAGAAAAGGTTGAAACTGATAAGAAAGCTCAACTCGAGGACTGAGAAAGCAGAGGAAGAGGAGGGATAATAATTGAAATAATCCACAAAACTTAAATATAAATTTTCTACATAATACTTAAGATATATCAAGTTAGAAGGATGGATGGATAGTAGAGAGAGATAGATAGATAGATAGATAGATAGATAGATAGATAGATAGATAGATAATTTCAGCCACAGCAAGGAATGTATTCCAGTTATATTTGACAATGTAAGTAAAATTGGTGATGGGGTATTAAATGAAATATGCTAACCACATAAAGAAAAGTATCATGTTTTCCTCTTTTTTATATGTAGAGGTTACAGATAACAAAGTAAAGAGAGATCTCAGAGCATTCTTAGATTTACTTAATGTTTTACACTTAACATAAGAATAGACTCAGTCCGGTCTAACTTCTTGAGTTCTTTCTATATACTGGATATTAGACGGCGGTCAGATGTAGGATTAGAGATCTTTTTCAAAACCAAATAATCCTATTAAAAATGGGGTACAGAGCTAAACAAAGATTTTTCACCTGAAGAACTTCGGATGGCTGAGAAGCATCTTAAGAAATGTTCAACATCATTAGTCATTAGGGAAATGCAAACCAAAACAACCCCGAGATTTCACCTCACACCAGTCAGAATGGCTAAGTGTGATAGATAAAAATCTCAGGAGACAGCAGGTGTTGGCAAGGATGTAGAGAAAGAGGAACACTCCTCCACTGCTGGTGGGATTACAAGCTGGTACAACCACTCTGGAAATCAGTCTGACAATTCCTCAGAAAACTGGGCATGCCACTTCTGGAGGACCCTGCTATAACACTCCTGTGCTTATATACCAAGAGGATTCCCCAGCATGTAATAAGGATACATGCTTCACTATGTCATAGCAGCCCTATTTATAATAGCCAGAAGCTGGAAAGAACCCAGATATCCCTCAATGGAGGAATGGATACAGAAAATGTGGTATATATACACACAATGGAGTACTATTCAGCCATTAGAAACAATGAATTCATGAAATTCTTAGACAAATGAATGGAACTGGAGAACATCATCCTAAGTGAGGTAACCCAGTCTCAAAAGAACACTCATGGTATGCACTCACTGATAAGCAGATATTAGCCTAGAAGCTTGGAATACCCAAGACACGATCCACATATCAAATGATGTCTAAGAAGAAGGAAGGAGTGGCCCCCGGGGTCTGGAAAGGCTCAGTGCAGCAGTGTAGGGGAATACCAGAACAGGGAAGTGGGAAGGGGTGGATGGGGGAACAGGGGTAGGGAAGAGGGCTTATGGGACTCGCAGGGAAGGGGGGTCAAGGAAAGGGGAAATCATTTGAAATTTAAAGACTATATTGAATAAAAAAAAGCTTGGATCCATTAGATTGTCACATATGTGCCCGATGTAGGCTTTATTGAAAGAAGGCATGGAGAGAGTCTGGGTACTGTGATCTGACCACTCTTGTCAAAAGGAGTTCTGCATTCAAGTGCAGAAGGTGGCAGGTGGCAGCTCCTGGTTTCTGAATCTGTTCTGCAGAAGTTCCTCTATATATTAGGGCTCCCAGATAACTCACAGGACTCTGTTTACACCAGTAAGAGACGGAGATCTCTAAAAAGGGCCTCTGTGGTCATATCATACATGGACATACTGACATGAAAGTTAGGAGAAATGAGGAGCAATTCAATCTCTAGGATAAAGATCTATGCTCTGTTCAGGCCTATATTCACCATAAATGTTTAATACAATCTCACAGATTAAAAAAAAAAAAGAATAGAGTCACTCTATGTACATACTGAAATGAGTGATTTTTCCAGAGATTTTGAGTATTGATAGATTAGTTTTAATGTTTTTATCATATAATCATAGTTATCAAACAAAATTATAGGATCAGCTTTTGGTATCTAGTTACTACTGGATTATTTGTATATGTGTATATGAGCATATATGTGTGTATTTGTGTATTGTGTGAGCATGTTTGTGTGTGAATGTATATGTGCTTATATTTTTGAGTATGAGAGTATATGTGAGTGTATGTGAATATACGTGCATGTGTATGTGTGAGTGGTGTGTATGATGTGTGTATGACTACATGCACATGCATGATGTCTGTGGAGAAGTTTTTTTGAACAAAATTATGCTTGGTTTTCATATATGTTATCCATGTTACTTGGATTCCACACTTGATTTTATTTGTATAATGATTTAGTAGAGTGCCCAGTCAATAAGAAGTACATTCTAGCAACTTTTTAACAATAAGGGAAAACATCACAAGAGATAATCATATTCCCCTAGATATTAATTAATATTTTTAGAACAAATGATTACATACATGAAAATTTCACCCACTTCTATTTTCCAAAAGCATAGTGGAGATAATTCAAGATAACACATTTACATTCATAGGGATTATGAGGTTGTTTTTTGAAGTGTGAAAAATAAAATTTTGGTTGTTACAAACCATTTGGAAGTTACCAAATCCACTTGATGTAATCCTTCATAGAAATAAGGTTTGCTTGACTTCTAAGTAATTGCTAATAAATGGATAATATCATTTACTCAGTTTGAAATATGAGTATCATAGCTAAAGTTGAGTTGAACTTGATGATGTGAATTAGCATTTCAGAACTGCTCACTGGATTTTTTTCAACAGAGAAATACTAATCATTAAAATGTTTTTGCCTGATTTCAATAATGCTAACTTCCCTCTGAAGTGTAACCTGAAAATCTTTCAAATACAGCTTTTAGCTTTGTCTTTCCTTTTTATTATTTCTTTTGTTTTTGAGATTATAATTAATCATCATGTTTCCCACTTCTCTTTTCTCCCTTCAAATCCTCCCTTGTATGTCCCTTTGCTTTCTTTCAAATTCATAACACATTTTTGTTGATTGTTGTTTCATTCATATATGTATGAATATATATATATATATATATATAATTTAGATAGACACATAGCAGATATAGATAGAGAGTCAGAGAGATAGAGAGATAGAGAGATAGATGATGGATAGATGAATAGATAGATAAATAGATAAGAGAGAGATGAGAGATGTATAGATGATAGATTTAAACTCATATATCTGTAACTACAGACCTCCTCAGTTCATATAATTTTACTCTTATTTGTGCTTTCAGGGCTAAACTTTTCATTATAGAAAAACAACTGGTGTGCTCTTACCTGAGGAACACTGTTTCTCCCACCATTCTTGTATTGCCTACAGTTCTTTGTGGAGGATTGAGGTCATGTCATCTTTCCCAGACCACTTAAGCATGTCTATTGCTGTTGTATATTTTCAGCTCATGTTTTCGCAGTCATTTTGGTGAGACTCTGTGCTTCTTAATTTTTAAAAGAAACAATCTCACAGCAGACTCCCTGATGCTCTGGCTTCTTTCTAACCCCTCTTCCAGAGGGTTATCTGATTCTCAGTGTCCAATGTTGTTCTATACGTGGAAAGAAAATCTTTGCCTGACCACACATTGACATTCATTTAAAGAGACTTGTTTTTAAATTATACTTTTGAAATATTTGCAATGTTAATTTAATTTGTTTTTTATAAAAAATTAATAACCAAGACAAGAGAAGAAATACATCACAAAAGCTAATACTAATACTTTTTGTTCACATCTATGTGGGCCATACTGATTTCATCTCTCTTAGTCTCCCAGATGTTGTGACTACATGAAGCACCACAATTCTCAGCTTTCATGAAAACAATAATGCATTCAATCTAGTTTCCAAAAAGAAACTAGAAACTAGAAAACAATAATGCATTCAATCTAGTTTCCACAAAGAAATGACAGCATATATATATATATATATATATATATATATATATATATATATATATATGCTGTTTTATATAAATTCTTTTGGATCAAAAATGATTTTCATCAAGAATATTAAATTTGTAATTTGTGCTCAATACATGTCCACTTTCTTCAGATGTGAAGAATAAAATCTATAGATACTAAGAAGTTTGTCTATATGCTCCATTTGAACATAACTCTTAAATTTTAGATTGTTTTAGGTCTCTCATCTTTGCTAAACATAACAGTCATGCACATCTAACTATAATATGTAGTAGATTTTAAGTCATACAAAATTCTCTTGGAAAGATATGGAGAGAGAGGACAGCCTTGTCTAGTCCCTGATTTTAGTGGGATTGCTTCAAGTTTCTCTCGATTTAGTTTGATGTTAGCTACCAGTTTGCTGTATATTGCTTTAACGATGTTTAGGTATGGGCCTTGAATTCCTGTTCTTTCCAAGACTTTTAGCATGAAAGGATGCTGAATTTTGTCAAATGCTTTTTCTGCATCTAATGAGATGATCATATGGTTTTTTTCTTTGAGTTTGTTTATGTATTGGATAGCATTGATGGATTTCCTTATATTGAACCATACCTACATCCCTGGGATGAAGCCTACTTGACCATAGTGGATGATCGTTTTGATGTGTTCTTGGATTCGGTTGGCAAGAATTTTATTAAGTATTTTTGCATCAACATTCATAAGAGTAATTGGCCTGAAGTTCTCTTTCTTTGTTGGATATTTGTGTGGTTTTGAAGATCTAGCTAGAGCAATTAGACAATATAAGGAGGTCAAGGGGATACAAATTGGAAAGAGAGAAGTCAAATTATCACTATTTGCAGATGACATGATAGTCTACTTAAGTGACCTAAAAACCTCCACTAGAGAACTCCTGCAGCTGATAAACAACTTCAGCAAAGTAGCTGGTTATAAAATCAACTCAAGCAAATCAGTTGCCTTCCTATACTCAAAGGATAAGCAGGGTGAGAAAGAAGTTAGGGAAATGACACCCTTCACAATAGTCACAAACAATATAAAGTATCTTGGTGTGACTCTAACCAAACAAGGGAAAGATCTATATGACAAGAACTTCAGGTCTCTGAAGAAGGAAATCGAAGAAGACCTCAGAAAATGGAAAAATCTGCCATGATCGTGGATCGGCATGATTAATATAGTTAAAATGGCCATTTTGCCAAAAGCAATCTACAGATTCATTGCAATCCCCATCAAAATCCCAACTCAGTTCTTCACAGAGTTAGAAAAAGCAATTCTTAAATTCATCTGGAATAACAAAAAACCCAGGATAGCTAAAACTATTCTCAACAACAAAAGAAATTCTGGGGGAATCAGTATCCCTGACTTCAAGCAATACTACAGAGCAATAGTGTTTAAAACTGCATGGTATTGGCACAGTGACAGACAAGTGGATCAATGGAATAGAATTGAAGATCCAGAAATGAACCCACACACCTATGGTCACTTGATCTTCGACAAAGGAGCCAAAAACATCCAATGGTAAAAAGATAGCCTTTTCAACAAATGGTGCTGGTTCAATTGGAGGTCAGCGTGCAGAAGAACATGAATTGATCCATTCTTATCTCCATGTACTAAACTTCACTCCAAGTGGATCAAGGACCTCCATGTAAAATCAGACACACTGAAACTAATAGAAAAGAAACTGGGGAAGACCCTAGAGGACATGGGCATGAGGGAAAAGTTCCTGAACAGATCACCAATAGCTTATGCTCTAAGATCAAGAATTGACAAATGGGACCTCATAAAATTACAAAGTTTCTGTAAGGCAAAGGACACTGTTAAAAGGACAAAATGGTAACCATCAAATTGGGAAAGGATATTCACCAACCCTACATCTGATAGAGGGCTAATATCCAGTATATACAAGGAACTCAAGAAGTTAGACCCCATGGAACCAAATAACCCTATTAAAAAATGGGGCACAGATCTAAACAAAGAATTTTCACCTGAAGAAATTCGGATGGCTGAGAGGCACCTTAAGAAGTGCTCAACATCATTAGTCGTTAGGGAAATGCAAATCAAAACAACCCTGAGATTTCATCTTACACCAGTCAGAATGGCTAAGTTCAAAAACTCAGAAGACAGCAGGTATTGGTGAGGATGTGGAGAAAGAGGAACACTCCTCCACTGCTGGTGGGGCTGTAAGATGGTACACCCACTTTGGAAATCAGTCTGGCGGTTCCTCAGAAAACTGGACATGACACTTCTCGAGGACCCCGATATACCTCTCCTGGGCATATACCCAAAGGATTCCCCGACATGCAATAAAGACACATGCTCCATTATATTTATAGCAGCCTTATTTATAATAGCCAGAAGCTGGAAAGAACCCAGATGCCCGTCAAAGGAGGAATGGATACAGAAAATGTGGTATATTTGCACAATGGAATACTACTCAGCAATTAGAAACAATGAATTCACAAAATTTTTAGGCAAATGGTTTGATCTGGAAAATATCATGCTAAGTGTGGTAACCCAGTCACAAAAGAATACACATGGACTGCAATCTCTGATAAGTGGGTATCAATTAGCCCATAAGCCCTGAATACCCAAGGCACAAATCGCATAACAAATGACTCCCATGAAGAAGTATGGAGAAGGTCCTGATCCTGGAAAGGATTGATCTAGCATTGGAGGGAATATAAGGACAGGGAAAAAAAGGAAGGAGGTGATTGGAGAATAGATGGACAGAAGAAGGTTTATGGGACATATGGGGAGGGGGGGATCCAGGAAAGGGGAAATCATTTGGGATGTAAACAAAGAATATAGAAAATGAAAATATATATATATAAAAAAGAAAATTCTCTTGGGATCTCATAGGACTCCCACAGTTTTCTGAAGTAACAGAAGTTAGTTAATTTAGGATGACAGTTTAAATAGATACATAAAAGTCATCTTGATGAGAATCAATCATATAGTGATGGAACTCTGTCATTATATCCTAGTTATTTTCATAGCAGAAAAGAAGTTAGCTAGCATAATTTACTCAGTTATGAAGGACTTCAAACCATTTTGTTATAGTTAAGTTCAGTAAGCAGTGCTTAATTGGATAGCCCAGTAGGAACACAGGAGATCAAATGCTGAAAGGTATTTGTGTTGGGTAAACCTACTTAAGTTGGAGGTCTACCACATCCTGATAGCTCTTCTGACCTCAGTGCAAAATAGAAGACTTTCTTTTTCCATAAGGACTTCCCTTTCTCTGACATTGTCTGGGGTGCCTGAACCCTACTTGAAGAAGTTCTTCTACTTAGCAATCTTACAAGTTCAGCTTTCTAGAAACCACCTGGTAAGTACCTGGGACTTCTTGAATCCCTCTCCATAAAATGAGGCATTCATAATATGGTAAGCTCTAGCCAATGATTTTACATTCACCTTTAAAACTATTTCCCAGTCTTGTAGGTTCATATATGACCCTGGCCTGCCCAAATAAAATGTATGCACATCAACAGTTTCAATGAAGGTTACTGGGGGAAACCCTCCGCTCAGGCATTCACTCACAGATGGACTGAGATCCTCCAGACCCAACACAATCTGGACTCTGATTCATCCTTCCAGGCTGGTATGCTGCAGTATCTGGACACCCTAATGGAGGAAATGGAGGACAAGGAAGCACAGCTGGTCCCCAAATTGCTTACCACAATGTGAACTGTAATGACATAGATTAAATGGTTGCAGAGGAACCCACTATTAGCTTCTGGGATAGAAACAATTCTTGCAATATTTTTGGCCAAGAATGTGGCTTCTTTCTACCCTTGTCCTAATAATTATGCAGAAATCAAAGAGTCTTTTGTACTAATACCATTGGCAAAGGAGATTTCAAGACTGCATAATAATGACTCTGTTTTCTGCCAATAGTGATCACTCTTATGCAGGTTTGCAATGAAAAAGAGCAAGCAGGGAAAAAGGACATGCAAAATGTACAGTATGGAGAGAAACAAGACTCCAGAAAATATAATCTATACTGAAAGAGATATCAGGGAACGTAATCAACAAGGTGGTACTAATCCTTCACTTCTGAAAAGTCCTAGGGGATTCTTTGTTCCTCAAGATCTATTATAAATCAAAGCTTATGAAAATGTAATCAGTCAGTCAGAAAATGTAATCACCAGTCAGAATGGCTAAGGTCAAAAACTCAGGGGACAGCAGGTGTTGGCAAGGATGTGGAGAAAGAGGAACACTCCTCCACTGCTAGTGGGGCTATAAGATGGTACAACCACTTTGGAAATCAGTCTAGCGGTTCCTCAGAAAACTGGGCATGACACTTCTGGAGGACCCTGCTATACCTCTCCTGGGCATATACCCAAAGGATTCCCCGGCATGCAGACACATGCTCCATTATGTTCATAGCAGCCTTATTTATAATAGCCAGAAGCTGGAAAGAACCCAGATGCCCCTCAAAGGAGGAATGGATACAGAAAATGTGGTATATTTACACAATGGAATACTACTCAGCAATTAGAAACAATGAATTCACAAAATTTTTAGGCAAATGGTTTGATCTAGAAAATATCATCCTAAGTGAGGTAAACCAATCACAAAAGAATACACATGGAATGCAATCTCTGATAAGAGGATATTAATTAGCCCAGAAGCTCTGAATACCCAAGGCACAAATCGCATAACAAATGACTCCCACGAAGAAGTATGGAGAGGGTCCTGATCCTGGAAAGGATTGATCTAGTGTTGGAGGGGAGTATCAGGACAGAGAAAAAGGAGAGAGGTGATTGGACAATGGGTGGCAAGAAGAAGGTTTATGGGACATATGGGGAGGGGGGATCTGGGAAAGGGGAAATCATTTGGAATGTAAACAAAGAATATAGAAAATAAAAATATTAAAAAGAAAAAAAAAAGAAAATGTAATCAGTCAAGGAGGGAGCTATGTTCCTTTTCAAGCAGACAACAAAAATTGGTAGCATAATACACATGATTCTAGCTTTATGGTCATGAAGGATAGAGAAGTAAAGGAGTTGCGAAGTTGTTTTCTGCACTTAAGAGGAGATGCTGAAACTAGGCTAAGGCAAGGAATTTCCCTTCATGGAGACCCTGAAGAGTCATTGGTGTGAAGCTGTGAAAATGAAGCTTGCATGTGCTGGAGACTATGAGATATGTGGGAAACCTGCCAAGGAAAACTGCACATGGTGAGGAGAATGAGCCCAAGTAGGAGAAGTGTGTTGCAGTCAGCAAATGTGGAACAGCAGATCCACCTGAGCCCTTTGACATGAGACATAAAGGTAAAGGATTTGGAATTAGTCCTGATGAATTTTCTGGCTTTGGTACAGTATTTCATTGGTATGCCATGATTCATACCTTTTGGAAGAGAAATATATAATCATTGCCCTTGTATGTTAAAGTATGTAAGTTTCTTTTTGATTTTTACAATCGGTTACAATTAAAGATTCAGTCTCAGAAAAGACCATGAATATTTAAACTGATTGAGAGTATGTGGACTTTCACAGTTGGACAAAATGTGTTTTTTATTATGCTCTGGCTGCTAGCCTATGGAAGGGCAGGGACTAGATATGGTGGTGGGATTGAGAAAGTCCCCACTGGTTTATACATTTGAATTGTTAGTCTTCTGTTGGTGGAACTGTTTTAGGAAGAATTAAGAGGTGTGGCCTTGTTAGAAGTGTACTGCTATTAGGTAGTCATTAAGGTTTCAAAAATGCCCATACCATCCCCAGTTCTCTCTCTCTCTCTCTCTCTCTCTCTCTCTCTCTCTCTCTCTCTCTCTCTCTCTCTCTGTCTCTTTCTCTCTCTTTCTTTCTCTCTCTTTCTCACCCTCTCTCTCTCAATTCATCCCTCAACTATTGATCCAGCATCTTTTGATCTTGTGTGCTTTTCTTCTGCTCTTTTCTCTGACATGACTGTCATAGACTCTAAGCTCCTGGTACCATGCTTTGTCATGACAGTAGAAAATCAGGGAAGAAATTACCCAAAGAAATAAAAGAAAACAATATATTTTATACAAATCTATAATATGCTTTTTTTTTTTTTGATGATTGTCTCACACTTTATAGAAATAGTCACTGAGAGGTCCTACCAGCAGCTGACTCAGACAGATACACATAAATAACGTGCAACCAATGAACTGAAGTCAGGAACCCCTATGGTTGAATTAGGAGAAAGATTGAAGAACCTGAAGGAGAGGTCAACCCCATAGAAAGACCAGCAGTAGCGACTAACCTGGATTCTGGGGAGCTACCAGAAACTAGGCAGCATACATGGGCTGGGCCTAGGTCCCCAGCTCATATATAGCAGAGGAATGCCTGGTCTGGCCTCAGTGGGAGAAGAAATGCCTAACCCTCTAGAGGCTTGAGGCACCAGGGAAGATTCATTTACATGAATACTGGGAGGGGGACACACTCTCAGAGGTAAGATGGAGAAGGAATGTGATGGGGAACTGTGGGATGGGGGAACAGGAGGGGGACAATGGCTGGACTGTAATGTGTGTGTGTGTGTGTGTGTGTGTGTGTGTGTGTATGTGTATGTGTGTGTGTGTGTGTGTAAATTTCAAAAAGAAAGGCAGAAAGAAAGAAAGAAAGAAAGAAAGACAGACAGACAGACAGACAGAAAGAAAGAAAGAAAGAAAGAAAGAAAGAAAGAAAGGTTGCCAATGTGTGAAAACAACCAGAATGCATTTTCTCAAAGTATTGATGAGAAAAAAATAGAACATAGGTTTAAACCAAAAAACATTTAAACTTTACTAAAACAGCTAAAAGGCTATCTATAATATATAATAATAAAGGACATGTTAATTTACAGGTACTGAATACATTTTTAGTGATGAGATTAAAGGTAGATAGCAACATATCTTAAAATGTAAATTAGCTTTGTCCTAAAAGGCAGATTCAGACTATAAATTATTAATTATCTAAAATAGCAAATATAGAACAACAATCTTTTAAATAAAAAGAAGGGTTGACTTAGCACATAAGAAACTCTTTCTTTAGACTTCATGTGTCTTGAAATGAACCACTGATATGCCCTATAGTTGATGACTGAGATTAGAAAAACAATGGAGCCAGGCAAGGTGGCACACACCTGTAATCCCAGCACTTGGGAGGCAGAGGCAGGCAGATTTCTGAGTTCGAGGCCAGCCTGGTCTACAGAGTGAGTTCCAGGACAGCCAGGGCTACACAGAGAAACTCCGTCTCAAAATAAATAAATAAATAAATAAATAAATAAATAAATAAATAAATAAATAAAACAAAATAAAAAAATAAAATAAAATTTAAAAAAGAAAAAAAAAAGAAAAACAATGGAAAAAGCTGCAACGTATAGTAGTAATGATTTGATGAAAATGGAATATTCAAGTAATGTTACAAAAGACTCCTATGAGAGCTGTGTTCCCTCTTTGATTGTACAATAAAGTATTTTAACTGGTTATGACCACAAAAAAGTATTAAACTTTGATTTCTAACAAGTCTCATTTCTAATTCATGACAATGTCACACTTATTCCATTTGAGAGGAAAGCCATGTTGGGCAAGAAGGTCTGCTTGAAATTTTGTTTTACTATAGAATATATTGACAATATCAGCTTCTTTAATTTACATGAATACTATGTGATTAAGTAATTGTTGAAGGGCAGCAGTTTTATGGACATTTTTAATGTTTTGCCTCTCAATTCTACCGAATAAATATAATATTAAACAGTTATTATGTAATCATTTGATGAGCTAGTGCATTGTTTATTCATTTTCAAAAGCAAATTAAAAGCAACAGTCTAAAATGTTTAGAAATAAGCCTATCCAAGCACTACCTTAAAATTCTAAATGAAAATATCTAGTTATCACTCTAAAAAGGAATTAACTTGAAACAGAAAAATCGTTCTAAAAAATCATTAAATATAGCTTTGATTTTTTTAAATAACAATATATGAAATAGTCTTGCTATGACCTTTAATTATTTGGGGGTTAATTATAAAAGACAAAATGTCATTCCAGTGATTAGAGAACACTATCTCATTAATGATTGTTTAGGCAGAAGATTTTATATCAAACTATTTTATGATATATTTGCATTTAGACTTCCATAACTTAGTTAATTATCAGATCATCCTTAGGGAAGATCTAATATACTTTTGCATTAATATGTATGCATAGATTTCATATAAAATGAGTTTTACAAAATGGACAAATCTATAACTGTAAATTTTCCAGATGTGATTCTAGTCAGCAGATGTTGCATGGAATTCTGGACCTTCATGATGCATTTAACAGAAACATTAAATTAAGAATTTTGTTAATTTTTAAATCAATACATTGACAGAATTTAAAATTGTATATGTTTTACTTAGGATAGAAGGGGCCTTTCTCATGATGGGCAGAGACTGAGAATAAGAGACCTCAAAGCCTGCCTTACTAGTGGCATGGTTTTTCCAACTAGTCCATACTTCCTCAAGTAAGTCCACACCTCCTCCCATATGGACATGCCTCCTACTAATGCTACTTTCTATGGGCCAAGCATTCAAACCACTACAGTGAGTGGCCTAATTAGGTTTGAATATTAAACCTGTTCAAATTACCACAGCCTTTAAAATTAATTTCCTATACTCTTTTAAATGTCTAAGCTATAATGCTATACACTTTTTGCAGCATCTGCAGATTAACTGTTTTACATATAATCATGCTATAGTGATGTTTTTCAGAAAATCGGAGATCACTGCGAGCTTAGAGCATATGATGTGACTCCTCTACCAACTACCATAAAGGAGATAATTCAACACATTTTTTAACATATTTTTAGGTATTTTTCTATTTAAGAAACGAGTTTGCTGTACAAACATTTACAGGATAAATATAAAGAAAAACACTTGAAGGTGTGAAATAAATAAAAATATGAGATGAGTTTGGTTTTTTTATTCAATATATTATTTATTTACATTTCAAGTGATTTTCCCTTTCCTGGATCTCCCCTCCCCCAAAATCCCATAAGCCCTCCCCCTGTTCCCCCATCCCACTTCCCTGTCCTGGTATTCCCCTACACTGCTGCACTGAGCATTTCCAGGACCAGGGGCCACTCCTTTCTTCTTCATGGGCATCATTTGATATGTGAATTGTATCATGGGTATTCCAAGCTTCTAGGCTAATATCCACTTCTCAGTAAGTGCATACCATGAGAGTTCTTTTGAGACTGGGTTACCTCACTTAGGATGATGTTGTCCAGTTCCATCCATTTGTCTAAGAATTTCATGAATTCATTGTTTCTAATGGCTGAATAGTACTCCATTGTGTATATATACAACATTTTCAGTATCAATTTCTCCGTTGAGGACTTCTGGGTTCTTTCCACCTTCTGGCTATTATAAATAAGGCTGCTATGACCATAGTGGAGCATGTATCCTTATTACATGCTGGGGAACCCTGGGTTTATGCCAAGGAGTGGTACACTGGGGTCCTCTGGAAGTATCATTCCCAGTTTTCTGAGGAACTGCCAGACTGATTTCCAGAGTAGAAGTACTAGCTTGCAACCCCACCAGCAGTGGAGGAGTGTTCCTCTTTCTCCACATCCTTGCCAGCACCTGTTTTCTCCTGAGTTTTTGATCTTAGCCATTCTGACTGGTGTGAGGTAAAATCTCAGGGTTGTTTTGGTTTGCATTTCCCTGAAGACTAAAGATGTTGAACATTTCTTTATGTCCTGCTCAGCCATTCAATATTCCTTAGGTGAAAATTCTTTGTTTATCTCTGTACCCCATTTTTAAGGGGGATATTTGTCTCTCTGGAGTCTCTCTTCTTGAGACTTTGTATATCTTGGATAAAAGCCCTTTGTCAGAAGTAGTGTTGGTAAAGATCTTTTCCCAATTTGTTGGTTGCTGCTTTGTCCTTTTGACAATGTCCTTTCCCTTACAGAAACGTTGTAGTTTTATGAGGTCCCATTTGTCAATTCTTGATCTTAGAGCATAAGATATTGGTGTTCTGTTCAGGAACTTTTCCCCTGTGCCCATGTCCTCAATGGTTATCCCCAGTTTCTTTTCTTTTAGTTTCAGTGTGTCTGGTTTTATGTGGAGGTTCTTGATCTAATTGGACTTGAGCTTAGTACCAGGAGATAAGAATGGATCAGTTTGCATGCTGACCTCCAGTTGAACCAGCACCATTTGTTGAAAAGGCTATGTTTTTTCCACTGGATGGTTGTAGCTCCTTTCTCAACGATCAAGTGACCATAATTCTGTGGGTACATTTCTGGGTCTTCAATTCTAATCCATTGATCTACTTGCTTGTTACTGTACCAATACCATGCAGTTTTTAACAGAATTGCTCTATAGTACTGCTTGAGGTCGGAGATACTTTTTTAAAACAGAGAGTTACAAACTAAGTATACACATTATGGAGAGAGCAAAAGAGTATATGTGGTAGGATTTGGAGGAAAGAAAGGAAAGAAGGTAGTTAGTTAATCCTGTTATAATCCCAATAAAATAAAATAATAACAAAGAAAGACACAAGGTAGTAGCAGGTAAATAATATTTTAAAATTATTATTTTATGAGGTAGAATGTGAAACAAAGATGAAAATGCATCAGAGTAGAAGCTCATATTTTAAAGTTCGGCTCACATTCAACAGTAGTAGAAAAGAACTTGCACTTGACAAAGTGTTGATGAATTAGTGCAATAGGATCTTAAACACTACCAACTCTTCATGGATCCTTGTGAACTATCTTCAGGCTGAAAGGAGTCACAAGTAAATACTTTCTCTCCATGCAATGGTAAAGTTGTGATTTAACTTGTGAGCTAAATTCAGAGTTAGGCCAAGGTCTGGAAATAATTGGTCATGATGCCTGACAAATTTGTTATAGTGTTTGAACAATATTTGCAATAAATAGATAGTAGGTTGTATTAATTACTTTTTTGCTTAATGTTTTTAGAAAATACCCAACAAGAGTCAAGTTAAGGAAAAATGTTTATTTTCCATTATGGTAGATGGCATAGTCCATCAAGGCTGAGAGGAAATATCAATATGGCCTTGAGCCAGATGACCACATTGTAAGCAGAGTGAGGAGTTCCAAAAGAGATGGAAACTAGTTTTATATTCTTTACTCAGTACAATTTCTCACTAACCCTTATGTTGGGACGTTCCTCTTAAATAACTCTCAAATAAACACTTTTTAAGGGTTTTTGACTTCTGTTATTCTAGATCTTCTTAGGTTAAAAATGAACATTACCTATCAAATTGATAGTTTGGCATTGATAAACATGCCTTACATAGGGAATTCAATGAAATAGATCACAAAATAGTGTTGGATCTTTTTTTGTGTGTGTAAATATTACAAGTCGATTGTTTAATTAAACATCTCTGAAACAGAACAATAGATATGCGCTTTATGACCTTTTATGTTCATCCAAATAAATGTATAAAGAAAAAGTAGCACATAAACACAATGAATTTTTATTGATAAAGAAAAATAAAATTAAGTCATTAATCAAAAAATAAAGGAACTGGTGATCATTATGCCAATCTTAATAATATGAACCCATAACAATAATAATTGTATGCTTTCCTTTATATGCTCTCATATGAATGTGTGTGTGCATGTCTGTCTGTTAATGAAATAGATGACGATAGATAGATAGATAGATAGATAGATAGATAGATAGATAGATAGACAGAGTATACTACATAGGAAATTGAGATTGAAGGCAGAGTTTTAGGTGTGGGAACTAATGACATAAATTTATGAAAATAAAAGGGAGGCTTTTTTGGGTAGGAAGATTAGCAAAAGATGGGTAGGTGGGATCACAAAGGACATAGTATATAGTCACATACATGTGACAAATGACATAATGAAAAGTATTACTTTGTGTTTATAACTTAAACTTACTAAACTCAAAAGGCAATTAACTACTCAACAAATCATTTAATTTATATTCTAGTCTCATTTTTCTTATTTTGCCACTGCAGAATTACTTTTCATTTTTAATTACAAATAGACTGAAGAATGTAATTAATAGCAGAAATTAAAACTATCTATGAGCTGTTCGCCTATAATCAAAGTGCTTTGTGTTTGGCATTTAGAATCATACTAGAGAAATTCTGCTTTGTTAATTGTGCTGCATAAATTTTCTGCAAAATTTCAAGGACAAGCAGGAAAGGATGTGATATGAGCTGCTGTAAGACAGACTTTCTTGATATACTTGTTTTGTTGCTATTTGCTCATTTTCTGAAAAAAGTCCTTTTTTTCTACCACATGCTGGATTGGAATCATAGATTCTCTTGTCTGTACAATCTGAGCTACTGGAATTACTGACCTATACCACAATTCCTGCATAAACTGAAATTGTTAAGGATCTGATGTAGCTATTTATGAGTATTATAATTCTAATATAATGTACTTTCAGTAGTATCTGGATTACCAGTATGTTTTTACAAGTTGGGTAAAGAAAATAGATGAAGGAGTCAGGAGAGGCTCACTTCCATCTTGGTTTCGGTCTTCAGAGACATCGGACAGACTGAGGTACACAAACATAATCTGAGGCCAACACCGCGGGGGTCTGAGCCTGACGGGCGTTGGCCTGCACCCAGGCCCTGGGCTGTTCGGGGGGGCCATCGGGGCGCCAACCCAGCCAGCAGGTTTTTTGCCCGGGCCTGCACGCGCCACCATTTTGCCTGCAGGATGTCAGAGAGCTCTGGTGGGCAGAGCTGTAACAGGCATAGCCTTAGGCTAACAAAGAGGGGTCTAGGCCCCAAAAGGCACAGGACTGACCCCAAGAACTGGGAGGCTTGGTGGGCCATGTGTGAGTCAACCCGCCCAGGAGGCTGTTAGCACTCCCGGTGCTTTCAGGGAGCACGGGCGCGCACACCCGCCATCCGGGTCACCTGGCGGACCCAATTAACAGTCATAGCCCTAGGGGAACTTTGCTTGGACCTTGGCCTCCCAGGCTTTTGCCTGGACTCAGGGCCTGGGCGGCCAGGCTAACCTTGTGTGCACCAGCCCGGTTGGGGGATCGGCTGCCCAGAAGAGTGAGCGAAACACAGGGGAGGTCCCCGCAGCATACAAGGTCGGCACTCCCAAGGAGTGCACACAGGCTCCATCTGGTCCACAGACACAATCTGGGACAAGGTCTCAGGCAGGAGCCCTCAGCTCAACTCTCTCCACTTCTGGATCCAGATCAGCCTGGGCGGCCACACCACATCTCCAGGTCCTGCAAGAGGCTAGCGGGGCTTCCAGGCGGCCAGCTGGGAGAAGTCGGTGTGCTCCAGTGAATCCAGCGGGTCCCAGCGGGAGCCTTTGGGTGCCTGCTTGGGGATCTGAACAGCCTGATCAGCAGCAGCACCCTGTCTACAGGCAGTGCAGGGTGTAAGCAGTGCACCAGAGGCCAACGGGGAAGGGGCAGGTTGCACTGGTGAGTCCAGCACTGACAAGACCAAGGAACACCAGTGAGAACTAGATGGCAAAAGGCAAACGCAGGAACGTCTCTAACAGAAATAAAGGCAATATGGCAACATCTGAACCCAATTCTCCTCTACCAGCATGTTCTGGATACCCCATCACACCAGTAAAACAAGATTTGGATTTAAAATCACTGGTCATGATCTGGTACAGGAACACATGAAGGACATACTTAAAGAAATTCAGGAGAAAATGGATCGAAAGTTAGAAGCCCTTACAAGGGAAACACAAAAATCATTGAAAGAAATCCAGGAGAATGCAAATGCCAACAATGAGGAAACGCAAAAAACAGTTATAGAAATACAGGAGAACTTTGGTCAACAGGCTGAGGTCATGAAAGAGGAAACACAAAAATCACTTAAAGAATTACAGGAAAGCACAAACAAGCAAGTGAAGGAGCTAAGCAAAACCATCCAGGATCTAAAATCAGAAGTAGAAACAACTAAGAAAACTCAAAGGGAGACAACTTTGGAGATAGAAAGCCTTGGGAAGAAATCAGGGGACAGAGATGCAAATATCAACAACAGAATACAAGAGATAGAAGAAAGAATCTCAGATGCTGAAGATTCCATAGAAACCATGGACTCAACAGTTGAAGAAAATGCAAAATGCAAAAAGCTTGTAACCCAAAATATCCAGGAAATCCAGGACACAATGAGAAGACCAAACCTAAGGATTATAGGCATAGATGAGAGTGAAGATTTACAACTTAAAGGGCCAGCAATATTTTGCTGCTTACAGGAAACACACCTCAGGGTCAAAGACAAACACTACCTTAGACTAAAATCTGGAAGACAATTTTACAAGCAAATGGTCTCAGGAAACAAGCTGGAGTATCAATTTTAATATCAGATAAAATTGACTTTCAACCCAAAGAGACGCTGAGGGACACTTCTTGCTGGTCAAAGGAAAAATACAACAAGAAGAACTCTCAATCCTGAACATCTATGCTCCAAATGCAAGGGCACCCTCTTTTGTAAAAGAAACTTTATTAAAACTCAAAGCGCACATTGCACCTAACACAATAATTGTGGGTGACTTCAACACTGCACTTTCCTCAATGGACTGATCAGGAAAACAGAAACTAAACAGGGACACAATGAAACTAATTGAAGCTTTGGAACAATTAGATTTAACAGATATAAATAGAACATTCTATCCTAAAAAAAAAGAATGTACCTTTTTCTCAGCACCTCATGGTACCTTCTCCAAAATCGACCATATAATTGGTAACAAGACAGACCTCAACAAATATAAGAAGATAGAACTAATCCCATGCCTCCTATCTGATCACTATGGAGTAAAAGTGGTCTTCAATAGCAACAGAAACAACAGAAAACCCACATACACGTGGAAACTGAATAATACTCTACTCAATGATACCTTGGTCAAGGAAGAAATAAAGAAAGAAATTAAAGACTTTTTAGAACACAATGAAAATGAAAACACAACATACCCAAATCTATGGGACACAATGAAAGCAGTGCTAAGAGGAAAACTCATAGTCCTGAGTGCCTCCAAAAAGAAAATGGAGAGAGCATACATTACCAGCTTAATGACACACCCGAAAGCCCTAGAACAAAAAGAAGCTATTTCACCCAGGAGGAGTAGAAGGCAGGAATTCATCAAACTCAGGGCCGAAATCAATCAAGTAGAAACAAAGAGAACCATACAAATAATCAACAAAACCAGGAGCTGGTTCTTTGAGAAAATCAACAAGATAGATAAACCCTTAGCCAGACTGACCAAAGGGCACAGAGAAAGTATCCAAATTAACAAACTTAGAAATGAAAAGGGAGATATAACAACGGAAACTGAGGAAATCCAAAAAATCATCAGATCCTACTACAAGAGCCTGTACTCAACACAACTGGAGAATCTGGAGGAAATGGACAATTTCCGTGACAGATACCAAATACCAAAATTAAATCAGGACCAACTAGACCATCTAAACAGTCCCATAATGCCTAAAGAAATAGAAGGAGTCATAGAAAGTCTTCCAACCAAAAAAAGCACAGGACCAGATGGTTTCAGTGCAGAATTCTATCAGATCTTCAAAAAAGAGTTAACACAAATACTCTTCAAACTATTCCACAAAATAGAAACAGAAGGAATACTACCCAATTCCTTCTACAAAGCCACAATTACATTGATAGCAAAGCCACACAAAGATCCAACAAAGAAAGAGAACTTCAGACCAATTTCCCTTATGAACATCGATGCAAAAATGCTCAATAAAATTCTTGCCAACCGAATCCAAGAACACATCAAAACGATCATCCACCATGATCAAGTAGGCTTTATCCCGGGAATGCAGGGTTGGTTCAATATACGGAAATCCATCAATACAATCCACTACATAAACAAACTCAAAGAACAAAACCACATGGTCATTTCATTGGATGCTGAAAAAGCATTTGACAAAATTCAGCATCCTTTCATGCTTAAAGTCTTGGAGAGAACAGGAATTCAAGGCCCATACCTAAACATAGTAAAAGCAATATACAGCAAACCGGTAGCCAGCATCAAACTAAATGGAGAGAAACTTGAAGCAATCCCACTGAAATCAGGGACCAGACAAGGCTGCCCCCTTTCTCCTTATCTTTTCAATATTGTACTTGAGGTACTAGCTCGGGCAATTCGACAACATAAGGAGGTCAAAGGGATACAAATTGGAAAGGAAGAAGTCAAACTATCATTATTTGCAGACGACATGATAGTCTACCTAACTGACCCACAAAACTCCACTAGAGAGCTCCTACAGCTGATAAACAACTTCAGCAAAGTGGCAGGTTATAAAATCAACTCAAGCATATCAGTGGCCTTCCTATACTCAAAGGATAAGCAGGCTGAGAAAGAAATTAGGGAAATGACCCCCTTCACAATAGCCACAAACAGTATAAAGTATCTTGGGGTGACTCTTACCAAACATGTGAAAGATCTGTATGACAAGAACTTCAAGACTCTGAAGAAGGAAATGGAAGAAGACCTCAAAAAATGGGCAAACCTCCCATGCTCATGGATCAGTAGAATCAATATAGTTAAAATGGCCATTTTGCCAAAAGCAATATACAGATTCAATGCAATACCCATCAAAATCCCAACTCAATGCTTCACAGAGTTAGAAAGAGCAATTATCAAATTCATCTGGAACAACAAAAAACCCAGGATAGCTAAAACTATTCTCAGCAACAAAAGTAAATCTGGAGGAATCAGTATCCCTGACCTCAAGCAATACTACAGAGCAATAGTGTTAAAAACTGCATGGTATTGGTACAGTGACAGGCAGGAGGATCAATGGAACAGGATTGAAGATCCAGAAATGAACCAACACACCTATGGCCACTTGATCCTCGACAAAGAGGCTGAAAACATCCAATGGAAAAAAGATAGCCTTTTCAACAAATGGTGCTGGTTCAACTGGAGGTCAGCCTGTAGAAGAATGCGAATTGATCCATCCTTGTCTCCTTGTACTAAGCTCAAATCCAAATGGATCAAGAACCTCCACATAAAGCCAGACACTCTGAAGCTAAAAGAAAAGAAACTGGGGAAGACCCTTGAGGACATCGGTACAGGGAGAAAGTTTCTGAACAGAACACCAATAGCGTATGCTCTAAGAGCAAGAATTGACAAATGGGACCTCATAAAATTACAAAGTTTCTGTAAGGCAAAGGACACCATCAAGAGGCCATATCGGCAACCAACAAATTGGGAAAAGATCTTCACCAATCCTACATCAGATAGAGGGCTAATATCCAATATATATAACGAACTCAAGAAGTTAGACTCCAGAAAAGCGAACAACCCTATTTAAAAAAATGGGGTACAGAGTTAAACAAAGAATTCTCACCTGAAGAACTTCGGATGGCGGAGAAACATCCTAAAAAAGGCTCAACTTCATTAGTCATTAGGGAAATGCAAATCAAAACAACCCTAAGATTTCATCTTACACCAGTCAGAATGGCTAAGATTAAAAATTCAGGAGACAGCAGGTGTTGGAGAGGGTGTGGAGAAAGAGGAACACTCCTCCACTGCTGGTGGGGTTGCAAATTGGTACAACCACTTTGGAAAGCAGTCTGGCAGTTCCTCCGAAAACTGGGCACCTCACTTCCAGAAGATCCTGCTATACCACTCCTGGGCATATACCCAGAGGATCCCCCACAATGTAATAAGGATACAATCTCTACTATGTTCATAGCAGCCGTATTTATAATCACCAGATGCTGGAAAGAACCCAGGTATCCCTCGACAGAAGAGTGGATGCAAAAAACTGTGGTATATCTACACAATGGTGTACTATTCAGCCATTAGAAACAATGAATTCATGAAATTCTTAGGCAAATGGATGGAGCTAGAGAACATCATACTAAGTGAGGTAACCCAGACTCAAAAGGTGATTCATGGTATGTACTCACTAATAAGTGGTTGTTAACCTAGAAAACTGGAATACCCAAAACATAATCCACACATCAATGAGGTACAAGAAGAAAGGAGGAGTGGCCCCTTGTTCTGGAAAGCCTCAGTGAAACAGTATTCGGCAAAACCAGAACGGGGAATTGGGAAGGGGTGGGTGGGAGGACAGGGGAAGATAAGGGGGCTTACGGGACTTTCGGGGAGTGGGGGGCTAGAAAAGCGGAAATCATTTGAAATGTAAATAAATTATATCAAATAAAAAAAAGAAAGAAAATAGATGAAGAATATATTAGTATAAATTTTGATGGATGGATATAAATACTTTGCCTTTAGTTCCGTTTTCTATGTGACTGTGATGTTTGAAATGTCTAATTTAATTACTTTTAGAAGTTTTCATATTCATAGAAAAATTCTGAAGACTGTACAGAATTTTCCCAATCCTATAACCTGTTAACTGAATATTGGAATATTTAATTATTATTCTGTATTTGTCATTGTAAATAAGTTTGTACTGGTGCATTTTATGTGAAAGCTGTGTTGTTGTTTAAATTTGATTTTCCACCCTCCATAGTTGTATACAAGACACCAGCTATATTTAATCATCTCGTTTCCTCAGCCTATTGTTGCTCTGTGGCAATGAATCACTTCCATTCCTTTCAATGATTATGGAGTTTTGAGCTGTACGACTCAGGTGCTTTGTAGGCTATTCATTAAAATGGATTTGCCTGCTGTCTTTCCCATGATGATGCTGTAATTGTGGGATATATAGAAAAAGATGGCTCCAATTCACACTATTTAATTTTTAACCCCCAAATATACCTACCAGTACATTTGAAGAGTGAGAAAACTGGGAGTCACAACTTATATTTGCCAAATAGCCAAGTATGAGAATCTACATACAAAATCACCAGAGCTCTTAACTCAGCAGCCTGTAGGAAGTGTCCATATCAACTGCAATGCAATGCATATAAATAGCTCATTATTCTCAGGTTTATAATTTACAACCATTCACAAAGTCATCTAGGTCAAGTGATGGTTAATACTGTCAACTTGATTGGATTTGGAATCACATAGGATACAAACTTCTGGGCATCTTGTAATTGTATTTATAGGAAGCTTAATCTGATGCTGGACGACCTGATATGAATATTCACAGTAACATAACAGTAATGTCTCAGACTTAATACATAGAAAGAAAAATGAAAGCTGATGAGTTTGCTCATTAGGTAAAGGATTTGCCATGCCACACAACGATATGAGTTCAGTTCCCAGAACCCAAGGAAACACAGCATAATATGCCATTAATACCAGAATTTCTGTATCGAGGTGGGAGGTACAAGCAAGAGACTTCAGAATCTCTCAGGCCAGCTAGCCTGACATAGATTAGGCAGAACAACAGGCCAGGCTAAAGCAAGGTAATAGGCAAAACCTGAGAACTGATGCACTCTGATCACAGCAAATGCACTTTGACCAGCATGTCCACATATTCACACACAGAAACACACAAAAACAAACCACACACACCACATACTTACAAACAATAATGTTTCTAAAAGACTATGAGCTGAGAACCAGCATTCCTTTCTGTGCTTCCTGACTTCACATATATCATAACCAACTACCTCATGTGCTTGCTTTTATGCCTTTTCTTCCACCAAGACTGGCTCAATCTGTTCTGTGAGCTCAAAGAAACTATGCTCTCCTTAACTTGCTGTCATCAAGTATTTTATCACAGCAAAAAGAAAAGTAACTAATGAAGGTCAGTACTACTGAAACTAATGCTTTCATGAAACTGTCCCATTAATTTATAGTGTCATTTAGAATATGTTACCATATTTTGCCTGCTTTTCATGAAGTCCATAGTCTTTCTTGTGTTCTACTTTTAATTTATATGGTTGGTTCTATAATGTTTCGAGGACTTACATAGTGTTAAATACAATCCTCAGAATATCAAAATAAATAGCTACTTTATACCAAATATTAACAGATTAAAAGCAAAACAAATTACTGTCTCTCCAACTCTTTAGCCCTTTGACTTCCTCTGAGTTCTTCTCTTTTCACACACTTTTATTTCAAACGTGTCCTAGGATTTGTCTTATATACAGAAAACCACTTTCTAAGGTGGGGGACTCTCAATGCACAGTGACATTCTGGTTTAAGCCTTCTCTTGTGTGTTTACATTCTGTTGGTGAATATACCTCCCATGCACAAACACCATGGCTTTCTAAATGTAGGATATCATGAAGAATCAACTGAACTATGAGTGAAAATCTGTGATTTTTAAGTCATTCATATAAGATACTCAAGCGATAATTTCCTAAGAGAACATATTTAGTTTTATAAGACTACCATATTATTTTCTGAAGTTTATACGTGATTTTCATTCTCATAAGAGATGTTGTTGCTTGATGTACTCACCAGAAATTGGAATAGGTTTTGCTTATGCACCTTCTCTTACTTTTTAATGTTATTGTTCTCTTCATGTCTTTTCTGAAAACATGTATTCTTGACTGTAATTCCTTTTATAACATGAACCTACTGTTCTAAATATTTCTGTTGTAACTATTTAAACGACAAATCACAGTTTAGTAGGTCATAAACTCTTGTGATTCTTGTGGTGCATATTCTGGTTTTGTATATGTCTACTACATAATGTTTATGAATGTGATAATGTAAATAATATATGTTGTCAAGTATGTTTTTATAGAAATATGATTTTGCTTCTAAACACCTAGAAATGTTCTCCAGCTTTTTATTCTATTTTTGACTTGTTAAGTGACATATGATTGAAATCTTTCAGTGTGTGTCTTATTGCCCATATTTATCTCCTTTTGTTTGTAGAAAATCAGGAGACCTTTGTATTTCAGTATATTTGGTTGGAATATTTAATTATCAATGTTTTAACTGATAAAACTGAATAAGAAAGTTAACTTGTGATTCAAACATCCAGAGAGCTCAAGGACATAAAGATATCATGATATTTTCAATTGCAATGCTAAATTTTTCTAGTTTGTATATGGTTTCTTTTTATTTGAAGTGATTTATCAATCCATCCATAGGTCCATATACCTTCTTCAAGATAATAATGTATTTTAAAATTTTTTAAGATTATAATATTATTACATTAATTAGCACTTTCATTTCTACTCTCTGATACACCATTCCACTTACTGTATTTTAAATTCATGACCTCTTTTGTTTTAGATTTTTGTATAATTTGCTCAGTTTGTAAAATGCAGCTCATATGGGTATGTTTTCTCAAAGACCATTTAGTGTTTGCCTTACCAACTGGATGAAACACTTTCTCTTATCTTTTACCTTTCCTTATTTGCCTGTAGTTATGTGTCTAGTGTTGCAATCTCATTAGCTTCCCATTTGATGTGTCCATGTATACTGGTATCTTTTTTCAGGTCATGTTCAGAAAGCCATGATGATAAGACTTCAAGGGTATAGGTTCTGACAACTCTAGGTGACAATCTCACATCATACTTCCTATTTTTCTGGCTCCCACAAAGGTTTTAAACCCCACTTTAATAATAATCTCAGAATCCTAGGTACATTTGTTTTTCACCTAAGTTGAATTAGTTGTGATTGGTTCTATAACTCTATATTTTCATTGGTTATGGCTTTCTGTAATAGTTTCAATTTATTGCCAAAAGAAGTTTCTTTGATAAGAGATGAAGAACAGAGACGTTGAACAAGTTTCTGAGATTTTAAAACAGTATTTAAGACAGGAATCACTAGGGCAAGTCACATGAGCATTTGTAGAGTATGAGTTTTTAACTGACTAGTACATTTTCCATAGCTAATAAAAGGTTTCCTATCTCCTACATCTTAGATAAGATGCCTCCACTTACAAATATATCATCTCCATAAATATGAAAGAAATTTATATTAATTGGACAATTCTCCTTAAGTCTTTGGCTAAAAAAACCTAGTGATTTCATAAGAAATGATAATATATATTGAGATTCATCTCTCTGACTTCCTCTGTTTCTAGAAATGAGAAAAGAATCCTTAGTGTATTGAAAAAAAAGCAGGATGCCTGCTGCCTGAAAGAAACATGCTTTGAGAAATATTTCTGGTTTCTGTATAATCATCAGCCAGTTCTTACATTTCAGTGAAGATTTCCTGATTATTTGATCAACATCCAGACATAATATTGATTCACTCATTGCTATGCAGAGATAAGAGGGTGGTATATAATTATAGTTTTTTTCCATTTCCCACTGTGGGGGCAGGGCAACAGGTGAGTTGACTAATCCTTTGCTCAAATATACTTACCCATGATGTTCTCCAAGGCCAATTTTTCTGGATCTAAGAAGGCTAGAATGCCTTATTTGAGAGGATAATTTTTTCTTATTACAGTAAAAGAATTGTATTATTTTATACAGTTTTCCAACAAACCATAGAATTGTGCAACATCAGTTCAATTTGGAAAAATTTTGTATTTTGAAAATAAAGAAGTGGGATTTTTAATAACAAATTCAGAACGTTTTAAAATTTAGAATTGTATTTATTTATATTTTTTCTGGGTTGCCTTAAGTGTGTCCTCCTGTATGCTATGGTACACTGTAAGAGATCATCACAGGACTATTTCAGATGCGAATTCCATCCTTCTAAAATGGGTTCCAATAGTAGCTGAGTATACAGCTCAGTCAGGAACAAAACTTACCTAAAAATCCTAAGGCCCTTGGCTCCTGGGTTCTATCTTAAAACTCCATAAAGCCAGCACTTGAGACATGGTAAGAGAAGGATCTGCTTAAGCCCTTCTTTGGCTGTATAATGAACTCAATGCCAGACTGGGTCCTTGAGGCCCTGTCTTTAAGAAGATGGGTTCCAATTTCCAATGACATAAGTTTGTGTGGCATGTGAGCTTCCTTGCCTGCCATCTCACTGGCCCTCCAGTGATTGTAATTATAAGACATATTTTTAACAATGAAGAGTAATGCTATACTAGCTCCAAAATTCAGTAATTAGCTCAAGTACTAAGTAATTTTAAATTTGAGAAGATATTATGATAGTTTATGTAATTTTATGTTTTAATGTTTATTGAATCACATGCTTGCATAAGAGAGAAAAATTCAGTGAGACCTTTAGCTTTTCATCACATGCCATTTAAAGAAATCTCAAGCCTTGTTTCTAGAATACTGGGTGCTGAGTCAGGTATTCTTGAGAATAGAGGGTAGCAGAATAGGCTTTCCTAATGAGACAGTAGAGTCTCCAGATGTTTTGAAAATTGTAGTGTCATTAGCATGGATGATGTTCCTGCCCAGCATTCTGTAAGATAGATGTGAAGTTGGATTAAAGGCCAGGTTGGGGAATCATTATATTACCATGGGAAGCAACAATGATGTTAAAGCAAAGCACACTTTGAAAGCAAAACTGCTTAATTGCATAAGCCAAATCCAGGAACTTTATACGAAAAATGAAGGTAAAGCCTGTATATCATTGTTAATGATGATGGATACTATAGAGTTTTCAAACTATCATCTAAACCAGAGGCATTAACTTAGTGAACAAAACCATGAAGTGTTAACTTAGTGAATGTGAGCATTTGTTAACTGAGATAATAAATCACTAAAATGAGCATGAGATAATGAATGGGGTTTTAATATCGTATTAAGTAATTAAAAAATAAACAAAATTAGCCTAAGTATAAGAATTTTAGAAACCCAGAATAATATCTTCATGATCACTTCTGGTTGCAAACCACCTTTCTGTCATTTAAGTTGTTTCCTTCACATCCAACAAAACTGGCATGGCTGTTTGATTCATAATCTTGAGATGGTAAGAATAATATTTTGCCTTGAGTACAAGAAAACTGAAGTTTTATAAGTAGACACATTTGATCATAAAGTTTATTCTAAAGAGTAACTGAAATTCAATTAAAGAATGAAGGAATTTGTTCTCAAATTTGGGTCAAAGCCTTTGCCACTACACAGTGTGGCCTCTTGTCAGAGTTGCTCTATTGAATATGAAAGGCTTTGGAATACATTATTTTCTCCTATTCAAAACAGACAGGAAAAAATGTGAAGCTGACTATGTGCTACAGACACATTAGAAGTCTCCAAGATTTCAGTAACATTTTGTCATCATAAGAGGAGAATCACATGGGCATTACAGGTAAATGCTGAATATATTGATCAATACTTGAATAAAACAATTTTAAATGTCTATGACACAAATTATCCCGTTTGAATTAACTAATTCTAATTAGTTAAGGAATGACAAAGACTTCTAACAGGCTGTAATTCTATTCTGGCTCAAGAGGGAAAATAATGTATTATGGCATTGTGGAATGCCTGTAAATCAATGGCACTCAGATTCTGGGGCCATTCCTGTGTGAGTGATGAGGATCTAGAAGATTAGTCAACCTGGGGCAGGTTGTCTCAGTAGTACCACAGCCTTGCTCAAAGAGCATAGTCATCAAAGTTGAGAGGTATAATGTATAGCTATGTCATCCTTTATTCCTGTGTGAACACAGGCATCTATTCATTAGTAGCAAACAACTGTTCTACTATTGGATGTGTTTCTTTCCCCAGAAAATGAGAAATACAGGCTGTGATTTTTTTTTTAAATTTTCATTTGATGAATAAGGCTATATGGAAGTGTCATCTGTAAAGTCTTGGAAGATGAGCATGTTACCTTGAGTTTTAGTCTGTCATAGGCCATAAGCTTGTCTGAAAGGAAAATCAGAATGCTTAATTCCACAGGAATGTATCACCTAGAAATATGGCATCACAGGTTGGAGAGATGACTCAGTGGATAAGCTACTTGCTGTGCAACAAAGAAGACCTCAGTTCAGATGAGTATCAGTTAAATAAAAACTAGGGGAAGCAAGAGATGCCTCTAACCCTAACATTGAGGGGAAGGAGCCTTGTGCTCTGATTCAGCATAATCCCAGTGATTCGTTGATCAGCCAATCAGTGAGATGTCTTATCTCAAAAAGTAAGATCCACATCAAGATCTACTACTATACAAATGTGCAAACACAGGTGGGTATGCCTCCACAAAAATAAATACAGCAAGCAAATATAACACACAAACACACATGCACACAGATTCACAGATATACCCCCACACCCACGCACAAACACCACACACACATACACACACCCATGTGCACAAAGACAAGTGTGTCATCATGATCTTTCTTGACTGAAAAATTGTACCACAATGTCTGTAGAACTACTTAACACTTGATAAGGAAGAGCTGATTAGAGCCAAGTACCAAATTTTATAACAATGATTTGCAATAGCAAAAGATATTGCAATTCACTTGTCCCATTCAATAGTCTAAAATAATCTTGACCCCATCTTTATCCCCATTACACCTGCTTCTTAGTAAGCTCTGGTATTTTGAATAAAAATGACCCTCATAAACTCATATATCTTAATGATTGGTCCCTAGTTTGTGGAACTGTTTTGGAATGATTCACAATTGTGAGCATGTGTATGTTTGTGTGTTTTTGTGTTAGGGAATGTGTGTGTGTGTGTGTGTGTGTGTGTGTGTGTGTGTGTGTGTTTGCGTGCACGCATGTGTGTGTGTGCATCAATATAGGGTAGCCTCTGAGGGTTCAAAAACCCCTACCAGGCCTAGTTGTTTATTCTCTTTGTATAACTTTTGGATAAGATGTAAGCTTTCAGCTTCTTCTCCATCACCATGTTTTCCTGTTTCCTTTCTTGTTCCTGCCATTATGGTTATGTATTTACCTTCTGAAACTATGGGAAACCCATGCCCACCCAATACAAACTTTTCTTGTATAAGTTGCTGTGATCATGTTCCAGAACATTTAGGACACCGAAGCCAGGAGACAATGTTTATAATCTTTAAAGTACATTTTGGGTCAACAGTAAAGCAATAAATAAATTAGACAAGTATTACAGGCTCCTACTTGATTTTTTGGAACAGACACATATCTTTGTATCATTAGATGCAGCAGGGCAGCAAAAGAACACTAGCAATAGGCTAGTAAGGCAGGCAGAGATTTTGGACCATAGAGGGCATGGAGAGGCAGCAGGTAAATATTGGGGTTACTAAATTATCTAAAAAGCTCACAGACTTATGATATTCTAATTTCCAAAGTTTTCTTAGTCTACATACTTGCACTAACAAACTAAGTCTGTTTTTAATTTTTAAGTTCCTTTCTTTGTGTTTCTGATTTCTGTTAGTGAGTATGAAGATACAGTTTGGTCTCCTTGTCTCAAAGGAATCAATTCTCTTTTATCCATCTGGCATCTTTTGACAGGGCTATGCAATCATAGAGCACCATTGAAATCTTTATAAAATTTATTTCCATAGACAATCAAAGTAGTCATGAGAATCAAGAGTAATTTATAACACAGGAAAAAGTTTATGTTTTTATCAGATCTATTTTTGATAACTATTGTGAGCTTTGTAATTTTCTGACTTATAGATTGGTTAAATACTATAAAGTCATGACAAAGGAGTCAATACAATGCTACTTTATTTAAACCAATTTCAGATGTGATGCTTAGTTATTTCCTTGATGAAAACAAAAAACCTTAATTAAGGAATTACCACTCTCAGATTAGCCTGTGGCCATATCTAAGCAACATGTTCTAGATGTCCGACTGATCTGGGGAGTTCTAGCCCACCATAGGTGTTTCCACCCTTACGAAGGTCGTCCTGGGTTGTTTTAGAAAACAAAATGAGCCAGGCATGCAAAGGAGCCCAGAAGCAATGCTTCTCTACACTCTCTGTTTCAGTTTCTCTCCATGGTTCTTCCCTGGATTTTCTCAAGGATGGACTGTAACCTAAATGGCAAGTAAGCCTCTCTTTCTCCCATGCTGATTTTCTTTGGTGATTTTTATCACAGCAGCATAAAATAGCAACCCAGAACAGACAGTGACTACATGGGAAAAGGGCAATGAAAATGTTTCACTTCAACAATTCCAATGGCTCCCTTTGTGAGGGGAAAGAAATCATTGAACCGACTTACCATTTGCAACAATTTAATTTTTCACTTCTTTCTTTCTCATTCACTGTAGTTTATTCCTAACAGCAATTTATGAGGTTCCATTGGATAGAAAAATGGCATGCACCATAGTGAGATTATTTTCTTATTTCTTTTGATTATGAATTTTGTTAGCAGAATGTAAGCAAATCTGCACTGAGACCTGTGATTTGGAGATGAATAATAAGAATTGGGAAATCAATACTTAGTAGAAACAATTTAGAAAGAAACACAATAAATTTTTACATTGGAAAATTAATTTGGTTGTTTGTCTCTCCCTATAAATGGCTTTTGCTCAAGGCCTACTGTGCAGAGGAAGCCGTAGGGAAATAACACAGTGCATTTTACATTGTCTTCAAATACATTTTCTGCCTGAATGGAGTCTGCATTAAATTTAAACCAAGGAAATCATTGGCTGATAGAAATCTGAGCCTAGGAAACATAGCTGAAAGGCCCAGTCTCATCTAGCCTTAGAATTTTTAGTCACTCAGGTGCACACATTTTGACTACAGAAACACCTGGAACTTCATTATCTGACTTACACTCCAATAAGAATATCCTTAAGCACACAAACATTGCTACTTATGTAAATCTAGAAAATTAGTTTTCACCTTGAGCTAAACTTGAACTACTGTTCTTATAATTATTTGAGGAATGACCTTAGGAAGACAACTGCAAGTCTCTACATTGTTATCTAAAGCCATGTGTAGGTGCAGACTTTTGCAGTCTAGGCTATACTGGAGACTGTAGGAATAAGATTTTTTGTTTTTTTGAGTACAGCACTTCGGTGCTGGCATAAGCCATCTTCCACTGACAAGGAAATAAATGGCAAAAACTTAAGATGATCTTATAACTTATGCTAATTTATATTAATATATGCTCACTCACATTGCAAAGTTTAATTTTTTCTGTATTTCCCAATGTAACATACTACATGCTTAGACCAGGTAGTGTGTGTCTTCTTACCCAATAATCTTTTGTCCATGAAATTCTAGATCTAGTATTTAATGAACAATAAGTAAAATCCACTTTTCATGCCTATACTCTCTAGTGAAAAGGTATATCACAGTCTCTGGGAAGTTGTCCTCCTTAATAATAATTGATTCTTCTCCATCTTAGATACCTTAAATAAACATAGAACATTTGAAAACAGGATAAATTTCATGCAATAATACCTTTAGAGTTTGCTGTTTATAAGGAAGTTGAAACAAAAGATTAATAAAACCAACAACGTTTCACCTTAAGCAAGGAACTATAAGCAAAATATCATTAAATAATGTCTATAGTTTATGGCTAATTTTTGACCTCCATTTAATGTGTTAGTTGTTCAAACTAATATTTGTGGCAAAGAAATGGAAAAAAATATCACTGATACTAGGTGAAATTTGACATCCCTAAAATTATCATAGCAATACTTTGTTGGGTGTTTTTTTCCTTAAGAAGCTTGTTATCTGGCTGTTTTTTTTTTCCTTAAGAAGCTCTTGATTATTTCCCACTTCCCAGTGAAGAAACCAGGTTGCCTGTGTCCAACTCTGAGAGCAGGGCTGCGTTAGGACAGGGCGCTCAAACATGTGTCCATCCAAAGTGTTTCCCAGGGAAAACTGAACTCTGGGCACATCCATTCTCTTGCTGCTTAACCTGCTTGGTGATTTCTTGCATAAGAGAAGATAAGAAAGTGTATACGGTCTTTAATTTACCCAGTATGCTAGTTAGCAAAGTTGCCTGTTAAATAATACCTTTAAAACAAAAAGAGAACCAAATGTGTGTGTATGTGAGAGAGAGAGACAGAGAGACAGAGAGAGAGAGACAGACAGAGAGAGAGAGAGAGAGAGAGAGAGAGAGAGAGAGAGAGAGAGAGAGAGAGAGAGAGAGAAAGAGAGGGCAGGGGAAAGAGAGAGAAACATAGAAAAAGAAAGAGAATCATGTCTGGGATTCATTTATTTAGTCAATATTTAATGAGTAAGTATGATATGCTATATACATATTTTGGGGGGATTTTTAGTAGTCTGTGGTTCCATTTGACCAAGCCTGCTCAATCAGTCAGCAGGTTCTCTAGCACAGGAGTGAGGATTGAAAAGAAAAAAAAAAAGATGATTAAACAACATTATAGCAGCGTGACCTCAGTCAATTCTGAAACTGAAGGTGGGTTTATTTTTTCCAATCAATTTTTACACCATTTTAATTACATGCAAGTAGTACAATGAGGACTCGGGCAAGACAATAGTCAAGGAACAAACAAAATATTAAACATAAAGCCCCAAGACCACTTTGGAGATAGCTGTTTCTAAGGATGATCAGGATGTCTGAGCCTACTTCTTTATCTTAGCCTAAATTCATAATCATGACTGAAGCCTGATTCTTTGTCCCACCCTAATGTCAGATTCCTTCCTAGATATACTTCTTTGTTATGCCCTAATGTCAGATTCCTGCCAAGCAGCCCATTTCCTTGTCCTTGGCCAATGTCTAGACCCTTGGCCAGTGTCAGACTCCTGCCAGACACCAAGGCACCCCAATAAGGCTCTCTACAGTCATTGTTCTCACTAAAGAGTAAATGGAAAAAGAATGCTATATATAGTATATTCTATAGTGTATGTATATACACACATAATAGATAGATAGATAGATAGATAGATAGATAGATAGATAGATAGATAGATAGATATAATAAGCTGGGGTAACTGACAGGAAGTAAGTTTATGAAGGATAAAACATTTAATCTCAAAATCAGACCTGAGGGGAAAAATGTTCACCATAGGTATCTTAATGCAGTAGTCTGAACTTGAAATCATAGATGAAATATATGCCTTGATAAAGTGGTATGCTTGACTTGAGATTGACCCTTTCCATTAAAAACACAGTGAATCAATAAAATATTTTCAAAGCATCAGACATCAGACAACAAAGGTCTTATATTTGATGCCAAAGAAAGGATAAAGGAGCAGGTAGACTTCTGTTGGCATAGCTTACTTCCTAGAGAAACTGTTAACAGCAGCTCTGCAGGGAAAAATATCCATGCCTCAGGTATCTCTTTCCCTCTGTTGAAGCAATGATACTGAGGATGTGAAATGCATGGGTTCATAGAACCTGAGGGCAGAGAGAGAGACAAGAGTGCTGACAAAGAGAACATTACAGTTACCACCAAGCAGACCTCAACTTGCTGTATTCACATTAGAAAAATGAAGGAAAGTGCCTGGAACTGGTATAAAAAACTCACCTTTGTCCTCACTTGTCCTGTTTTCCACTTTGACCTTTCTACCTCGAAGGTCACTTGCCATCGCATACCTCTTGGAGTGCAGGAATGTCAGGTACTGACCTTTACTTTCGACTGACACTCCAAAGCTACCCATAAGGTACAGCAAGTTACACAGGAAAGATCAGCCCTTTATGAGACCAAGCCTCTCTCAAATGAATGGTTGACCAGATTATTCCCCTTAAGTACCACGGCAATAATGAAGTCTTTAGGGATTTATGCAGAAATATGCTGACAAGTTAGAACACTGGCTGGACCAGGTTATCTGCTCTGCCATTTCTGCAAACCCAGCTATGCCCTATAATACCAGAAAGTTACTACCGTCTTCTTGGAGATGCTTTCACTGGTTCTCCCTGATTCAATTATATTGTTTAAAGATCCCTGCTCTGCAAATCACTAAAACTTAACTTTGTTGTTTGTTTCATATTGAGATTAGTCACTGAAACTTGATTTTAGGATTTCTAGAACTGTTGCTTTTGTCCTAAATTCTGTTCAAAATAAACATTCTGATATCAAAACCAAAAGAACTATTGAGAAACAAAACAGTGTTGGTACTTATAGGTTACTGGCACAGAATATCTTCTAAGAAGTTAAATGAGAAACTTTCTGAACTCAGAGATTATTATATTCAATGTACAAGATAGTGTCCATGAATGATATTTGGTCTATATTACTCATAGCATCATATTTTGAGACATAGAATTGCTGAACTGTTTATGTACTAAAAAACCTGCCTTCAAAAAAAGCTTAACATAATTTATAAGAATGGAGATAGACCTACCAGTGACATTAAAATTTTGTAATATGGAATATATAGCACATGAAAAACAACATGCCCAAAACAAAGAACATATTATTTACACTGTAAAGATGGAATAGTTAATAAATGTGGATCCATAAATGATATAAGCATTGAAATAAATATAAATCAACAACAATATGATTTATATGTACCTGCTGTTAAATATAGAGACTGTATATATAAAAAGGCACAGGTCAGATATCTAAATATTAAAGTTACAATATAACACGATTAATATAGAATCATTATACATTTTCGATATTAACATGTCCCAGAAAATGAGAGCAAAATTGAAAATGTAGAAGTCACATTTGCACATGTTCCACTATATTCATAGCAGCCTTTTTTATAATAGCCAGAAGCTGGAAAGAACTTAGATGTCCCTCGATGGAGGAAAGGATACAGAAAGTGTGGCATATTTACAAAATGGAATACTACTCAGCAATTAAAAACAATGAATTCATGAAATTCTTAGGCAAATGGTTGGAACTAGAAAATATCATCCTAAGTGAGGAAACCCAATCACAAAAGAATATACATGGAATGCAGTCACTGGTAAGTGGATATTAGCCCAGAAGGTCTGAATACTCAAGACACAATTAACATATCAAATGATTCCCAAGAAGAAGGAAGGAGAGGGCCCTGGTCCTGGACAGGCTTGATGCAGCATTGTAGGGGAGTACCAGGACAGAGAAGTGGCGGGGGGGGGGCTTGATTGGGGAATGGGCAGAGGGAAGAGGGCTTATGGGTTTTATGGGGAGGGGGGAACCAGAAAAGGGGAAATCATTTGGAATGTAAACAAAAAATATAAAAACTTAAAAATAAAGAAGTCACATTTATCAAAAGAAATCCTCAAACATAGAGGATCTTGATACTTTTCAGTGAGCAGTGTAATAAATACACGCGAACCAATACACATGACCTTACAATGTCACAGTTACAAACAGGGGTCAGAGGGTGTATTGTTATTGTCAATGTTAAATAAATAAAAATTTAAAAGCATTTAAGATTTAAAACAGTTGAAGGGCAATAAGATCCAAAGAAAACAATATGGTACAATATAATGAAGTTGCTTAAAACTACTGGTGTAAATAAATATCTGAAATAAAAATTTCATGAAAATTCAAAAGAGGAAAAAATTAGCAACAGAGCAGAAAGAAGAAAGAATAAAAGCAAATATATAAATTGTCCCTTCCCCCACAGCATTGAGCTGGACTTCTCAGCCCATTTGCGACATTCCTGGCAGGCAGCCTCCACTCTTCCACTGGTGTTACCCATTCCATTCAAGCTGCGACTTTCCTGGCTAGCAGCCTCCATCCTACCGCTGGTGTTATCTCCAGCCCTTGTTCAGTTGAGAACAATACAGCGGCTTTCACCTTGACAACCAAGGCTGCCTCAGGGCAGTCTCACCTGGAGACCAGCAGAGACCCGCGAGACTTGAAGCAGGCGACCCACTGAGAAGAAGCCTTCTCCTTGACGTGTGTGTGTGGGGGGGGGGGGCTGGGGGGGGTTAGGGTTGTTTTCTAAAGACTATATATATTGGCTAAATAATAGTAAAATCAGTCTTGATCGGCAAAATGTCGTCCTGACTCATTTCTCTTTCGTCCCCTTCCCGTTTATCCCCAGAATTCTCTTCCAGGTCTCCAGTTCACATGTGGCTGCGAGTGGCTACAATAAATGACAACAAATACTTGATTAGAAAAATTTGTCTAACATATTTAGAGAGGTATACGGTAAATTTTCAATATAAAATCTTTTAGGTGCACCAAGCTTGAAACAATATCTAGACTACAATGTTATATTAAATACTGAACAGGAGAAGGATTTGGTCAGGACCATTTCCTGGATGTTCTTAGTTGCGTGGTCCACAAAATCATTTTTAAGTTTTTTTTTAAAATTGTATTGATGTGTTTGTATTTGGAATGTGTGTCTGAGTATATGTATGTGCCTCACAAACTAGAAGGTATCTGTGTAGGTTGGAATCAGGCAACAGATTTTCCAGAGCTTGAGCTTTAGTGGTTACTGAGCTGCCTTGAGTAGGTTCTGGTAATTGAACTCAGGTCCTCTGATCCAGAAGCAAATGCTCTTGAACACACAGCCAATGCTCTAAACTGGAGATATAGACCAGGTTTGCATCAAACTAGTTATCTCCTTAATGTAGTTTCTGCATTATGTCTTGCTGTTGTCCTTCATCCCAATGTCCCAACATACAATTCTTTATCAATTAAAAAATCCACATCATTTTGTATTGTGTTATTTCCGTGGACTAAATGTTTACTATAGAGTTGTAAGTGTTATTGATTAAGCCAGCTGCAATCTTACAAAATTGAGACCTTAGGCCCCATCAACTATTATATACACATAGACCCAGACATACATAAACACAAACACACACACATACATATACACACACACACCACATGTACATAAATGCATATTTATATGCACATATGCACCTATGCACACAATAGCTTGGGTGTGTAAGAGTCTGTTGTGTAAACATGCATATAATACTAGATTTAGTACATCATCACTCCTTAAACCACACTCATGTCGCTGAGTGACCCAGTAAGTGAGTAAGTAGATCTGTTTGGGGTGGAAGGTTGATGAAGTTCAAGTCTGGACACATAATGTTTACCTTCATTTTATTCATTACCCTACATTACCTCATCTCTAAATTGGTATCTTAACTCCACTCATCTTAACTTGGCTCATCTCAGACTTGTTTGAGGAGAAAACATAAAAAGATAACCTAGAGGCACATTGAAAATACTCAGTGTTCTTTTATGAAAGACAACCTTTAAATATAGAATTGAAATAAAATGATGGTACTAAGATAAAGAAGTTCAAAGTGTGATTACAAAGCAAATCTCATTATATTAAAATTAATGCCCCTGGGATGTGATGCCAGGAGTGGATGCAACTTACATAGCCTAAGGCAGAGGCCCTGCCCTACTAGGATCTGAAAAGGCCTAATTACTGTGGTGCTGGACGTGGGGGCAAAACTACGTAGACTAAAACGGCTCTCCACCAACCCTCTTTCCATAGCCACCCCTCAACTTAAGAAAGAAAAAAGGAGGAGATGTAGGAAGCCATCCTGAGCTATTCGGACTTATGCTTACTCATGGCCCTAAGGTGGTGACTGCTAAAATATGAGAACAATTAACTAGAGCCTTCCCCTTGAGCTATTGGTGCGAGAAGATTCCCGAGAGAGAAGATTCCCGAGAATACCACAAGATGCTCCTGCCCTAACTGCGGAATGTTCCTGCTGGTGTTAACTCCGGGTGTCCCCTCCAGATGACCAGATGACCTCCTCGCTTCCTGCTTCCATCGCTAGGGGTGTCTCTGCCCTTCCCTCCTTTGTCTGGTGTGAAGGTTAATTCCTTCTCTGTAAGCCTTAAAACCCACTTACCTCCCTGACCTTAAATGAAGCCTTGACATAACCCAGACTGACTTGTCTTTCTTAGCGTGCTTGGCTTCCCTTTTCTCTCCGCCCCATTTTTGACCCTCAGGTAGTGCCTCTTCGAGACCCTGGAATAACTGGACCTGCTGGACGGGTCAAGGAAAAATATTTTTCTCTTTACATCTTTAATCTATGTCCACCATCCAATCCCCAACTCCTACAGTCCAGCCTATCATCTCCTCTCTTCTTCTCTGCGACAGTGAAGAACTCTAACTCTGGGTATCCCCAAACTGGCACATAAATTTCTTCAGGGCTAAGCTCTTTTACTAGTGAGTCCAAACAAGAAAGCCAAGTTAGGGGAATGGATACCATAGCGAGGAAACTGCTTTAGGGAATGGTCCTGCTCCAGCTTTTCAGGTCTCACATGAAAACCAAGCTGCATAGCTACTTCATGTGTACAATGGACTTCGGCCAGCTTGAGCATACAAGTTTGTTGGTAGTTCAGTCTCTGAGTGCTCCCAAGTGCCCAGGGTTTTTTGGTTTTTGTTTTTATTTTTGTTTTTTGACCCTCTTGGTATTTCTGTGTAGTTTTTATCCACTTTGGGGACCTTGATTCATTCCCAAACATATCCATAAGATTCCTGAAGCTCCATCCAATGTTTGGCTGAAAGCTCTGCATCTGTCTGAGTCAGCTGCTTGGTAGAACTTCTCAGAGGAGGGCAAGCTAGGTTCCTCTCTGCAAACAGAACAGAGTACCATTAATTGTATGAGGGATTGGTACTTTCCCATGGTATGTGGTTATAGTTGGGCCAGTTATTGCTTTGCCATTCCCTCAATCTCTGCTTCATCCATCATCCCTGAATTTCTTGCAGTCAGAATATATTTTGGGTCAAAATTTTATGGGTAGGCTGGTGTTCCTACTGTTCCCAGCTAAAGTTATATCAATTAATTATTGGGAGGGAAAAGAAGCAAAGGGAAGGGAAGGGGAAAAAGAATAACAGGAAATGAGTGATCTGATCGGGGAAATAGAAAAGTGGGTGCTCTGTAGGAATATAACATGAGACAGCGAATACATCCAAACATCATAAGGACATATTTTAAGAATCTGAAATAAATGGATAATTTTATTGATACCTGAGCTTTAAAACTGCTCCCTGAGGACTAGCTTTCATACCAAATGGACCCATACAAACTTTCAAAGGAGGCATCAACATCCCTACTTCTCCTGAAGCACATCAATGATGATTATGGTAAAGAAACCCTAAGGGTACCATAGTGGCAAGCATTTCTAGCAGTAACCCATAGGTTTCATTACAAGACAAAAAGTATGGCTATTATTAGAAAACCTAGCTAACTACTCAATGAGAGTGGATTCAAAATTGTCGGGGAGTATTTATAACCATTAATTTACTAAAACAACATAATCTCTCACAAAAATCTATAAACACTTGTCTTTATACCTACAGAAAAACATCGTCACTACCATTCTTTGTAGCAGACAGTGGCAATGACAAAAAATCACAACCAATCCATATGAAGAGTTCTGAAGCTTAGTTCCCATGGATATGTCTGCAAAAGGCTCCTAGACTTAAGGCTCAGGAAACACTGATCAACAGAGGAAGGAAAAATGGCAAGAGCCAAAGGTTCAGCAATTTTTCTACCTATGATCCCAACTGCCTAGATATGCTACCTTTTACATACTCAATTCTCAGGAAACAATAGTAGAATTGGAGATGAATTTGTGAGGGCATAGATGAGTCCTCATCTTAATTTCCTTCTTTGTTATTTTATATACATATGGCAAATCTAAATTTCATTTATATTAAGAAGTCTCACAATGACTCATGAACTTTGGTATTTATTACACAAATGGAACAATAGGGGAAAAAAGTAGTTTCACAATGTCATATACATCTTTATACGTATACCAAAGGAGAAATAGATGTGGTCAATTGTCCCAAACATCCCTTAGAAAGCAAAGATGTGAATTTCCTTCCTCCAAGTGCTGATGATATTATAGGCAGGCCATCACCCTGCTATTTTGCTGTAATTTTTGAGACAAGATGGAAATACATGTGGTTCCCCTATGTGTTCTCTAGTTTTGTTACATATACTTTAGATTTCTTTATCATCATATTGCCTGTGCTCATTCATATCTTTTCTTGAGGAAATTATTCTACAAATCCCCACTGCTCTATAACAAAAAATAACTTCTTTGTTCCACTCCCCTCTCTCATGTACTCCTCTGTCATGCTGAATTTGTATTTAAATTTCATTGTACTCATTGCTATGATAAAGAATGTTGCTGATTGATTAGTTTCCCTTACACCCTTTATGTCATCATGAGACTTGGCATTTTCTCTGTTGTTATTGGCATGCAGGCATGACAGAGGCAAGAGTGTCAAGGACACACTGATTTGCTTTGATAGAATATGTGAATGGAGAATCAATGAGTTTTAAATTGGAGAAGAATAAAAGTTCTATCCATTTTCTATATATCCATTTTATCTTACAAGCTTAAAAGAATTAAAAAAAAATGGAAGTAAGAATGATATTAGCAGTGTCACTGGAGCATTGGGCAATGGCTGTGTATGGGTTAGAGCCAAGACTATAGAAGTAGAAAGGTGAAGGTTTGGAAAATTCTGAAACGATGAAGGCCATCAAAGTTAATGAATTGATGGTCTTTTTCTTAGCAGTAGGAATCACAGAAAACATTTACATCAGTGAATAAAATGATGTATTTTATAACTTTGGAAAATCCGTTCAGTAGTTAGAAGTGAAATGGAAGAGAAAATGACTTCTGGCCAAGACCCCAGACAGAAAACTGGTGTCCAAGTGTAAGGAATGTTTCTGAAATATTCACTGACAGAAGTTTTTGTTTCCTTCAAAATGAGGACCTCACAGTATTTAGCAATTTAAACAGACTTAAATCAACCAATTTCTCTTCACAATATCTGCCTATTTTAAAATTTTAAATGATACTAGGATTTTGTGTGTGTGTGTGTGTGTGTGTGTGTGTGTGTGTGTGTGTGTGTGTATAAAATAATATATATTATTTTATAACTATGTCTATGTGCATCAAAAAATAATATTTTATTTTATGTTCATAGATGTGGAGAAATATAAATGGAATAGTGAAAAAAGACTAAGTACAGTAAAACTCTTGTCTATTTAACATACAGGTTATCAAAGGTTAAGCTATATAAATGCATTCATAAATAAGAGGATAAAATAAGACCATTGGAATACACACCAAAAAGGTAAGAGCTGAGGATAAGAAGCTGAACAGAAGGTCAGTATTACCATAGGAGATCTAAGTAGGGATTATAGGACATCGTATATAGAAAAAAATCAAGAGAAACCCTGAAATTAAAATTCTATGAAATGCCAAAGTAGAAAATGGGATCATGAGAGCAAAACACTAATGCATACATACAAACAGACTTGAGCCAGAGAACTTTGCACTGTGTAGAATCCAGTAAATATGGAAAAAACAAGTACTGCATGATCTCTCTTATATTTAGAATCTAAAAAAAATAAAAATAAAAAATAGCGAAACACAAAAGATGATAAAGAATCACCAGCACAAAAGACCAAAGAGAAATTGGAGACATATTGATCAAATGTGCAAATTTGCATTGGATAAGTTGTACAACCCCCTATGCAGAACACTTTGGTTATTAAGAAGGTAAAACTGTATAATTTGCCGAAAGAGAGAAACTTAAGTCTTTTATTCACACTTATTTACAAACAAGTAGTAGATTCTGTCAATTAGCATGATCACATCAATGTTTTCATAGTGAACACTTGAATTGTGTATATTCAAAAATATATGCATATACAAAGTTATGTGTTTACTTTAAATATATTTTTGTTTATATCTATATTTATAAGAATGCCAGCATATATGTACCATGGGATATATATGGACATCAGAGGACAACCGTTATGAGGTGGTTCTCTCCTTTAATTGTGGGTTATGCTGCTTAAATTTAGATGTCAGAGTTGTATAATATGTAGTTTTACCTTGTCAGCCTTCAAGTATATTTTGGTATCACCACCATATTCTAGTAAACCTGGAGAAAGTAATTACACTTAACTAAGGAGTCAGCTTGACCCAGGCCCTGATGTACTTGTGCTCCTTTCAGGCAGAATGGCATTGTGTTAGACTTTCTTTTCCACTTAGGATCTGCTATTATATCCCTAAAGAAGCCATTGATCTCCATCAGTAAAGAAAAGTAGAGATCACTTGCTTCTTAAAGTACTTCAAAGGAATAATGCTTGTATGAAAATAATCTTCAATGTTGCAGAACTCACAAAGGATTTCTTACGTTTTTGATAGAAACACTGCAGCAGGTAATACAAGAACATTTTTCTGGCTTCTGGAAATAAGGTCCATTGTAGTGATTTTGCATCCTCAATGGCTCCTTTTTTATGATCGTGTATTATACTTATCACAATAGAAATAGCATTCTGTATTGAGTTATTTTGATAACAACAGTTGGCCAAACACATTCCAAAGAGTAAACAGAAACAAATAAATAGTTCCTGAGAAACAGGTTAGAATTTTGGTGTCAAATAGTTATTGACCACTCAGTTTGTGTTATTCCTAGAACTCTAAGAGATAAAAAGACATGCACTTCCATTTCCTGTTTGCTAACATTCAGTAGCACCTGACATACTCTCTTGGCATATAAAGGCAAAAAATTAATATCACAAAATGTTCATCTGTGTAAAAGGGCAAAAATATAGATATGATGTGAGAGAATGATATGGGATAACTCTTGATTAAATTATAATATGCTTTTGAAGCTAAGTTATTGACTATTTCAAGTGAAGTTCTCATTTTCTGTCATGGGTAAAGAACAAATAGACAAAAATGTAACCCACAATTCTTTCTCATTCTAGTTAGTTACAACCCCCCCCCAAAAAAAACAAAACAACAACAACAAAAAACATTGTCATATGCAGTGGTGGCCCAGTAAAGCCTGTAGAATAATATTTTACAGGCAGAGGTGAGAAAATGTCTCCTGGGAAGAATGGAAACTCTTTCTTACATTCCGAAGCTGAAAATCTCAGTTGGCAATTCTGATGGTCGGGATATGGTCTAACCAATCAAATATAGAGATGTAAGAATCCATCTTATACCAAAAAATTCTGCTTTGCTTTGCTCCAACCATTTTTGTTATTGTGGTAGAAAAGGCATCCCAGAAATTCCAGTCACAAGTTCCTTTTTGGTTTTTCTAGTCATTGCCTTTCAGGACTGGTGGATCCTGAAACAATGGGCCCAGACTAAGGATATTTACATCTGAAAAACCTTGAGGTCCCTGCCATACAACTGAATGTTTGGGCAAGGTAGAAGGAATTTACATTTGAGTTGGTGCCTAGTTCCATAGCTACTTTTCCCCACAAGTTAATCTATTTCTGCCTTTAACTCTTGATTTTGCTTGTTATGCAGATAGACTGTCTCTGCTCAAGCCCACCTAAATAACAAGGGAAGTTTATGAGGAACTGCTTTTTGTTGCTGGCCTCAACCAGGGAGTCCTTGAGCAAAACACCTTCTTAGCTTATCCAGGTGGATTCAGGATACAATTTATACTTAATACTCTTGAAGACTTGAGGGGCAGATACTTTTTACTCAGAGGGGCAGTAGATACTTTCTACTCAGAGAGACACTCAGAAGAGAAATGAGTTAGTTCATTCAGGATGGGCCTAAGGGCTAACAGCCAATTAATTTACCAGGCTGGCCCAAAAAGCTGCAGCCAGTTAGTTTTACCAGGATAGAGGCTGCTATTGGAGCTAATCACTGGAGCTGATCACCTGGGCCTATGATAGCCCTGGGCTAGGGCCTACAATGGCCCTGGGCATGGCACAGAGAAGAATGCAACAGGCAAACTAGACAAAAGTACTCTTGAAAGACAGCACGAGCCAGGAAACATCCCAAGCTCTACAGTGCCGTCATTTTTGCCAGGAGGCTACGCACAGGAACCATCCTTCTTCAGCTCCTAGGCGGGCACGACATTGAGAACAAGATGAAGAAGCAGTTTAGCCACATGTGCCCTGAACTTTGGGTAAACACCCTGTATTGCCCGAGAAACCCTAGCTAGCCTTTTGCAGATGTATATGATGCTTAATTTGAGATGTTAACTTGACTGGACTTTGGGAGATGCCTGAAAAATACATTCAGATTTCAAACCACCTCTGTGGTCATTTCAGTTTGTCACTTTCTGCTGGACCTGTGTCTTCCTGGACCAAAGAATCCTGGCTATCCCGAGGCAGACTTCGGTCTGTAACAGCCATAACCATAGAAAATAATTACAGTATGGAGAAATACTGGTCTTCAGAAAGGAAACAATTAAATGTTTACCTAGGAACTTAGATGGTTCCATTTAAACAATAGATGAAGTAAAATGTGAAGAATAATTATCTTGTCTCAAATATAATAAATGATGCCTTTAGGCAGCATGGTATTACATGTACAAAATATAGGGAGACAGTACATGGATGAAATGGTTTTGGCTCATTCCTTCTTTCTTTTGAACTGTTTATCGAGTTATCTTTCCTTGACAAGGGCCCAAATTTTGGGGAAAAAGTATCAATCCACTCTAACTAATGTGGGAAATATTCAGTAACAAACTAATTGTAAATATTAAACTACTTAACGTTTGAGCAATCTAGCTAAGGCCATCCTCCTAAAGTTTTTGGTGTTTATCATGGTATTCATTGACCTGTTTTTCTTAACATGTTCACGAGCATGAGAATGGGATTTTTTTCATCTGGACTTTGGAAAGGATGGTGTTTGTTTGGTTTTGATTTTTTTTAACAACCAGCATCACCAAAAGAGAGGAACTATTTTTCTAGAAAAAGCAAAGAATTATTTTCTTTCAGACTCTCTTCTAAATAGAATGTTTCTGGTTAGTTACCATGAAACTTCAGAATTCTGTATCATTTCTGCCCCTTTGAACTCATAAATTTTTTTCTAATTCCTTTTAGTGGAGGAAAAAACTGAATTTTGACATCAATTCTAATACTGATTTATTTCTTCATGTGGTTACCTATTGATCAGCAATTGTAAGAAACTGTCCCATTCTGTCCATTTATAAATGAAGATTGTGAGATATAATTTGGTTGAGAAAAAAGTAATGAAAAACCCAATTTCTCATTATATGACACTTACTTTATTCCATATAGAAGATATGGAATAAATGCTCATTTTTTTTTTCTAAATAACACATACAAAATAAAGAATAACATATCAGTAATTTGACATGTATCATTTAGATAATTTCACCTTCTAAGATGCTAGAAATCAGCTTGGTGGTTCCTCAGAAAATTGGACATAGTACTACCTGAGGACACAGATATACTACTCCTGGGCATATACCCAGAAGATGTTCCAACATGTAAATGGCACATGCTCCACTATTTTCATAGCAGCCTTATTTATAATAGCCAGAAGCTGGAAAGAACCCAGATGTCCTTCAACAGAGGGATGGATATAGAAAATGTGGTATATTTACACAATGGAGTACTACTCAGCTATTAAAAACAATGACTTCATGAAATTCTTAGGCAAATGGATGGAACTAGAAAATATCATCGAGTGAGGTAACCCAATCAGAGAAGAACACACATGGTATGCATTCACTGATAAGTGGATATTAACTCAAAAGCTCAGACTACCCAAGATATAACACACAGGCTACATGAAGCTCAAGAAGGAGGAATGCTGAAGTTTGGATACTTTAATCCTTCTTGGAAGGTGGATCAAAATACCCATAGCTCACAGCCAACCAATAGACTGAGCATAGGGTCTCCAAAGGAGCATCTAGAGAAAGGACCCAAGGAGTTGAAGAGGGTTGCAACTCTACAGGAAGAACAATAATATGTACCAACCAGTATTCCTAGAGCTCCCAAGGAATAAACCACCTACCAAAGAATACACATGGAGGGACCCATAGCTCCAGCTACATATGTAGCAGAGGCCATTTCAGATATCAGTGAGAGGAGAGGTCATTGTTCCTATGAAGGCTCAACACCCCAGTGTAGGTGAATGCCAGGTCAGGAAAGTAGAGGGTGGTGGTAAGCAGAGGGATGGGAGAAGGGATAGGGGTTTTTCAGAGGGGTAATTAAGAAAGAGGATTCCATTTGAAATGTAAATAAAGCAAATATGTAATAAAAATTAAAACAACAACCAACAACAAAAGTAAAGTTACTTTTTATTTGTTGTTGGGATTCGACCAACTTTTTTCCTGACAAAGAAATTCACCTGCAAAAAATATACATATTCTTTAAATAATATTTTAATAAATTGTAGTACTAAAGCACTACAATTTACCATGAATAATCGTTGGAGTTATTTGAGAAAGACCTATGAGTGTTTAGATATTATTCTAATTTAGTGTATTTAAAGTTTTATAATAAAACCAGTAAAATCCATTCTGATCTGAATAGAACATTGTAGCAGGAACAGAACTGAGGGTTATCTTGTTATCTTTGGCATCCTATTGCTACATTAAAAACATAAAAACAAAACAAAACAAAAAAGAAGGTATCATTCGACCTGAAGAGAATATTTATTTTAAGAAAAGTGTACTGTATTTGTAAATGTAGATTGCTCGCACAGGTTAGGTATGATTTGACACTAAGTGCAAGCCTTTGGGGTATGTGTAAGTACTTGTGTTATTCTTACTTATGTGGGCATGTGTATTTCAGAGGTTAACATCATGATATTTCTCCACTAGCATTTCTACCTTATTTTTTGAGACAGAGTGTATAAATAATATCTTGCCAACAAAGCCCCAAGATCCATTTGTCATTGTGTTCATGCTCTGGGATGACTGATGCATCCTACTATGTTGGCAAGTGTGTGCCATGTCCTGAGTACTGAGTATCTTGACTGAAATTCTCTTGCTTTCAAATAAAATGCTCTATGCATTAATGCACATGTATTTTCTGCACAACCTTTTGTTAAAAAAATATAAAATCAATCAAGAGGATTGATAATAGAGAGAACTCAAACATAACAGATGTACTTGAGCATTGATGGACACTGACACAAATTAATTCAATAAAAATAAATAAAAAGATCCCCTACTAAAGTTCAGGTGGCACTAGCCAGAAAAATAGGTAGGCAGGTTTCCTGGGGAACTTCCCCACTTCCTTGGTCTTACCATGTCCCGTACCACCCCTGCCAAAATTGCCATGTCCCTGTCTCCATTTCTTGTAAACATCCCCTATTGAAGTGATGGGAGCACAAGCTAGAAGAATAGGGAAGTGAAGTGAGGCAGAAACTCCTTGCTGTACAAGAGGTCATGCTAACTACCAAACTTGCAGTAAGCCTCCTGTCCACAGATCTCTTCTGGTCTCTCAGTACACTCCTCCACTATCTCCAAGCTTCTCTTCCCTTCTCCTTGCCATGCCCTATGATAACAACCAGACATCCAGGCCCCAACTCAGGCAAAGAACTCATGTTCAACCACAAGCCATACAGGGCAGAAGACAGAGAGGAAACAAAAATCAAGGAACAAAATACTCATCCAGAAAAGGCAAATTCAAGTATTGGCACCTAGACTCCAGCCAATAGAGATTATCCATGCCCATGAAAACAAGGAAACAACCTCACATCAGCTAAACCAAACAAGGAAAGTATACACATACAAACACACACATACACACTTTACCACTACCAACAATAACAAAAATCTCAACAATGAAATATTAGTAATTAACAATCACTGGTCGTTGATATCTCTCTATATTAATAGACTCAATTCCCCAATAAGAAGTCTTAACAGAACAGATGTAAAAACAAAGCCCATCATTCTGCCTCAGATAAGAAAACCTCATATCAGCATCAAAGGTAGTCATTATCTCAGAGTGAAGGGTTGGCAAAAAATTTTCCAAGCAAATAGAACTAAGAAGCAAGCCAGCATAGCCTTTCTAATATCAAATAAAAAGACTTCAAACCAAAATTGATCAAAAGAGTCTCAAAAGACACTTCATACTCATCAAAGTAAAAATCCACCAACATGACTTTTTAATACTTAATACCTAGGTCCAAACACAATGGCACACCCATGCTTATAAATGAAATATTATGTGATGGTTTGAATAAAAAATGTCCTCCATAGGCCTATAGGGAGTGACACTATTAAGATATGTGACCTTGTTAGTGGCTTTATTGGGAGAGGTGTGTCACTGGACTAGGCAAGGACTCAGATGCTCAAGTCCTTGTTGCTTGCCAATCCTGATGTTGAATTTTCCGCTCCTTCTCCTGCCCCATGTCAGCCTGTACTCCATTATACTATGTTGTATGGACTTACCTCTGACCTGTAAGCCAGCCCCAGTTAAATGTTTTCCTTCATAAGAGTTGTCATGGTGTGCCTTCATAGTAATAAATTCCAACTGAAACATTATTGAAACTTCTATCACACAGCGACTGTCACACATTAATAGGGTTTGGTTTCAATACCTAATTCTCAACATTGGACACATCATCCAGACAAAAACTAAACAGAGAAATACCAGAGCTAAGAGATGTTATAAACCAAATGTACCTAACAGATATCTACAGAATACTTTACCCAAACACAAAAGAAGATAGCTTCTTCTCATCACCTCACAGAAAGAACATTCTCCAAAACTGAATACATACTCAAACACAAATCATGTCTCAGCATATACAAGAAAATTGAAATAACCCCATAAATTCTATCTGACTTCCATGGATTAAAACTAGATTTCCCCGGGGTAGGGGGGGATCCGGGAAAGGGGAAATCATTTGGAATGTAAACAAAGAATATAGAAAATTAAAAAAAATCTGTAATGGAATTTTCAAAAAAAAAAAAAAAAAAACAAAACTAGATTTCAACAACAGAAACAACAGAAAGCTTACAAACTAATGAAAAGTGAACAACTCTCTACTGAATGACCACTGGGTTAGGACAGAAATAAAGAATTTTAAAACTTCTTAGAATAAATGAAAATTGAAAACTGATGTACCCAATCTTATGGAACACAATGAAAGTAGAACACAAAGGAAAGTATATAGCAATAAGTATATATATATAAAGAAAGTGGGGAGGTCTTATACTAACACCTTAACAGGATAGGTGGAAGCTCTAGATCAAAAAAGAAGCAAGCACACCCAAAAGGAGTAGACAGCAGGAAATAAACAAACTAAGGGCTTAAAACAAGAACGTAGGAACAAAGAGAAGAATACAAAGAATCGATGAAACAAAGAGTTAGTTTGAAAAAAATCAATAAGATAGATGAATTCTTATTCAAACTTATTTAAGTAGCACACAAAAAAATCAGAAACAAAAAGGGGGAAATAGCAATAAGCACATAGAAGAAACCTAAAGAATCATTAGGTCATAATTTACATACATGCACTCCACCAAATTGGAAAATCTAAAATAAACAATATTTTTCTCAATAGTTACCACTTATCAAAGTTAAATGAAGATCAAATAAACAATTTAAAAAGCCTAAATTCCTAAGGATATTAAAACTGTTCTAACCAAAAGCAGCCCTGGTCTAGGGAGTTTTAGTACAGAATTCTACCAAACTTTCAAAATAGCCTTAATGACCATGCTTCTTAAATTATTCCACAAAAGAGACACAGAAGTAACATTGCCAAACTAGTTTTATGAGGCCACAGACACTCTGAAACTCAACCCATACAAAGACTCAACCAAGAAGGAGAATTCCATTTGAGTTTATTTTTATGCACCTAATACAAAAATAATCAATAGAATAATCACAAACTGAATCCAACAACATATCAAAAAGATCATCTACCAGCATCAATTAGGCTTCTTCCCAGAGAAGCAGGAATGATTTAGCATATGAAAGTCTGTCAATGTAATCTACTATATAAATTAACTGAAAGAAAAATAAACCACATGATCATCTCATTAAATGCTGTAAAAGCATTTGACAAAATCTAATAGCACTTTATGATAAACTTCTTGAAGAGATTAGGGGTACAAGTGACATATCTAAACTTAATTTAGAGAATCTACAGCAAGCCTATAGCCATTATCAAATTAAATGGAGAGAAACTCAAAACAATTCTATTAAAATCAGGAACAAGACAAGACTGTCCATATCTATTCATTAAAATCCTTTATGTTCTCAAAAGAGCAATAAGAAAACTGCAAGATTGAGTGTATACAATTTGAAAAGGAAGAAGTCAAAGTGTCAAAATGTTCAGACAATATGATAGTATACATAGGCAATCCCAAAAATTCTATAAGTAACTCTTTTAGCTGATATACACCTAGGATAGAACCAAATGCAACTCTCAAAAACAAAAAAAGTCAATGAAATTATTCCTTAATGATACCCTGGTATACTCTTAGATAGTTAGGTGTCTAGCCCGGTCCTTGCCAGAGAGACTTCATCCACAGTTAGAGGGAGCAGATTCAGAAAACCACGGCCAAATATAAGGTAGAACTCAGGAAACTCAACACAAGAGGCCAGGAAGAATTGTAAGAATCAGAGATGAGTGACACCATGAGAACATAGCCCACAGAATAAATTAAGTAGGGCACATTAGGGCTCACAGAGACTGAAGCAGCAATCACAGCCTGTGTGGGTCTGGCTAGGTGCTAGGCATATGACTTAGTATTATGTAACTTGGTGATTTTATGGAATTCCAATAGTGGGAGTTTTGTGTGTCTCTGAGTCCTTTTGGAACCATTTTTCTCCTCCTGGGTTGCCTTGTCCAGCCTTGATATGCAGGACTTATTGTAATTTGTTATGTGGCATCCAGTGAATATCTGTGGGAAGCATGCTCTTTTCTGATGGGTAATTAAAAAGGGAATCTGTGAGGGATATGAGGTGGATGACTGATTGGGCGAAGTAGAGGAAGGTGAAAGCAGTCAGGGTGTAATGTGTGAAAGAACACTAAGAAGAAAGCAAGCACACACTCACACAAAACCAAAAAATGAATACATTCAAAAAGTAAAAATGAAATCATAAGGTATTCCTTATCTGGAAATGGAATGTCAATACTAGCCATCCAAAGTCTTACTCTGCTGACTTGTTAAATACTTCAATAAAAATCAGATGTCCCAATAGTTTTTACTCACATATTTCAGGCTTTCTGTAGTCACAAACTGATAGATGAAAAATTTGAAACCCCAGAGGGCGTTGATGTCTTCACTTAGAGTCCTGGGAACTACTAATATATTGTTATTGAAGACACATGTTAACAGGTTGACAAAGAATTTACAAACATCAAGAAGAGTTTTATTGAGCTGGGAAGTAGAAACACAACTTTTGCCAAACCAATATTTTGCTATAAATATTTTCCTATTTACTCGTGTGTGCTGTATGTTATGTTTGCAGGTATATGCACATAGGCATATGAGAATACATATTTATGAACACATGTGCAGAAGTTAGAGATGTGTATTGAATACTTTTCTCTACCAAACACCATCTTTTTTATTCCTTTGAGACAGTCTCTCTCTAAGCTGGAAGCTGACCATTGCAGGAAGGGTGGCTGTTCATTAGGTTACCAAGATTTACCTGTATCTGTTTCTCATAACTGGGCTTATAGGGACATAAGATCTTGCTAGCTTTTATGTGGATTCTGAATAGTCAAACTTGGGTCCTCAAAGCTTTCTCATTCAGTGTTATTACTCTCTAACTCAAGTCCCCATGAGGCCTCTCCTTATCTCAGTATGCTATAAACCATACCTTAACATATAGTGGGGATGTCATATACTTCAAACTTAATATTTTAGTACTACTTGTTACCCAGTGTCTAGCCATCTATGTACACTGGTTGTTATAGGAATTCATTCTCCTTTAATTGCTTTTTGAGTTTGCATCTGTGTTAATAAAACAAATGAAGACAAGAGGGGTATGGCACTGTAAAACTGTGACCTATAACAAAATGTATGTCTACACCAATGTTAAGCCAGTGCACTTTCATGGATATTCTAGGATGCAGGGCATCTTTCTTCTCAACAGATAAGATCAAGGGAAGGAATGAAGACATAACACCAAGAGACAGCTTGATTACACAGTCTTAAGTTACGCATACATATAAATACATATACTCTTTCAGATACACACTTGCATATATATGCATACATATTCACATTTATACACGGCTACACATAATTTGTGCACACACATGCAGATACAAACACACACATAGTTTTAGCTCACTTTCTTTTTTTTTCCATTTTATTTTTTTTATTTTTTTTATTCGATATAATTTATTTACATTTCAAATGATTTCCCCTTTTCTAGCCCCCTACTCCCCGAAAGTCCCATAAGCCACCTTCTCTTCCCCTGTCCTCCCACCCACCCCTTCCCACTTCCCCATTCTGGTTTTGCCGAATACTGTTTCACTGAGTCTTTCCAGAACCATGGGACACTCCTCCTTTCTTCTTGTACCTCATTTGATGTGTGGATTATGTTTTGGGTATTCCAGTTTTCTAGGTTAATAACCACTTATTAGTGAGTGCATACCATGATTCACCTTTTGAGTCTGGGTTACCTCACTTAGTATGATGTTCTCTAGCTCCAACCATTTGCCTAAGAATTTCATGAATTCATTGTTTCTAATGGCTGAATAGTACTCCATTGTGTAGATATACCACATTTTTTGCATCCACTCTTCTGTTGAGGGATACCTGGGTTCTTTCCAGCATCTGGCAATTATAAATAGGGCTGCTATGAACATAGTAGAGCATGTATCCTTATTACATGGTGGGGAATCCTCTGGGTATATGCCCAGGAGTGGTATAGCAGGATCTTCTGGAAGTGAGGTGCCCAGTTTTCGGAGGAACCGCCAGACTGATTTCCAAAGTGGTTGTACCAATTTGCAACCCCACCAGCAGTGGAGAAGTGTTCCTCTTTTTTCACACCCTCTCCAACACCTGCTGTCTCCTGAATTTTTAATCTTAGCCATTCTGACTGGTGTAAGATGAAATCTTAGGGTTGTTTTGATTTGCATTTCCCTAATGATTAATGAAGTTGAGCATTTTTTAAGATGCTTCTCCGCCATCCGAATTTCTTCAGGTGTTAGCTCACTTTCATTGTAGTGAGTACATCAGTGTCTCAGTGACAATGTTTGCCCTTGTCTGGTTCTTTGTTTATTTCAGACTATACTGATTTTAACAACAAGATATCAACAATGTTACTATAAGTTTTAGCTTCTAAATAGTTTAGCTTGAGATCTAAAATAAATTAACCTTATAAGTTTGTTTTATTTTATTTTATTTTATTCTATTTTTATTTACATTGCAAATGATTTCCCCTTTTCTGGGTCCCCACTCCCCACAAGTCCCATAAGCCCTCTTCTGTCCCATTCTTCCATCCACCCCTTCCCATTTCCCTGTTCTGGAATTCCCCTATACTCTTGCACTGAGTCTTTCCAGAACCAGGGGCCACTCCTCCATTCTTTTTGGACATCATTTAATTTGTGGATGATGTCCTGGGTATTCAAAGTTTCGAGGCTAATATCCACTTATCAGTGAGTGCATACCATGATTGATCTTTTGAGACTGGGTTCCCACACTTAGTATGATGTTCTCCAGCTCCATCCATTTGTCTAAGAATTTCATGAATTCATTGTTTCTAATGGCTGAATAGTACTCCATTGTGTAAATATACCACATTTTTTGTATCCATTCGCCATTGAAGGACACCTAGGTTCTTTCCAGCTTCTGGCTACTACAAATAGGGCTGCTATGAACATAGTTGAGCACGTGTCCTTATTGCATGCTGAAGAATCCTCTGGATATATTCCCAGTAGTGGTATAACAGGGTCCTCAGGTAGTGACACGCCCAGTTTTCTGAGGAACCAGCAGACTGATTTCCAACGTGGTTGCACCATCTTGCAATCCTACCAGCAGTGGAGGAGTGTTCCTCTTTCTCCACATCCTCGCCAACACCTGCTGTCTCCTAAGTTTTTGACCTTAACCATTCTGACTGGTGTGAGGTGAAATATCAGGGTTGTTTCGATTTGCATTTCCCTAATGATTAATGATGTTGAACATTTCTTAAGGTGTTTCTCAGCTCTCCGAAGTTCTTCATGTGAAAATTCTTTGTTTAGCTCTGTACCCCACTTTTTAATGGGGTTATTTGATTCTCTGGGTTCTACTTTCTTGAGTTCTTTGCATATATTAGATATTAGCCCTCTGTCGGATTTAGGGTTGGTGAAGATTCTTTCCCAGTCTGTTGGTTGACGTTTTTGTCCTTTTGATGGTGTCCTTTGCCTTACAGAAACTTTGTAGTTTTATGAGGTCCCATTTGTCAATTCTTGATCTTAGAGCATAAGCTATTGGTGTTCTATTCAGGAACTTTTCCCCTGTGCCCATGTCCTCCAGGGTCTTCCCCAGTTTCTTTTCGATTAGTTTCAGTGTGTCGGGTTTTATGTGGAGGTCCTTGATCCATTTGGAGTTGAGCTTGGTACAAGGAGATAAGAATGGATCGATGCACATTCTTCTGCATGCTGACCTCCAATTGACCCAGCACCATTTGTTGAAAAGACTATCTTTTTTCCACTGAATGCTTTCAGCTCTTTTGTTGAAGACCAAGTGACCATAGGTGTATTGGTTCATTTCTGGGTCTTCAGTCCTATTCCATTGATCCGCTTGCCTGATATTGTACCAATACCATGCAGTTTTCATCACTATTGCTCTGTAGTAGAGTTTAAAGTCTGGGATATTGAATCCCCCTGAAGTTCATTTACTGTTGAGAATAGTTTTAGCTATCCTGGATTTTTTGTTATTCCAGATGAATTTGAGAATTGTTCTTTCTAGCTCTATGAAGAATTGGGTTGGAATTTTTATGGGGATAGCATTGAATCTGTAGATTGCCTTTGGCAAGATGGCCATTTTAACTATATTAATCCTGCCAATCCACGAGCATGGAAGGTTTTGCCATTTTATGAGGTCTTCTTTGATTTCCTTCTTCAGAGATCTGAAGTTCTTGTCATATAGGTCTTTCACTTGTTTGGTTAGAGTCACCCCAAGATACTTTATGCTGTTTGTAGCTATTGTGAAGGGGGCCATTTCCCTAATTTCTTTCTCAGTCTGCTTATCCTTTGAATATATAAAGGCTACTGATTTGCTTGCATTGCATTGATTTTGTAGCCAGCCACTTTGCTGAAGTTGTTTATCATCTGTAGGAGTTCTCTAGTAGAGTTTTGACGGTCACTTAAGTATACAATCATATCATCTGCAAATAGTGATAGTTTGACTTCTTCCTTTCCAATTTGTATCCCTTTGACTTCCTTATGTTGTCTAATTGCTCTACCTAGGACTTCAAGAACAATATTGAAAACATATGGAGAGAGGGGGCAGCCTTGTCTAGTCCCTGATTTTAGTGGGATTGCTTCAAGTTTCTCTCCATTTAGTTTGATGCTGGCTACCGGTTTGCTGTATATTGCTTTTACTATGTTTAGATATGGGCCTTGAATTCCTGTCCTTTCCAAGACTTTTAGCAAGAAAGGATGCTGAATTTTGTCAAATGCTTTTTCAGCATCTAATGAAATGATCATGTGTTTTTTTTTTCTTTGAGTTTGTTTATGTAGTGGATAGCATTTATGGATTTCCTTATATTGATCCTGGTGGATGATCGTTTTGATGTGTTCTTGGATTCGGTGGGCAAGAATTTTATTTAGTATTTTTGCATCGATATTCATAAGGGAAATTGGCCTAAAATTCTCTTTCTTAGTTGGATCTTTGTGTGATTTTGGTATCAGCGTAATAGTGTCTTTGAAGAAGGAGTTGGGTAATGTTCCTTCTGTTTCTATTTGGTGGAAAAGTTTGAAGAGTATTGGTGTTAAGTCTTCTTTGAAGGTCTGATAGAATTCTGCACTGAAGCCATCTGGTCCTGTGCTTTTTTTGATCAGAAGGCTATGACCCCTTCTATTTCTTTAGGGGTTATGGTTCTGTTTAGATGGTCTATTTGATCCTGGTTTAATTTTGATAATTGGTATCTGTCTAAGAAAATGTCCATTTCCTCCAGATTCTCCAGTTGTGTTTAGTACAGGTTTTTGTAGTAGGATCTGATGATTTTTTTTTATTTCCTTGGTTTCTGTTGTAATATATCCATTTTCATTTCTAATTTTGTTAATTTGGATACTTTCTCTGTGCCCTTTGGTTAGTCTGGCGAAGGGTTTATCTATCTTGTTGATTTTTTCAAAGAACCAGCTTTTGGTCTTGTTGATTCTTTGTATGGTTCTCTTGGTTTCTACTTGATTGATTTCAGCCCTGAGTTTGATGATTTCCTGTCTTCTTCTCCTCCTGGGTGAATTAGCTTCTTCTTGTTCCAGGGCTTTCAGCTATTCCGTTAATCTTCTAGTGTATGCTCTCTCGAATTTCTTTTTGGAGGCACTCAAAGCTATGAGTTTTCATCTTAGCACTGCTTTCATTGTGTCCCATAGATTTGTGTATGTTGTGCCTTCATTTTCATTAAATTCTAAGAAATCTGATTTCTTTCTTTATTTCTTCCTTGACCAAGGTATCACTGAGTAGAATATTGTTCAGTTTCCATGTGTATGTGGGCTTTCTGTTGTTTTTACTGTTACTAAAGACCACTTTTACTCCATAGTGATCTGATAGGAGGCATGGGATTATTTCAGTCTTCTTATATTTGTTGAGGTCTGTCTTGTGACCAACTCTATGATCTATTTTGGAGAAGGTACCATGAGGTGCTGAGAAAATGGTATATTCTTTTGTTTTGGGATAAAAAGTTCTATATATATCTGTTAACTCCAATTGGTTCAAAGCTTCAATTAGTTTCATTGTCTCCCTTTTCAGTTTCCGTTTTCCTGATTGGTCCATTGGTGAAAGTGGAGTGTTGAAGTCACGCACAATTATTGTATTAGGTGCAAGGTGTACTTTGAGCTTTAGTAAAGTTTCTTTTATGAATGAGGGTGCCCTTGTATTTGGGGCATAGATGTTCAGGATTGAGAGTTCTTCTTGTTGGATTTTTCCTTTGACCAGCAAGTAGTGACCTTCCATATCTCTTTTGATGACATTAGGTTGAAAGTCAATTTTATCTGAAATTAGAATGGCAACGTGGGCTTGTTTCCTGGGACCATTTGCTTGTAGAATTGTCTTCCAGCCTTTTACTCTAAGGTAGTTTTTGTCTTTGACATTGAGGTGTGTTTCCTGTATGCAGCAAAATGTAGGGTCCTGTTTACTTAACCAGTCTGTTAGTCTATGTCTTTTTATTGGGGAATTGAGTCCATTGATGTTAAGAGATATCAAGGAGTAGTGGTTATTGCTTCCTAACATTTTTTATTTTAATTTTATATGTGTGTGGTTATTCTCTTTGGGTTTGATGAAAGAAGCTTAATATCCTGCTCTTTCCAGGGTATAGTTTCCCTCATTGTAATGGTGCTTTCCCCCTATTATCTTTTGTAGGGCTGGGTTTGTAGAAAGATATTGTGTAAATTTGGTTTTGTCATGGAATATCTTGGTTTCTCCATCTATAGTAATTGAGAGTTTCGCTGGGTATAGTAGTCTCGACTGGCATTTGTGTTCTCTTAGAGTCTGCATGAGCTCTGCCCAGGATCTTCTAGCTTTCATGGTCTTTAGTGAGAAATCTGGTGTAATTCTGATAGGTCTTCCTTTATATGTTACTTGCCCCTTTTCTCTTACTGCCCTAAGTATTCTTTCTGTGTTTAGTACATTTGGGGTTTTGATTATTATGTGACGGGAGGTATTTCTGTTCTGGTCCAGTCTGTTTGGAGTTCTGCAGGCTTCTTGTATATTCATAGGCATCTCTCTCTTTAGGTTAGGGAAGTTTTCTTCCAAAATTTTGTTGAAGATATTTGCTGGCACTTTAAGTTGTAAATCTTCACTCTCATCAATACCTATAATCCTTAGATTTGGCTTTCTCATTGTGTCCTGGATTTCCTGGATATTTTGGGTTACAAGCTTTTTCTATTTTGCATTTTCTTTAACTGTTGAGTCCATGGTTTCTATGGTATCTTCGGCATCTGAGAGTCTTTCTTCTATCTCTTGTATTCTGTTGTTGATATTTGCGTCTATGGTCCCTGATTTCTTCCCAAGGTTTTCTATCTCCAAAGTTGTCTCCCTTTGTGCTTTCTTAGTTGTTTCTACTTCTGTTTTTAGATCCTGGAAGTTTTTGCTCAGTTCTGTCATTTGCTTGTTTGTGTTTTCCTCTAATTCTTTAAGCAATTTTTGTGTTTCCTCTTTCATGACTTTTGCCTGTTGATCAAGGTTCTCCTGTATTTCTTTAAGTGATTTTTGCATTTCCTCCTTATTGGCTTTTGCATTCTCCTGAATTTCTTTCAATGATTTTTGTGTTTCCCTTGTAAGGGCTTCTAATTTTTGATCCATTTTCTCCTGAATTTCTTTAAGTATGTCCTTCATGTGTTCCTGTACTAGCATCATGACCAGTGATTTTAAATCCAAATCTTGTTTTTCTGGTGTGTTGGGGTGTCCAGGACTTGCTAATGTTGGAGAATTGGGTTCAGATGCTGCCATAATGCCTTGGTTTCTGTTATTAATGTTCCTAAGTTTGCCTTTAGCCATCTGGTTCTCCCAGGGGTTAGATGTTCTTATTGTCACTGGCTGGTGCTTCAACCTACTGTGGATCTTTCAGATTATCTCTGCACCACTGGATGACTGGGTTTCTTCTGGCACAGATTACTGATATGCTGGCTTCCTCTTTTGTGCCTCTGGAGCCCTTCTCAGTCTTGCCTCAAGCAATGCTATACTTAGGTTGTCAAGGTCAACCAGGTGTTCTCTGTCTCCTCTATTGTGGTGGGGGTCACTCCCTCTGTTGATTCTCACATAGGACACAGGTCCTGCGATGGACTGGCTTGCAGATGAACTGCCTATGTGCTCAGTTCCTGAGTGCAGGCAGACGCCTGGCGGTTTGCACCACTGGAAATCTAAAGCTCAGGGTGTTACAGTACCTAGTGATCCTTTTGTGTCCCTGCAGACAGCAAATATGGCTGTGGGGCTTCTCTCCTTCCATAGCTTCCTGGGCAGGACAGGGCCCTGAGCCCAGCGGGCTGGCAGACAAAAGCTGCCTATGTGCTCACTTCCTGAGTGCAGGCAGGACCTTATAAGTTTAATGAAGTAATGTAATGAAATCATTGATACACTTATCCAGGGAAATTTGCTATTTCTGAAAATGACTTTAAAGTTGCCAAATTTTCATTGTAGACATGATAATATTGTTCCAATCTCTAAACATCATTAACACAGAAAGAACTTCTTATAGTAATGTCTCAGAAAATTTATTACACATAAATCAATAAAATTCTCCATGCCTAGGCATATAATTTATAATTTTCTTCTCTTTGTTATAAGTCATAAGGTTTACACAGAGAATTAATAGGATGCTGGGGATGCTCTAGTTCCATCCTTGTCTTCAGTAGAATTTACTCATCTTCTAGTAATTCTTTTCTTCCACTAGTCTCCATTTCTGGCAATTGTGCCATTATATCCTCTGTGGCTTTGTAAGCCTGCTGCTTGATTCCTGTATGAAAATCCAATTCTAAATATATCTCCTCTATAGGATTTACAGATTTCTAACGTTAAGCAAACTCACCATCTATGGAAAATGGTAGATTGTGGCAACTTACATAAATAACAAAATAAAAAATAAATCACTTATTATTTTCTCTTTCTTGATATTTCAGATATGGCCTACCTATAGCTTCTTCTGTTTTTCAAGAGGAAAATTTAAATAAATGCATATTAGTGAAATTTCTTTTATCCAACTGTATTGCTCAATTTGTTATCTCTATATATTGTATTTAAGGCTACATATTAGACATTATACACACAATATTTTACATTCTAATTTTCTACTCTAAAACATATATATTATTGGCTTATATACTTACTTTGTATCAGGCATTTTTCTTTCTTTGATTACAGAGATTAGTATACATAATCATGCAAATGGAAAGTCAATTATGGTGGCAGACAAGGGATCATCCAACTTACAGTTGTTGAATGAATGTAGTGAATTATATTTTTACTAGTTAATGCATATTTATCACAATAAATAATGCTGATACTATAAAGACCAATATTTCCATTAGTATATTTAATGGTTAAGCTTTATATGAAAAAGGTTATTTATGTTATAGTGGTACATGAAGTTTATTTCACCTACTTTAGTTGCAAAAAGGAAAGTTAGACAGGAATTTAAAGACCATTGCAATATTAAGGAGGGAGGAAAATCAGAAAGCCATCTCTAACATCCTGCAGCACAGGACTCATGCATGGCATCAGCTTTGCCCTTTTGAAAATTTCTAGCTGACCTTTCAAGAAGCTTCTGAAGCCCAGCAGTAATAAAAGAAAGTGTTTCTAATAGTGTTACCAATTGTGAACAAAGGAAAACTCATCCGGCACTTAAAAAAATGTCTTTGGCTTTTTTTAACAACTGTTAATTTTAATCTCATGAATAGGGATGGTATTTTAAAAAACTGGTTATTCAAATGCAAGCGTGTATTCACTTTAGATGTCTCAGTCCACTACTTAGACACTATAGTTTGATCAATTCACCATTTTCTTGTCTGTAATCTGAGCTTAGTCTTAGAGAATCACGTAGCAGAGAATCAATGCCAGAATGGATAAGAGAATGAAATACAAGAGTTAACAAGCACACACCCTGCAGACAGTACAGCGGCAGGAAGGGGAAGAACCTGCTAGATAATCAAGGGGAAAGGATTTTGGCTGCTGCTGACAACCTTTTTTTTTTTTTTTATCAGTTCCTCCTTTATTTACAAGTGCGATGTAAAGACTCATGCTTGTTGAAGCTTTCTTTTCTTCATCTTGAATAAGTACTGGGCTGCGGCTCACCATGGTTTAGGCCCTGTTAACCTCTAGGCTGTGTGATGTCTCTTTGAACTTCATTACCACTTTTCATAGCACATTCTCTTGCCTTGCCATGCACAATGTTTAAGAACTAACAAAAAATCCATTCCTCTCAAAATAGAAACTTTCTGACAGCACATAAGTCAACAGTGGGATGTCTAGTACAAAAGGCAATATAAAGATTAGAGGTGAACTGAAGAATGTCATGGACACCAGACTACAGGGAGGAAGAAACAAACGAATAAACAAAAATAGTGTAGGTGTGAGCAAGGAACTGAAGAATGAAAGTTGCTGCATTAAATGGATGTTTCCAGCACAAAAATCATTACCAATATCATGGCTGACGTTTTAATATGACATGAACCATAGTAAGAAACACTTTAAAGGATTTCTTGTAGAGTAGACCATGTTATGTTGCTGTAATAGATTGCCTGAAATTAAATAATTGAGAAAAAATGTTTATGTTTACTTCTTTATAGAAGCTAGGAAGTCAGAAAAAGGTGCAATCATCTCCTTATATTTTAGTAAGAAACACATGCTGCTGGAACATCAGATAGAAAGCAGAAAGACAGGCAAGTATGTGCAACAGACTGAACCTGGGATGTGCATATTTATTGTATAATGATATATTCTTCTCTTTAGAGAACATAAAACTCTCTCACAGTAGGTTCTACTGTGACTCAAATTGTGGGTTGCAAACCTTTGGTGGTTGAAATGGTCTCTACAGGGCTCCCCATTGGAAATCATAGATATTTACATTATGATAAATTGCAGTATATTGTAGCAAAAATAATAATAATTTTAAGGGTGGGGATCACCATATCATGAAAAAGTGTATTAAGGCGTCACAGCATTAGAAAGGTTGAGAACCACCACTTACTCTTGAGATCTGTGTCCCTATGGTCCTTGTAGCTCCTAGTGAACTCTGCTTCTCCACACTAGCATATTGTGTATTGAGTACTACCTTCCATGGTATTGGCAACATTTTCAAACTGTAAAATCTTATAAATTGAAAGCATACATATTTAGATTGTATGAAGAAAATAGAAGTGAGGTAATTATAAGCTTATGTTAGAGCTCATTGTGTAACTATAACAAAGTCACTAATACAATCAGTTTAAAAGTTTACTTTGAACCCCACCTTTTGAGCATTCCAGTGAATAAAGGGTGGGCTTTATTGGTTTAAACTTTCAGTGAGGAAACATGGCATGGCAGTAAATTAGGGTGGATCTAATCATTAGTTCATGCGTGAGAAGCAAAGAAAAATCAGGACAAAACTAGGTTTCTCAATGGCCATTCAGGGGAACACTTCCAATGACCTGACCCAACAATTGTTCAGACCATACTTCTTACCTTGACTACTTCTTAGAATTTACCTAAAATGCAAACCATTCTACACCTATGCCTTTGGGGGACATTGAAGAACCACAATATAGGAAAGCAAACCAAAGCACAAACCATCATTCAAAATGAGTGCTTAAATCACAATATATCTTTTTTTTTTTGTCTTTTTTCCTTTTGAAGCATGAAAACACTTTTATTAAGGTTTGAAAGAAAAGCAATAGGAAGAGCAGACTGTAAACCACGGTAGCTGCTAAGAGGAGAGAATTGAGACCAGTGTTAGAGAACGGCAACACCCTGTTCTTTGCAGTGGGGTCCACCAGCACCCTCACTTGTGGAAACTGAGGTTGGGGAGTGTCTTAGTCAGGGTTTCTATTCCTACACAAACACCATGACCAAGAAGCAAGTTGGAGAGGAAAGAGTTTATTCAGCTTACACTTCAACATTGTTGTTTATCACCAAAACAAGTCAGGACTAGAACTCAAACAGATCAGGAAGCAGGAGCTGATGCAGTAGCCATGAAGGGATGTTTCTTACTGGCTTGCTTCCCCTGGCTTGCTCAGCCTGTTCCCTTATAGAACCCAGGGGTGGCACCACCCACAATGGGCCCACCCACCTTGATCACTAATGGAGAAAATGCCTAGGTGGATCTCATGGAGGCAGTTCCCCAACTGAAGCTCCTTGCTTGGTGATAACCCCAGCCTGTGTCAAGTTGACACATAAAACCAGCCAGTACAGAAGGGAAATGTTTTAATTGTTTGTTTGTTTTGTTTTTTAATGAGAAAATACGGGGTCTAGGAAATCATGCTTAGGCATTTTGGCCAATATCCCATATAAAAAGAGAAAGAAAGCAATGGGGAAAAGTTTTCCTGTTCGATGTAGAACTCAGAAAATGAAATAAGTTCCATAATGCTGTTCAATGGAAGCACTGTCTCCAGAAGGGGCTTTTAAGATAAACAAGTTCATTCTTCATGTCTTAAGGGAATATTTAGTTATCCCATTTCCTTAGCACATTTTCAAGGGAACTGTGTTTCTTTAGGGTAGTCCCTGGACAGTTGAGTTATAAGCCTCTTAAGAGGACACAATTTTCTAATCTTCAGGATAGATCAGATGGTTACATCTCCATCTAAAGTCAAAAAGTAGAACTTAGGGTCTATTCTGCTGTTTAATTATATGAAAATCTCAAATATGCATACAATGGTTCTTATTCATATAACTCATCACTTTTCCCATAACTCTGGAAGCCTGTTTACATCTTTTCAACTTCACACAACCATCTATTTATTTCTTGATTTATTTAACTCTCTGAGTTCAGTTGTTGCTGACTTAGGGGGCTTAAAAAGAGAGGATGGGGGTCAAAGGAGTGTGGCACGGTGGCATGGGGAAGGGGGTGTACAGTCCCCTGTCCAAGCACCTCTTCTCCCTGAGGGGCCACACACACTCAGGCATGGTATAGAATAGAGTTTATTCAGAGTAGGGGGTGGGAGTTAGTGGTAGAGAAAGGCAGAGAGAGAGAGAGAGAGAGAGAGAGAGAGAGAGAGAGAGAGAGAGAAGTGGAGTGGAGGAGGCCGGCCATGACCACATGGAGGGGGGGAGCCCAAGGGGCAGAGAGGTGAGAGTACGTGGGAGAGCAGAGAGAGCAAAGAGGGAGAGGAGGGGCAAGTAGCTCCTTTTATAGTGGCCCAGATCTATGAGGCGGGGCATACCTGGCTATTGCCAGGTAGGTGTGGGGTGGAGTTTAGACAGAATACCAACACTGACTATAACCACACTGGTGGGAGTCATCCACTGGGCTATGGAGAATCTACCATCAGCCACCCACATAAAGAAAAGTTACTCTCTACCCTTTTAGCTGGAAGCTATAGATAACTCATTGGCTTTCAAAAGGAATTTAATAGTCCCTCTTCTCTCCATGACAGAACTTCATGTAGGCTTTTTCAGGCAACCACAGCATCAGTGAGTTCATATATGCAACAGCTAATTGGACATAATTTCAGAAAGTTTCTTACCAGAGTCTAGACTGTACAATTCTTTTGCCTCATCTACTGTGGTGATAGCCAAGCCTGAGGGCCAGGGGATTTTATAGATGTCTCATCTACTGATGAACACTAAGTATTTATTCTCAAGACTTTCAGTAGTAATAAATCCTACATTACATACTACTCACTGCAACAGGTTGTTGTTATGACCAAGGTTGAACATAGTACAAAGTCATGAATAAAAAAAGGAATGCTAAGAAGGTAGTTGGATAAAATAATCTTTCAAGAAATAAGTATTAATAAGGTTGTTCCTAATGCATGTGACTGACCTAATAACTTCTTTCTTTCTTTCTTTCCTTCTTTCTTTTTATCTTTCTTTCTTTCTTTCTTTCTTTCTTTCTTTCTTTCTTTCTTTCTTTCTTTCTTTCTTTCTTTCTTTCTTTCTTTCTGTCTGCTTGCCTATCTGTCTGCCTGTCTGCCTGTCTACCTGTCTGCCTGCCTGCCTGTTTGCCTGCCTGCCTGTTTGTCTGTTTTTCTTTTCTTTCTTATTTTTGTTTGTTTTGTTTGTTGGGTGCTTTGCTTTCCACATTTTCAAGACTGATTCCAGACTGAGCATTAATTTCCTCAGTTTCACTCCAGGGAGTGACTGGTTACTGCCATAAAGAATCTTGCCACTACTATTGTAATTATGGGCAGCTTTTGCTTGGATGATTAGTATATTGTACAAACACCAGTCCTGGATAAGACCATTGATGTCTTTTCCTCCTAAACCTGCATAACATCTTCCAGTACTGGGAAAGCTCCACTCTATGGAGAGGTTTTCTGCTACATTTGGGATCAATTTACCAGTGCCCTATGTGGCCATTTCAATTTTATTGACCTGTGGGAACTGGCATTGTTAGGAATTGTGGCCTTGTTGGAAGAAGTATGTCCCTGTGTAGGCAGGCTTTGAAGACCCCTACTGCTCAAGCTCAGTCCAAGACAGAAGAAAGCCTCCTCTTACAGATGAGCCTCTGCAGCATAATCTCCTCCTGCTGCCTTTATAGGAAGCTGGAGAACTCTCATCTCCTTTTCCATGGGCCTGTAGGCTGCCATGCTTCCTGCCATGATGATACTAGACTGAACCACTGAAAGTTGAAACCAGCCCCAATGAAATGTTTGCTTCTATAAGAGTTGCCTTGGTCATGATGTCTCTTCACAGTTATGGAAACCTTAATTAAGACATAAGTTGTTAACAGGAACTAGGATAATGTGACAGGCCTAACCATGTTTTTGTTTGGAGGAATTGGGATTTTTTGTGACTGAATTTGGGTAGGACTGTAGTGCTTTAAGTGGGGTTTAATGGGCCATCCTAGTAGGAATAAGAAAGATGTTGGTGCTGAGAGTGATTTGAACTGTGCAGCCTTTGCTCTGGAGATTTTAGGAGAGAGAAATTTTAGCATACTGCCTGGAGATTATTCTTACAATGTTTTGGTGAAGAATGTGGCTCTTTTCTCCCATTGTCTGTAGAGTCTGCCTGAAGTTAAAATGAAGAAATTCAGATTAATTGCATTGACAAAGGAAGTCTCAAAAAAAGCCCAGCAAAGACTTTTTCCTCTTGTTTACTTTAATGTTGTTTGAACAAGTGTAGGAAGCTAGAAAGGAAAAATACAAAATGTATGGTTCCAAGAGTAAAGGGACATCAGAAAGTAGAATGTATCAAAATCATATATTCAAAGATATTAAAAGGAACTAAGGGACTGGTGACCTTGGGGAAAGGTTTCATCTAGCTAAACTTATTGTTTATATGTTTGCAGTTGAATGAGTGATAGTTATATCATGCTAGGCATTATTATTATCAGGTTACTGAATTCATTTAGATATTTAATCTGGAATAAAATACAATTCATAAATGGAGGGTATACATATAATTCAGATCTTGAGGATGGAAGACATATGCTTTTGATTAAGATAATGCCATAGAATGATACAAGCTTTTGATCTGGATCTTGAGGCACAGTGGCCATGAAAAGCTTACATCCAAGCATGGTGGTGCACACCTTTAATCCTAGAAGGCAGATATGAGCAGATCTCTGAGTTCAGGGCAAGCCTTGTATAGAGCAAATTCCAAGGAGAGAAAAGCTTATATCCAGCTGTGGCGGACCACACTATTCATCCCAGAAATCATGAGACAGACATACAGATCTTTGAGTTCAAACTCAGCCCACAGAGAAAGGTCCAGGATAGTCAAAAATAGACAGAAAATGAATTCACTGAAAGGTGATGATAATATAATAGAACAATGGGGCAAGTTCCAGCCCCAGCAAGCAACAGAACTTGGCAGCTTCAGTCATGTGTGTCTAGCTTTAGAGTTAAGAATAGAAGGAACTAAAAAATTAGCAGCGATTAAAAAGAGACCAATATAAGTGGGACAGAATTCTCTGGGAGTTTTTTTTCTGAGAACACAAAGAAGCCATTTTCCAAAACGAAATCATGCTAGTAGCTGGATTTGATATGATGTAAGAATCACCCAGGTAGAACTCGATTTGAAGGAGTAAATGGGTCATGGAAAACAGCTGAGTGTCTGCACTGTGAGAGGCCAGAAAGGGCCATTGGTAAAGGTGCAGCGTAAGTTACAGTTGACAGCCCAAGACTGAAGGTGTCATGCAAAGAAGTTGAATCCGTGCATCATAAAGAGGAACCTATGAGAGACTATTGGTGAACCCTAGCTGCTGTGAAAGACTTTGGAATATTGGAGATGCAAGTACAAGGGGAGGATCACCACTAAAAGCATCAATATTGAAAGAGGGTTAACCAGAGCCTAGGGTACTACAGAGGGCAGAAATCAAGAAATGACCCAAGCCCTTTGGAGAAGCCCAGAAGATCATGTGTGAATCCCAAATGTTGAAACAAGAAGCTTTGAAGTTGAAATTTCCTTGGATGCCCTAAGAAGTTAGTGATGCCAGAGCTGTGAGATACCTGCAGAGGCAAGCTGTTAACAGGGAGTGGAACCATTCCAAGAGAAAGCTGGTTGCAGTCTACAAAGCTGAAAGGATTTAGACATCAGACATAGACATGCAAAATTTGGAGTTTTCCCAGCTGGTTTCCCGCCTTTCTTTGGTCCAGTATTTCTTCATTATAATGTTTTGGAATGGTAATGTATATCCTGTGATGTTGGATGTACACAATCTGCTTTTAAAATTCGATTTGATAGATTATAGTTACGTGATGGCATGACTGTCAGAAGAGACTTTGAATCTTAGACTTATCTTTTGCTGAAAATGTGATAGACTATAAGACTTTTGAAGTTTGATTAAATGCATTTTGCATTATGCTATTGCTAGGTATGTCTCCTCATTGGCTCATATGTTTGATCAGGCCTGTGGGGACCAGGGAATGGAATATGATTGTGTGAATAGGCTTGGTCCATAGGAAGTGCCACTCTTATGAGGTGTGGCTTTTTTGGACTAGGTATAGCATTGTTGCAAAAATTGTGTCACTGTGTAGGTGGGCTTTGAGGACTCCTAGTGTTCAACCTCAGCCAAGGACAAAAGAGAACTCCCTCCTGTGGAAGAGCTTGTGGAGGATAATCTTCTGGCTGCTCTTGTATCATGATTCAGAACTTTCTGCTCCTTCTTCTGTACCAGGACTCTCTGCAGACTGCCAGGCTTCCTGCCATGATGAAAATGGACTGAACCTCTAATACTGTAAGCAATCTACAAGGAAATATTTGCCATTCTAAGTGTTGACTTGGTCATGATGTCTCTTCACAGCCATGGAAACTCTAACTAAGACAGTCCTGTAATCAAAGTGTGTAGTGTATTCCAAAAAGACATTACCATATAACTGTGCCTTACAACTAGAATAATGGCAATAACATGTATTGTTTTGGATTTCTCTGGAGCCCCCTTGACCAATAATGTGTATGACAGCAAATCATTCTCTGCATGGCGTTTTGCATTTAACCACCTGTATATCCTGGAATCAGCATTTTATACTAATGTGGAGTATTTCTCTGTTAACTTCCTTTTTAAAAAAAACAAACTTTTAATTAGCTTATAAATTAGTGGAGTTTCATAAGGCTTCTTTATATACCTTTAGTTTTAGTTAACAATTCCCCTACACTTCCTGTACCCCACATATGTGCCACCAGCCCTGATTGACCCTTTAATCTGGGTATTCCCTTTTGATCTATTGGACCACATGTCCATTAGATTACACCTTATTATATATTTTACTTAGATTGCAAGATAATAGTTTATCAAGGAGCTTCTTAATGCACAGTTCACGTCAGTTATAACTTTTGTTTGCCCCTCACTTTCCTAGCTCCACTATTCCATTACCTGATTGAATGCTTGCCTGAGATCTTTCACTCTATACTTTTATTTCATGGTTCAGTGCTGTGTTCTATTTAAACTAAATATAATAATAACAATGGAAATATTTATTTATCTGTAAGTTGATGGATTATTTATTCAGTGGAAGAAGAAAGAAATGAACTTTGAAATCAAACCATCTCTCTTTGTGTATTATTGACATAATATGAAATAAATTCAAAATTTGATTAATTTGGAGATAATCAGGATTCAAATATCACCTAGATACCCAGAACTAATTACCAAACAAAAATCTAAGTGAATTCAGCTATCTTTTTCAGATCCCCAAATGGCAAAGCAAAAGTGCTTCATGTAAAATGCCTCCTTTCTTCTTTAAAGGAAAACAGAGAACAGTGAAATATTTTTATATGTTTTATTAATAAATACTCCTACTCCAATGTGCGGTACTATTAATTTTAAGTATGCAGGATGTACATATTAAAGCACACAGATAACAATTCTAATAAGTGGCAATATAAAGTGACATTTCAATAACACCTCTTAGTGATGACATTGTTTTAGCTAATTCTCATAGAAAGGGAAAATTGATATTACTGAATATTATGAAGGAAGAAAAGGAAGGTTAAGGACATTAAGCAATGATCATGAAAGGGCCTGACATGAAATACAGTTGCTTTTAAGGAGCTACCAGAATGGTCATCAATTCTCTCTACACCTAGATAAGAATTAGTAGTGCTTATCCATTCTATACCTCCTTCAGGAAATGGACTCACATAGGTACTAGTCTTTAGTAGTTGATAGCACAGTCTAAGGTACTAATACACATTCAAAAATCTTCTGAACCCTTATACGATGCCAGGGTTCTTGCAATACAACTTGTTAAGAATAAAAAAGTTCAGAGAAAATAAAACCAAGAATAATAGTTATAGTGATATATATTGTAACAAAATAGATTTGCTGTCCTCCAGGAAAAATACAAATAATTAAAAGGAATGTGCATAAAATTGACCTGAGCAGTAATGAGATCATAAGTTTTCTAGCTGTGTGTGTTTGAACACTGGGTTTGTAATTTTATCCTCCAATGCTTCTGAGTATTCATTCACATTTATTGATTGCTGGCAACAGTCACCATTAAAAACAACAAAATATTCCAAGAGCCAAAAAAGAAAAAAAGAAAGAAAGAAAAAGAAAAGAAAAACATTAATTTTTCTGGCAAAATAATTACAAAGGTATACCTGTACTTTCCTTATCATAGAAAAGTGTAGTTTTCTATATTTTTAGTAATTTGAATGTACAAATAACTCAGGTAAAATTGAGTCATAATTTACTTCCTTCTGAGTATAAACCTGTTTAGAAATTGATAACTATAGGTTATAAGAAGTAACATGAGCTTATCGTTGATATAAGAAAAGTTAAAAACAACCATTACTGGACATAGTGTTTACTTACAGATATATCAACAAGCACAGATCTACATAAGTTGACTGTAACCAACTTTTTTGAATTCATGCATTTATCTTCTGAGCGACACCCTTTATTTATCTACCCATGCATGGTTGTCTGCATACATCAGTTTCAATTTTTTTTTTCCAGTTTAAATTTTTTACAAACGGTTTCCAGTTTCTGCTCCATGTCTGACCTGGTTCTATACCCAAAGGATATAGAAATGCCATGTGCAGTCCACACACATCTTTGTTAGGAGACAGAACACAAAAGCATGGATGTAATATGACAAAGTAAGAGAAAGGGAGGAAGGCCACACCTTGAGACCTCAATAAACTTAATTAAGTTTATTAATTAAGAAATTAATTCAGGATGTCACCATAGGATCTCCTGTTGAGCAGCTTCTGATGGACACTTTTTTTTCAGATTTTTTTCTAGTTCTTTTTATTATTTATTTATTTATTTATTTATTCAATATATTCTTTATTTACATTTCAAGTGAGTTTCCCTTTCCTGGATCACCCCTCCCCGAAAGTCCCATAAGCCCTCTTCCCTCCCTCTGTTCCCCAATCCACCCTTTCCCACTTATCTGTCCTGGTAATCCCTGACACTGCTGCACTGAGCTTTTCCAGGACCAGGGGCCACTCCTTCCTTCTTCTTGGGCATCATTTGATATGTGCATTGTGTCTTGGGTATTCCAAGCTTCTAGGGTAATATCCATTTATCAGTGAGTGCATACTATGAGTGTTCTTTTGAGACTGGGTTACCTCACTTAGGATGATGTTCTCCAGTTCCATCCATTTGTCTAAGAATTTCATGAATTCGTTGTTTCTAATGGCTGAATATTACTCCATTGTGTATATATACAACATTTTCTGTATCCATTCCTCCGTTGAAGGACATCTGGGTTCTTTCCAGCTTCTGGCTATTATAAACAGGGCTGCGATGAACATAGTGGAGCATGTATCCATATTTCATGCTGGGGAATCCTCTGGGTATATGCCCAGGAATGATATAGTTGGGTCCTCTGGAACTATCATTCCAGTTTTCTGACAAACCACCAGACTGATTTCCAGAGTGGTAGTACCAGCTTGCAACCCCACCAGCAGTGGAGGAGTGTTCCTCTTTCTCTACATAATCACCAGCACTTGTTTTCTCCTGAGTTTTTGATCTTAGCCATTCTGACTGGTATGAGGTGAAATCTCAGGGTTGTTTTGATTGGATTTCCCTCATGACTAAGGATGTTGAACATTTCTTTAGGTGCTTCTCAGTCATTCAATATTCCTCAGGTGAAAATTCTTTGTTTAGCTTTGTACCCCATTTTTAAGAGGGATATTTGGCTCTCTGGAGTCTACCTTCTTGAGTTCTTTGTAAATCTTGGATATAAGCCCTCTGATAGATGTAGTGTTGGTAAAGACCTTTTCCCAATTTGTTAGTTGCCACATTGTCCTTTTGACAATCTCCTTTGCCTTACAGAAACTTTGCAGTATTATGAGGTCCCAATTCTTGATCTTAGAGCATAAGCTATTGGTGTTCTGTTCAGGAAATTGTCCCCTGTGCTCATGTCCTCAAGGGTCTTCTCTAGTTTTTTTTTTTCTATTAGTTTCAGTGTGTCTGGTTTTATGTGGAGGTTCTTGATCCACTTGTACTTGAGCTTGGAACAAGGAGATAAGAATGGATCAATTTGGGGTGGGTGGGAGGACAGGGGGAGAGAAGGGGGCTTACGGGACTTTCGGGGAGTGGGGGGCTAGAAAAGGGGAAATCATTTGAAATGTAAATAAAAATATATTGAATGAAAAAAAAGAAAGAAAATAAGAACGCTGTTTACTAACCAAGTTGGATTTCAACATTTGAAAGAGAAAGAGATGTGTGTGTAAAAAAAAAAAAAAGAATGGATCAATTTGTATTCTTTTGCATGCTGACCTCCAGTTGAACCAGCATCATATGTTGAAAAGGCTATCTTTTTTTCAATGGATGGTTGTAGCTCCTTTATCAAAGATCAAGTGACCATAATTCTGTGGGTTCATTTCCGGATATTCAGTTCTATTCCATTGATCTAATTGCCTGTCACTGTACCAATGCCATGCAGTTTTTAACACAATTGCACTGTAGCTTGAGGTTGGGGATACTGATTCCCCCAGAACTTCTTTTACTGTTGAGAATAGTTTTAGCTATCTTGGGTCTTTTGTTATTCCAGATGAATTTGAGAATTGCTCTTTCTAAGTCTATGAAGAATTGAGTTGGGATTTTAATGGGGAGTGCATTGAATCTGTAGATTGCTTTTGGCAAGATGGCGATTTTTACTATATTAATCCTGCTAATCCAAGAGCAGGAATATTTTTCCATCTTCTGAGATCTTCTTTGATTTCTTTCTTCAAAGACTTGAATGTCCTGTCATACAGATCTTTCACTTGTTTGGTTAGAGTCACACCAAGATACTTTACATTATAGTTTGTGGCTATTGAGTAGGGTGTCATTTCCCTACTTTCTTTCTCAGCCTGTTTATTCTTTGAGTATAGGAAAGCTACTCATTTGCTTGAGTTAATTTTATAACCAGCCACTTTGCTGAAGTTGTTTATCAGCTGTAGGAGTTCTCTGGTTGAGTTTTTTTGGGTTACTTAAGTATATTATAATATCATCTGCAAATAGTGATACTTCGACTTCTTCATTTCCAATTTGTATCCCTTTGACCTCCTTGTGTGGTATAGTTGCTTCAGCTAGAACTTCAAGCACTATATTAAATAAATATGCAGCTTTGTCTGGTTCCTGATTTTAGTGGGATTGCTTCAAATTTCTTTCCATTTAGTTTGATGTTGACTACTGGTTTGCAGTATACTGCTTTTATTATGTTTAGGTATGGGCCTTGAATTCCTGTTCTTTCTAAGACTTTTAGCATGGAAGGATGCTGAATTTTGTCAAATGCTTTTTCAGCATCTAATGAAATAACCATGTGGTTTTTTTCTTTGAGTTTGTTTATGTAGTGGATTACATTGATGGATTTCTGTATATTGAACCATCCCTGCATCCCTGGGATGAAGCGTACTTGATCATGGTGAATGATTGTTTTGATTGGTTTGTTTGGATTCGGTTGGCAAGAATTTTATTGAGTATTTTTGCATCGATATTCATAAAGGAAACTGGTCAAAGGTTCTCTTTTTTTGTTGGATCTTTGTGTGGTTTTGATATCAGTGAAATTGTGGCTTCTTAAAACGAGTTGGGTAATGTTCCTTCTGTTTCTATTTTGTGGAATAGTTTGAAGAGTATTGGCATTAGGTCTCCTTTGAATGTCTGATCGAATTCTGCACTAAATCCACCTGGTCTTGTGCTTTTTTTTAGTTGGGAGACTGTCAATTCTTTAGGGGTTATATGTCCCCCTTTTTTTTAGTTGGGAGACTTCTATTTCTTTAGGGGTTATATGTCCATTTAGATGGTCTATCTGATCCTGATTAAATTTTGGTAATTGGTATCTGTCTAGGAAATTGTCCATTTCCTCCTGTTTTTCCAGTTTTGTTGAGTATAGGTTTTTGTAGTAGGATATGATAATTTTTTGGATTTCCTCAGTTTATGTTGTTATATCACCCTTTTCATTTCTGATTTTGTTAATTTGGGTACTGTCTCTGTGCCTTCTGGTTTGTCTGGCTAAAGGTTTATCTATCTTGCTGATTTTCTCAAAAGACCAGCTCCTACTTTTCTTGATTCTTCGTATAGTTCTTTTTGTTTCAATTTGGTTGATTTCAGCCCCAAGATTCATGATTTCCTGCCTTCTACTCCTCTTGGGTGTATTAGCTTCTTTTTGTTCTAAATCTTTCAGGTGTTCTGTTAAACTGCTAGTGTATGCTCTCTCCAGCTTCTTTTTGTAGGCACTCAGAGCTATGAATTTTCCTCTTAGCATTGCTTTCATTGTGTCCCATAAATTTGGGTATGTTGTGCTTTCATTTTCCTTAAATTCTAAAAAGTTTTTGATTTCTTTCCTTATTTCTTCCTTGACCAAGGTATCAGTGAGTAGAGAATTGTTCAGCTTCCATGTGTATGCGGGCTTTTTGTTGTTTTTCTTGCTATTGAAGAAGACCCTTATTCCATAGTGATCTGATAGGAAGCATGGAATTAGTTCAATCATCTTATATCTGTTGAGGCCCGTTTTGTGATCAATTATATGGTCAATTTTGGAGAAGGTACCATGAGGTGCTGAGAAGAAGGTATATCCTTTTGATTTAGGATGAAATGTTCTATAGATATCTATTAAGTCCATTTGGTCCAAAACTTCTGTTAGTTTCACTATGACTCCATTTAGTTTTTGGTTCCCTGATCTGTCCATTGAAGAGAGTGGGGTGTTTAAGTCCCCCATAATTATTGTGTGGGGTTCAATGTATGCTTTAAGCTTTAGTAAGCTTTCCTTTATGAATGCAGGTGCCCTTGTATTTGAGGCATAGTTGTTCAAAATTGAAAATTCTTCCTGGCAGATTTTTCCTTTGATGAGTGTAAAATGGCCTTCTGTATTTTTTTTTTTTGATGACCTTTGGTGGAAAGTCTATTTTATCTGATATTAGAGTGGCTACTCCAGCTTGTTTCCTGGGACCATTTGCTTGGAGGACTGTTTTCCAGCCTTTTACTCTTAGGTAGTGTTTGTCTTTGACACTGAGATGCATTTCCTGTATGCAGCAAAATGTTGGGTCTTGTTTATGAATCCAATCTGTTAGTCTATGTCTTTTTATTGGGGAATTGAGTCCATTGATGTTAAGATATATTAAGGAATATTGATTGTTGTTTCCTGCTATTTTTCGTGTAATTTTTATCTTTGTGAGGTTATCTTCTTTTTGGTTTGTTGAAAGGAGATTACTTTCTTGCTTTTTCTTTTGTGTAGTTTCCTGCCCCTTGTTGGTGTTTTCCATTCATTATCCTTTGAAGGGCTGGATTTGTGGAAAGATACTGTGTAAATTTGTTTTTGTCATGAAAAACCTTGATTTCTCCATTTAAAATAATTGAAAGATTTGCTGGATATAGCAGTTTGGGTTGGCATTTGTGTTCCCTTAGGGTCTGTGTGACTTCTACCCAGGCTCTTCTGGCTTTCATAGTCTCTAGTGAGAAATCCGGTGCAATTCTGATAGGACTATCTTTATATGTTTTTCTTTCTTTCTTTTTTTTATTTTAATTTTTTTATTCGATATAATTTATTTACATTTCAAATGATTACCCCTTTTCTAGTCCCCCACTCCACGAAAGTCCCATAAGCCCCCTTCTCTTCCCCTGTCCTCCCACCCACCCCTTCCCATTTCCCCGTTCTGGTTTTGTCAAATACTGCTTCACTGAGTCTTTCCAGAACCAGGGGCCACTCCTCCTTTCTTCTTGTACCTCATTTGATGTGTGGATTATGTTTTGGGTATTCCAGTTTTCTAGGTTAATATCCACTTATTAGTGAGTGCATACCATGATTCACCTTTTGAGTCTGGGTTACCTTACTTAGTATGATGTTCTCTAGCTCCATCCATTTGTCTAAGAATTTCATGAATTCATTGTTTCTAATGGCTGAATAGTACTCCATTGTGTAGATATACCACATTTTTTGCATCCACTCTTCTGTTGAGGGATACCTGGGTTCTTTCCAGCATCTGGCAACTTGACCTTTTTCCCTTACTGCTTTTAATATTCTTTCTTTGTTTAGTACATATGGTGTTTTAATTATTATATGACAGGATGAATTTCTTTTCTGATCAAATCTATTTGGAGTTCTGTAAGCTTCTTGTATGTTCATGGGCATCTCTTTAGGTTAGGGAAGTTCTCTTCTATAATTTTGTTGAAGACATTTCCACACCCTTTCAGTTGGAGATCTTCACTCTCTTCTACGCCTATAATCCTTCGGTTTGGTCTTCTCATTTTGTCTTGGATTTCCTGGATATTTTGGGTCAGGAGCTTTTGGTATTTTTCATTTTCTTTGACTATTGTATCAATGCTTACTATAGTATCTTCTGTATCTGAGATTCTCTCTTCCATCTCTTGTATTATTCTGTTACTGATGCTTGAATCCATGACCCCTGACTTCTTTCCTAAGTTTTCTATGTCCCGAGTTGTCTCCCTTTGTGATTTCATTATTGTTTCTACTTCCTTCTATAGATCCTGAATGGCTTTGTTTAATTCTTTCACCTGTTTTGTTGTGTTTTCCCTTAGTTCTTCAAGGCCTTCTTGCTGTTTGCTTGTGTTCTCTTGTATTTATTTGAGGGAGTTATTTATGTCCTTCTTGAAGCCCTCCATGATGCCCTCCATCAGCATCATGACCTGTGATTTTAAATCCACATCTTGCTTTCCTGGTGTGTTGGGGTATCCAGGACTTGCTATTATGGGAGAATTGGGTTTGGGTGGTGCCATATTGCCTTGATTTCTGTTAGCAATGTTTCCACATTTGCCTTTTGCCATCTGGTTATCTCTGATGTTAGTTGGGACTGATGTCACTGCCTGGAGCTTGCCCCTCCTGTGTGTGTGTGCCTGTAGGCCTATCTCAGCAACCTTGGGTGAGCTGCTTTCTCCTGGCACAAATTCCTGTGGTGCTGCAGAGTTCCTGGGTGCAGGTGGAGTTCTGGTGCAGTGTGTCCCAAGTGATCCTCTATTCTGGTGAAACCTGCCTACCAATCTGTTGCACAATCACAGAAGCAAAGATGACAGCTGAGACCCACTCTCTTGTAGTTGTATTTGGGTATGTACCTCTGTGGCCCTGATCAGCTCTGGATGCAGGCTATGTTGGCTGTCTCCTCCTCACGGGCTGCTGGGTATATAGCTGGCTTCCTACACTGCTTAGAGATGGTGTGCTGTGGCAGAGGCTGTTCTCAATCCAGAGACAGAGACCAGAAGGCTCTTGTCAGAAATGCACTGCTTGGAGATGGCATGCTGTGGCTGAGGCTGGTCCCCCACTTTTTTTTAAATAACAAAGCACATGATAAGATTGAAGTGCCTGTATGCTTCTGTGCTCAGAGCCCAGCTTCTTCCATGTGTTCCTGAATTCTAACATGGGAGGTTACTCCAACAAAAGTAAAGAACTATTGAGTTGTTTTATAATCATTAGGTTGAGATACACCCTCTCTTGTGAGTTATCTCTCTACATGTAGTATGAGACAAACATAAGAGTCAAAGGTGAGAAATGACCAACAATAAAGCACTAAGTTTGCTCCAATGCACCCTCCACAAGGAAGCAACTTCCAAAATTGGAATCAAAACACATTTATCCTCATGGTACAACACATCATACTCTGAAACAAAGTTTGAATGCATTCTTACATGTACTCTGAGTTATAGAAGAGGGAAATAAAATAATGAGGAGTCCATTTTTCATTTTAGCTTTGGCAAATTTTTAACTTGAATAGTAGAAAGAAAAAGATGTTAAATCCGAATGTGAGAGCATATGAAACAGATTTTGACTTGGCTTGTCCTCAATTTAGGATATTATATCTCCTTAAATTTAGCATATTACCTTACCGACTCCTGTGTTAATTTTGTAGCAGGGATGAGAATTAAAAATATGTCACTTCAATATATTTAAGTCAAAGCAAACCTGTGTTCTTTGTTTCAACAGCTGTTAAAGAGTAAAATTTTATGTAAGGAGGATTACACTCTTTGATTGCAAAAGAAAATACCATTTCAGAAGTCCGTTGTATTTTTAACTTAAACAAATTTCAACACATCTTCAAATATTTATGACATGAGGTTAGTATTTTTATACTCCTAAGACACAGAGAAAAGATGTTGAACTTTTACAGATTTTTGCTTTGCTGATTATTTTCTCTTGACAAAAGTCCTTGCATTGGCTTAATAGCTGAACAAATGGTGCTTTCAATCTTGTGTAATTTGGTCTAAGTATCTGCCATTTCCTAGGATAAGTGCCAGATGGACCCTGGGAACTTCACTAGGGATTCATGTCTGTAACAGACAGTACAAATCCATACTTGGTCTTAGGTGAAAGAAACGTGGTGGGTAAGAGAGGCTCCTTCTCATCAGGAGACTGTACATGTGTCTTTCTGGGGAGCTTAAAGGATCAAAGCTGTCCTCTCAAACCAAGTGCAGCAAGACAAGGAACAAATGCGGGTTTGTGTCTCTGCCTGAGTGACTCCAGCCTGACATGAATAAACAGTCACTTTCCTTAGTGCTCTCCCTAAATAGATCCTACACAATAGGACACTTTATGTATATCTAGGTTGAAGATGAAGAAAAGGCTCCATAGGTAAAGAATTGGGACATCCACCTTTTAAAACATAGAGCAAGGTACATTTCATTTTTTTCTTGAATATATTCTTCATTTATGTTTCAAATGTTAAACCCTTTTTGTTTTTCCCCTCCCAGAAAACCTCCAACCCATCTTCCTACCCTCTGCCTCCAAGAAGATGCCTATCCACCAAACCCACTTATCCCCTACCCTGCATTCTGGATTTCCCCACGCTGGGGCCTTCATAGGACCAAGGACTTCTCCTCCCACTGATATCTGGCAAAGCATTCCTCTGCCACACTAGCAAGTAGAACCATGAGTACACTTTGGTTAATGGCTTAGTCCCTGGGAGCCCTGAGGGGTCATTCTTCCCAATGGGCTGCAAACCCTCAGCTATTCCAGTCATCCCTGAAACCCATCCATTAGGAACCCTGCACTCAGTCCAATGGTTGGTTGCTAGCATCTGCCTCTGTATCTGTAAGGCTCTGGCAGGGTCACTCTGGAGGCAACCATAACAGGCTCCATTCAGCAAGCACTTCTTGTCATCCATAATAGTTTCAGGGTTTGGTGACTGTTTATAGGATGAATCCCCAGGGAGGACAGTCTCTGGGTGGCCTTTCCTTCAGTCTCTGTTCCACACTCCATAATTGCTCCTGTGAGCATTTTGTTCCCTTTCTCAGAAAAATCGAAGCACCCACACTATGGTCTTCCTTCTCCTTGAGTTTCCAGTGGTCTGTGAATTGTATCATGTTTACTCTGAACTTTTGGACTAACATCCACTTATCAGTGAGTACATACCATGTGCATTCTTTTGTGATTGGGTTACCTCACTCAGGATGACACTTTCTAGTTCCATCCATTTGCCTAAGAATTTCATGAATTTATGAGGTCCCATTTGTCAATTCTTTATCTTAGAGCATAAACTATTGGTGTTCTATTCAGGAACTTGTCCCCTGTGACCATGTCCTCAAGGGTCTTCCCCAGTTTCTTTTCTATGAGTTTCAGTGTGTCAGGTTTTATGTGGCAGTCCCTGATCCAAGGCAAAGGACACTGTCAAAAGGACAAAACGTCAACCAACAGATTGGGAAAGGATCTTCACCAACCGTAAATCCGACAGAGGGCTAATATCTAATATATACAAAGAACTCAAGAAAGTAGAACCCAGAGGACCAAATAACCCCATTAAAAAGTGGGGTACGGAGCTAAACCAAGAATTTTCACATGAAGAACTTCGGAGGGCTGAGAAACACCTTAAGAAATGTTCAACATCATTAATCATTAGGGAAATGCAAATCAAAACAACCCTGAGATTTCACCTCACACCAGTCAGAATGACTAAGGTCAAAAACTCAGGAGACAGCAGGTATTGGTGAGGATGTAGAGAAAGGGGAACACTCCTCCACTGCTGGTGGGATTGCAAGATGGTACAACCACTTTGGAAATCAGTCTGGCAGTTCCTCAGAAAACTGGGCATGACACTTCCTGAGGACGCTGCTATACCACTCCTGCGCATATACCCAGAGGATTCTTCAGTATGCAATAAGGACACATGCTCCACTATGTTCATAGCAGCCCTATTTGTAGTAGCCAGAAGCTGGAAAGAACCCAGGTGTCCCTCAATGGAGGAATGGATACAAAAAATGTGATATATTTACACAGTGAAGTACTATTCAGCCATTAGAAACAATGAACTCATGAAATTCTTAGACAAATGAATGGAGTTGGAGAACATCATACTAAGTGAGGTAACACAGTCTCAAAAGATTAATCATGGTATGCACTCACTGATAAGTGGATATTAGCCTAGAAACTTTGAATACCCAAGAGATAATCCACATATTAAATGAGGTCTAAAAAGAATGGAGGAGTGGCCCCTGGTTCTGGAAAGACTCAGTGCAAGAGTATAGGGGAATACCAGAACAGGGAAGTGGGAAGGGGTAGATGGAGGAACAGGGAGAGGGAAGAGGGCTTATGGGACTTGTGGGGAGTGGGGACACAGAAAAGGGGAAATCATTTGAAATGTAAATAAAAAATATATCAATAAACAAAAAAAATTAAAAAAAAGAATTTCATGAATTCATTGATTTTAATAGCTGAATAGTACTCCATTGTGTAAATATACCACATTTTCTGAAGCCATTCCTCTGTTGAAGGACATATGGGTTATTTCCAGCTTCTGGCTATTATAAATAAGGCTGCTATAAACATAGTGGAACATGCGTTCTTATTACATGTTGGAACATTTTCTGGGTATATGTGCAGGAGTGGTATTGCTGGGGGTCCTCAGGTAGTACTCTGTCTAATTTTCTGAGGAACCACCAAACTGATTTCCAAAGTGGTTGTACCAGCTTGCAATCCCACCAGTGATGGAGGAGTGTTCCTCTTTTGCCACATCCTTACCAGTATCTGCTGTCCCCTGAGTTTTTCATCTTAATCATTCTGACTCATGTGAGGTGTAGTCTCAGGGTTGTTTTGACTTGCATTTCCCTGATAACTAAGGATGCTGAACATTTTTTAAGTGCTTCACAGCCATTCGAGTTTCCTCAGTTGAGAATTCTCTGTTTAGCTCTGTACCCTGTTTTTTCTTACTAGGGTTATTTGACTCTCTGGAGTCTAACGTCTTGAGTTCTTTGTATATATTAGATATTAGCCCTCTGTCTGATGTAGGTTTGGTAAAAGACCTTTTCCCAATCTCTTAGTTGCTGTTTTGTCCTATTGACAGTGTCCTTTGCATTATAGTCACTTTGTAGGTTTATGAGGTCCAATTTGTTGATTTTTGTTTTTAGAGCACAAGCCATTTATTTGTGTTATGTTCAGGAAATTTTTCCCTGTGCCCATGTGTTCAAGGCTCTTCCCCAGTTTCTCCTCTATAAGCTTCAGTGTATCTGTTTTCATGTGAAGGTCCTTGATCCACTTGGACTTGAGTTTGGTAAAAGGAGTAAGAATGGGTCGATTTGCATTTTTCTAATGCTGGCCAACAGAATCCAAGAATACATCAAAACAACAAATTTACCTCGATCAAGTAGTCATCATCCCAGGGATTCAGGGATGGTTCAATATATGGAAATCCATGAATGTAATCCATTACATAAACAAACTCAAAGAAAAAAAAAACATGATCATTTCCTTAGATGCTGAAAAAGCATTTGACAAAATTCAGTATCCTTTCATATTAAAAGTCTTGGAGAGATCAGGAATTCAAGGCCCATACCTAATCATAGTAAAAGCAACATAATCCCACTAAAATCAGGGACCAGACAAGGCTGCCCACTTTCTCCCTATCTATTCAATATAGCACTAGAAGTCCTAGCCAGAGCAATTAGACAACAAAAGGAGGTTAAAGGTATAAAATTTGGCAAGGATGATATAAAAATATCACTATTTGCAAATGATATGATCATATACTCATGTGATTCCAAAAATTCCACCAGACAACTCCTAAACCTGATAAACTTCAGCAAAAATAGCTGGATACAAAATTAGCTCAAACAAATCAATAGCCTTTCTCTACTCAAAGGATAAACAAGCTGTGAAAGAAATTTGGGGAAAGACACCCTTCACAATAGTCACAAATAATATTTGATATCTTGGTGTGACTCTAACCAAGCAAGTGAAAGATCTGTATGTCAAGAACGTCGAGCCACTGAAAGAAGAAATCGAAAAAGATTTCAGAAGATGGAAAGATCTCCCATGTTCATGACTTGGCAGGATTAATACAGTAAAAATGGCCACCTTACCAAAAGCAATCTATAGATTCAATGCAATCCCCATCAAAATTCTAAATCAAATCTTCATAGAGCTAGAAAGAGCAATCCTCAAATTCATTTGGAATAACAAAAAACTCAGGATAGCTAAAACTATTTTCCACAACAAAAGATCTTCTGGGGAAATCACCATGCCTGACCTTAAGCTCTACTACAGAGCAATAATGACAAAGACAAAACAAAACAAAACAAAGCAAAAAAAACCCAAAAACTGTATTATATTGGTACAGAGACAGGGAGAAAGATCAATGGAATAGAATTGAAGACCCAGAAATGAACCTACACACCTGTGGTCACTTGATATTTAACAAAAGTACTAAAAGCATTCATTGGGAAAAAGACAGCATTTTTAACAAATGGTGCTAGATCACCGAGGTCAACATGTAGAAAAATACAATGTATATTTCTAATCCATCTGACTTCAAACTAGGACAGCCTTCACCGAATTTAGGAGATGAAAATAATATACAATTTTATGGCTTTACACTTTCACAAGAATTTTTTGAACAATACAAGCTTGGTCACCCAAGTTATCAAAGTCTGTATGCTCCACTTGCATCTGAAAGTCTTTGAGAAAAATTTCCCTTTCCAGGCATTAGATATTTACTATCATCCCCTTCTCTTCTTTATCCTTAGTGCTTCTGCTGATTTCCATCAATACATACCACACACATACACACACACCATTATCAGTCCCAAGTACCGAAAGGAAAAATCAAGGAATATGTCATAACTTAAACCATGATGTGTCAGCCCATTATATTTCCACAGAATGGGAGAAGTGAATAGCTTGTATTTCAAGTTCTAAGTTCCATGGAATATTTCATGCCATGGGTTATAGTAATTTTCCTGCTTAGTGTTTTTTGCCATTGATTTTGCCATCTGTAGAAAAGCCAGCCCTACATTGATACCAATTCCAAGCCTATTCTATGAACAACTTAACAGGAAAGACCTATATTATTTTCCCATAAAACAGCCCTCACACATTCCAGGTTGCCTCTCTCTTTCTCTGCTTTTCTTTTTTCTCTTTCTCTCCTTTTCTCTCTCCCCTCCAGTTCTTATTTTTCCTTCTTTCTTTTCCTTTTATTTTTATTTTATTTTATTGTTGACATGAAGTCTAGATATATTTCTTAAGGTGTTTTCAAATTCATCAGCCACAATAATCTACATGTATTAGATACCCCAGGTGTGGGTATGCACCAGCTCCCCCCAGTATAAACATATATCTTGATTTTGTCATTCAGTATGTATTTCGATCTTCAAGATTGTGCCTGATAGAGTTGGTATCTTAATTAGACTTTTAGTGCTGTAAAGAGACACAATAATCATGTAACTTTTATAAAGAAAGAACATTTAATTGAGGCTGGCTTACAGTTTCCGAGCTTTAGTCCAATAGTGTCATGACAAAAACCCTGGTGGTGTGCAGACAGACTTGGTGCTGGAAAAAGTACTAAGACTTGATGTACAGGTAGCAGAAGTGACTGTGCGCCACAATGGGGTTACCTTGAGCATATGAGACCTCAGAGCTTGACCCCATAATGACACACTTCCTCCAACAAGGACACATCTCCTAATAGTGCCACTCTTTATGGGCCAAGCATTCAAACACATGAATCTATGGGAACCATTCTTATTCTAACTACAATTGGCTTTGAACTTGCTTTGTATCATAGCCATGTCTGGAATTGTACTCCTGATATTACTGTTTCTACCTTCCAAGTGCTATAATTACAGGTATGTGTCACAATGTCTAACTAGATATGAAGTGATGTTAACAAGTGTTAAAATCTCTGTTGAGACTACTAAAGCTTAAGACAGATGATCTGTGATTTCTTGATTGTATGGAAGCTGCAGATGTGTGTATAGTGGTGGAGGTTGTTGGCAGGAGTGCCACAGCCTCATTCATGGGTGTTGCTGTGGTGGACACATGGCAAAGCTTGATTGTACAGTCTAAAGGTAATAGCCAGCTGATCTCAAAAACTGGGTCAGTTTTAGGCTTGGCTGGTGTCTGCTACCTGAATGTTTATGTCTGCAGTCTCAGGAGGGTCTAGGAATGGTTGTATATGCATCTGTGGCAGGAGCTGCTAGATCTGAAGTACCAAGGAGCACTTCATTTTACATAAAGCTATTGTTGGATTAGTAGGTACAGCTGGATATTGGTGGGTTTCCGTTAAGAGATCTCTCTAGGAAAATAAAAAAAAGGGGAAAGAAGACTTGAAGGAAGAGGGGAGAGAGATAGGCAGAGATATACAACTAAGATGCAAACACATATATGTAATATATATTACAGATGTGTGAGTGTGAGCATGTGTCCATTGCAGAATTTCATTGCGGAAAAACTGTAGTTATTCAAAATGCAATCCATGCCAGGTGTGGTGACTACTCTTCTAACTGGTAGATGTGGCTGTAGTAGCTCTACTGAAAACACTGTAGGGTTCTTAGTGATGAAAACTTTAATCAGTGCCCATTGGTTATCAGAGCTTCTGAAGCTCTCTGCTGTAGACAATGCAAGGAATGAAAATCAGACACACAGTGTGACTGATACTGACTAGTCTCCCCCATTGCCTCTATAACTAACCTTATCCATCTGTCATAACTATGAAGACATAATGGAGGTTTCTGGAATTGCCAGGTGATGCAGACTCATGTGGTGTTTTGCTAATACTGATGTTTTGCTAAGGCCAGACCTGAGGAAGAACACATGATGCTTGGAGATAGTATAATAGGACCCAATAGATAGTGGTGGCACACTTGCCTAGCTAGCTTTGCAAGGTTTTGTTGGTCCAGAGCCTTAGCTTATTTCCCTTCCTTGAAAGTGAAACAGCAGAGAACTTCTTTCCTCCCATCCTGGCTGTTTCTGGTGGAACCTGCTGACTCATGCTGACTCAACTTGATGCATGCTGACTTAGGCTGATTCATGGGAGGCCTAGTAATTTCTACTAGATAGTGCCACACCTGCTGATTCATGTTTGATAAGCTGACACTACTAAATTGAACTGCTGGTATCCTGACAGCAGAGACTAGGATTGCCCCAAAGAATTACTTCTAAACTGACCCACATCCCCTTATCCTTTTTACCCTCTTTTCTCACCTTTGGATGAAGGGCTAGGAGGAGAGGGTGACTGTTGCAGAGCATGTTGGCTAAGCATGTATAGAATTTGCAAATAGAGGTAGAAGTGCTTGAGAAGCAAAAGAAGCAAGTGTGAGGAGAACAGCAAGGTTCAGGCTTGATGTCTGAACCTGGGAATGTACCACATGATGAAAGAGGAAAGCAAAATATAAGCTGGAATGTAAACTGCTAGTTAGCCCTGCTGCATGAATTTTCATTGTCAGGTGTCTAGAACACCTTCATGAAACTGGGGACCAGGAAGACTAAGCAATGGTATAGGCACAACTAAATAGTGTTTAGCTGAGTGCAACACCAGAGGATATCCTTGGGCCTACTGTTAGCCTTCCCAATCTTTGTGCAGCATATTTCTGCATATGATTGTGGTCCTACCTATAATTAACTGACCTGTCCTCCAACAGAAATGCTAGATCCAGGGGATTTTAGAAAGGCTATGGTATTGTATGGCTTGCATTCTCCATTTGTTAAAAGAAATGTTAAATACTTGGCCTATGCAGAATAGGGTTCTCCCCAAGATTGGAAAGAATTGGTGTCAACTGTTCTAGAACTGTACAACAATTACAATGGTTGTAGTAGTGGAGGCATGAAGACACAAAAATAGAACAATGGAATATAGCTAGAGTGAAAATATTGCTAAAGACCAGCTTCTTGGTAAAGGCCATTATCCTGATTTACAAGAACAAATCTGATCTGATGATCATGTAATTGAACAATGTTAGGTTGTGTTTTTAAAGTCTTACAATATGAATGAGGAGCTGGGGAAAAAATCTACCTCACTTGGAAAGGTAATACATGAACTTAAAGAGCATTCAAGAATTTCTTACAGAGATTGGGTTCACCTGAAAATAGAGGCATATCAGACCCTGAAATCAGACAGTCATTGATAAAAATACTGGCCTTTAAATGTAAATACTGAAGACAGCAATTGAAAGCATGAGGAGACTCAAAAAAGAAATGGAGAAGAGAGAAAACTGGTATTGGTTTTCACAAGCATCATGCTAAAATCATAGGGCAGAACATAGATAGAAGTCTTAGAACTCAAAATGCTTGTTGCTATAATTGTGGTGAATTTGGCTCATTCCAAAGAGATCGTAAGGCTAGAAGATCCAGAGCTTAAAATAGCAGGTACATTGACTCTAGAGAATATAGAATTCATAGATGAGAACAAGCAAGTTCTGGCTGTTAGGAAACACAAATGTTTTCAGGGTATTGCAGGTGCTGTGAAAAGAGCATTGTTCAAAAGATTGCTGGTCCTAGAGGAACGTACAGAGTAACCTCTTGCCTTCTGGAAATGAACAGAGGAGCCTGTCATCTTAAGGCCCCACAATAAACAATACAAGCCATTTTACTTTGATCAAACAGAAAGTACCAAGCAGGTAAGAAAATTGAAATTAAATATTTCTGATCTTATGCATGCTCCAGAAGGGAGAGCAGCTTTGGATCAGGCCACAGACATGCCTCTTACCCTATTCTGCAAAGTTGAATGCTACAAGTTGAACACTGATATGTATGGTCCTTAATTGTCAGGGACAGTGGGAATAATCTTGGGAAGAAGTGGATTAACTACTCAAGGATTTATTGTGCATCCCAATATAGTAGATGGAAATAGCAAGGAAGAAATTAAAATCAGCATATGTGAGAAAGAGATGCAAGTTGAAGCAGGGGATAGGATTGTTCAAGTGTAATTGTGTCCATACATAAAGGGTAAGCCGACTACAGTAAAAAGGACAGGAGATTTTGAGCGTACTATTAAATATATGCTCTGGCAAACAATTGTTAATGATCAGAGACCAAAATTAATGATGTAAGTGAATGATGTTGCCATAGAAGGTTCGGCAGATATAGGAGCTGCTGTTAGTATACTTTTGCAAAAGTCTTGAAATCCAGATTAGCCACTTCAAAATGTTTACACAGTTTATAGAAACTGAGAAATTATCAAGAATTAAACAAAGATGTCTGATGGATTAACTGTGTGGGACCAGAAGGGTAAATAGAGAAGTTGTGACCTTGCATGACTGACATACACATTAATCTATGGGGACAAGTTCTTTTACAGAAATGGTGTAAGTAAATTAATATTTGTGCAAGTGCAGGAACAGCAATTGAGGAAATTAAGTGTGATATGATCCTCTGGAAGGTATTGAAACTGGTAATCAAGAAAAGTCAGAAATTCTGCCCATTATCCAAAAGAAGGACATCAAATGGATTGATCTCATAAATTTATAAAAGGGGCTACTGATGATATAACAACATCCTTGTTCTTAAAATAGTATTCAAACCAACATGCATGTCAAGAGCAGTAGATCATAACAAAAGAAAAATTGCAGGCACTTGGACAACTGGTAAAAGAACAGCTGGAGGATCACCATACAGACTAGTCCACTGTGCTGTGAGATTCCCCTGAGTTTGTGATAAACACAAAATCAGGAAAATGGAGGATCATAACAAATTAAAGAGCATTAATAAAGTAAGTAAGCCAATGGATCTTTACAGTCTGGACTTCCTTTAATATCTTTGTTACTGAGATCATGGTCTATAATATAATTGAATGAAAATATTTTTTCCCACAATACCATTGCAGGCACAGGACACAGAAAGGTTTTCTTTGTTAGTCCCTACTTTGAATATTTCTCATCTACTAAAGAGATACCACTGAAAAGTGCCTCCACAGGGAATGCTAATTAGGCCAAATTCATGTCAGTATTTTGAGCATCATCCATTAGATAATTTATAAGCAATTCCCTAGATCTATCAGTTATCATTACATGGATGATATTCTGTTTTGTGATTCTGACAAAGATGTTTTTGAGAATGTTTGATGAAACACCAAAAATTCTGCCATGCTGGGGTACTTGTTGCTCCAGAAATAATACAAAGAGGAGATTTATTTAGTTATTTCAGTTATCAAATAAGTGCACAAAAATTTAGATCAGAAAAGATTACAGATCCATAGGGACCAATTGCAAACACTTAACAATTTTCAAAAATTATTGGGAGATATTAACTGTTTGGGGCCTACAACTGGATTGAGTACATATAAGTTAAGTACTTTGTTTCAAAGATTAGGGTATTCAAATGTAAACATTACAAATTGTCTAACAGGTAAAGCAAAAAGCTTATATATATATATATATATATATATATATATATATATATATATATATATATATAGAGAGAGAGAGAGAGAGAGAGAGAGAGAGAGATTTAATTCTTGTAGAACAAAGATTGCAAGGTGCATATATAGATTGAATTGATCCTAAACTTGCTTGTATTTTTGCCTTCAATTCATTCTCTAACAGGGGTCATTATTCAAAGAGAATATAGTATGGAATAGATTTCTTAGTTCATACTCAAAATAAAAATTGAAGATATATATACAGAATAGATTTCTGAATTAATTATAAAAGATAGAATAAGAATATGCCAATTTCAGGAGCAGATCTGCCTGAAATTATAGTGCATCCTACAATGTGAAATCATGTAATTATTTCACAATAAAGATTGGCAATGAGCTTGTATTAATTACTTGGGCAAAGTTAATAACAACTATCTGAAACACAAGTGTATAAAGATTATAAAAAGAACAACTGGATTCTCCCACATATTATAACATAACACCAATTCCAGAGGCACCAATATTTTATATGGATACAAAGAAAATGGGATTGCCAGGTTATAAATCAGACCAGAAAAGCAAAGTGCTCAAAAGTTCATATTTATCAATTAAAAAGTCAGAATTACATGCGATCCTTATGATATTGTTACACAGTTATTGGTAATAATGGCAAATGTGGAATACCTGCACAAATTAAAACTGATAATGCATATCCAATAAAATGATACAATGCTTTACATATAACAATAAAAAGCATGTTACTGATGTACCACAAGGACAAGCAGTTATAGAAAGAGCCAGTCATACCTCAAAAGGTATGCTAACTAAATAAAAAAGATACTAATCCTCCAGACAGACTAAATAATGCCTTGTTAACTCTACATGTACTTAATGTTGGTGAAAAATGGACATCAGCTGAGAGACACTGGGTTATTGAGGGGGAAAACTGAGGAAATAGGCCAAGGAATATACTATAAGAATGTGCTGACATTAGAATGGAAACCTGCAATAGAATTAAGATGGAATGTGGTCATGTCTGTGTATCTACAGGGAATGAGAATATATGGTTACCAACAAACTTATAGAGATTAGATATAACCAAGGAAAACCTCTTATCAACTGAGACATGAAAGTCTTCACAAAGCAAATCCACCCCAGTGATTCACCCTCATAAACTGTCTCAGTCACTGCTCTCTTCAAAATATGCATGCATATCAACTTCAAAAGAACTAGCCAAAATGATTGACATACAGAGACGGAACAACCCATAGACTTGACAGATATCACATAAATTTGACAGACAACGCACAGGCTGCATTGATAACACATAGATTCAACAGACAACACATACACTAGATAAAAATAGAGATAGGGTAACACATGCTACAACTAGTATTTTTAATTTGTTTTTTCAGATTAATTTTATTTTATCCTTGGACTCCAAATATGAATTCTTTGCTCCAATTCAGCATGAAGCAATTAATAAGAAGACCATCATTCTGCTCCCTTGAGCTGGAATAGAGGGTTTGGTTGTTTGATGTGTAATGGCTGTTATGACCTGGGGGGGTAGATTTAAATTACTGTATATTAATAGTAATTTAAGGTCTTTTTGTTTAATTTATTGTATATCAATAAAAGCATAGGGTTGTTTTATATTTATTATATAGTATTATATTGTTAAGGTTGTGCTGTTTGACTATAAAGTACAAATCTGTATATTTAAAGTATGATATAAAGTTCTAGTTTTATGATTCTTATAATTATTTTGTTGTAAATAAACTATTAATGTTAGAGAAAAAAATATCTTTAAATAAAAGGGGGAAAGATGGTGCTTGTATCACTAGCTTTGCAGAACATTGTTGGTCTTGAGTCTTCACTGATCTTCACTTCATTGAGAGAAGCCCAGGAGATGTCTCCTGATGTCTTGGCTGGGTCTTGTCACTCCTGCTGACCTGTTCTCATTGGACAGAGGTCTGGCAGTTTCCTCTAGATAGTGCCACAACTGATAATTCTTGTTTGATTTCCTGATACTAATAAACAGGACTGCAGATATCCTGATGACAGAGAAGGAATTGACCCCAAGGAACTATTTCTAAATAGGTCCACACCCCCTGTCCTATTTACCACCTTTTCTCACCTAACTTTGGAAGGGGTGCTAGAAGGCGGGGGAGGGGGTGTCAAGGTCTTTGAGAACCCTTATTAAAAATAGGTTTTATAAAAACTAAGACTACAAGGACATACCTGACAATCTAGATCCATGTGCTATAAAACCAAAGTGGATATATACCACAATTTCTTTATCCATTCCTCTGTTGAAGGACAAATGGGCTCTTTCCAGCTTCTGGTTATTATAAATAAGTTTGCTAAGAACATAGTGGAGCATGTGTCCTTATTATATGCTGGAGCATCTTCTGGGTATATGCCCAGGAATGGTATAGCTGGATCCTCAGGTAGTACAATGTCTAATTTTCTTAGGAATTGCCAAACTGATTTCCAGAGTGGTTGTACCAGCTTGCAATCTCACCAACAATGGAGAAGTGTTCCTCTTTCCCCACATCCTCTCCAACTTCTGCTGTCCCCTGAGTTTTTCATCTTAGCCATTCTGACCAGTGTGAAGTGAAATCTCAGTGTTGTTTTGATTTGAATTTCCCTGATAACTAAGGATGCTGAACATTTCTTTAGGTGCTTCAGAGCCATTCAAGTTTCCTCAATTGAGAGTTCTCTGCTTAGCTCTGTACCCTGTTTTTTCTTACTAGGGTTATTTGACTCTCTGGACTCTAACTTCTTGAGTGCTTTGTATGCCTTGGATATTAGCCCTCTATGGGATGTAGGATTGGTAAAGATCTTTTCCCAGTCTGTTGGTTGCTGTTTTGTCCTATTAACAGTGTCCTTTGCCTTACAGAAGCTTTGCAGTTTTATGAGGTCCCATTTGTCGATTCTTGTTCTTAGAGCATAAGATATTGGTGTTCTATTCAAGAAAATTTCCCCTGTGCCATGTGTTCAAGATTCTTCCCCAATTTCTCCTGTCCTTCAACAGAGGAATGGACACAGAAATTGTGGTATATATACACAATAAAGTACTATTCAGCTATTAAAAACAATGAATTCATCAAATTCTCAGGCAAATGGGTGGAACGGGAGAATATCATCCAAAGTGAGGTAACCCAATCACAAAAGTATACACATGGTATGCACTCACCTATAAGTGGATGTTAGCCTAAAAGCTCAAAATAAACAAGTTACAATTCACAAACCACAGGAATCTCAAGAAGGAGGACTGAAGTGAGGTTGAGAAAGGGAACAAAAAAATCACAACAGCAATAAAGGAGACAAAGTGTGGAGCAGAGGCTGAAGGAAAGGCCATGAAATGACAGTCACCAAACCTGGACACTATTATGGATGATAAGAAGTGCATACCAAAAGGAGCATGTCATGGTTGTCTCTGGAGGGGCCCTGCCAGAGCTTTATACATACAGAGGCAGATGTTAGTAGCCAACCATTGGTCTGGGTGTGGGGTTCCCAATGGAGGAGTTGGAGGCTGGTCCAGAGAAGCTGATGGGATTTACAGCCCCAAGGGAAGAGCAAAGATGTTGGCCACCCAGATGCCCCAGGACTCCTAGGGACTAAACCATCAACCAAGGGGTACATATGCTTCCAGCCAAATATGTGGCAGAGCAATGCCTTGTCGGGCATTAGTGGGAGGAGTGGTCCTTTGTCTGATGAAGGCTCAATAGATGCCCCAACAAAAGGAAATCGAGGGGTACGGGGAGGGGAGGGGAGGGGAGGAGAGGGGACAGTGGGTCTAATAGAGGGGCATATACTTGGAGGCAGGGGATTGGAGGATGGGTTGGCAGTTTTTGGGGAGGGGGGAGTAACCTGGAAAGGTTTTTTTTTCTTATGATACTCACTAACTTGTTATCTGATTTTATTAATATAAAAATTGTATTGTCAAGCTTCATCTATTTAAATTTCTTACTTTTGTGCATTTGCTAAGTATTGCATATTTCTTTTATTTATTTATTTTTTTTAATTTTTTTATTCGATATAATTTATTTACATTTCAAATGATTTCCCCTTTTCTAGCCCCCCCACTCCCTGAAAGTCCTGTAAGCCCCCTTCTCTTCCCCTGTCCTCCCACCCACCCCTTCCCACTTCCCCATTCTTGTTTTGCCGAATACTGTTTCACGGAGTTTTTCCAGAACCAGGGGCCACTCCTCCTTTCTTCTTGTACCTCATTTGATGTGTGGATTATGTTTTGGGTATTCCGGTTTTCTAGGTTAATATCCACTTATTAGTGAGTACATACCATGATTCACCTTTTGAGTCTGGGTTACCTCACTTAGTATGATGTTCTCTAGCTCCATCGAGATTTGTCTTGACTCTCCTGCTATAGGTTTTAAAATTTGAAATGTAAATGAAGATTATATTAAATTAAAAAGCAAAAAAAAAAAAAAAACAAAAAAACAAAGTGGATGTTTAGGGTCCTTGGGTAGTGCCCAAAATGTTCTGTTTAGAAGGTAGGAGCTAACCTCTCACTTGTCATGCCAAGAGAACTTGAATTATTGGTACTCCCTCAGCTCAGATCAAGCTTAGTAATGATGATGATGGATTGAACCTCTGAAACTGTAAGGCAGGCCCAATTAGCTGTCCATTATAAAAGTTACGTTGGACATGGTGCCTCTTTAGAACAATGCAATCCCTAAGTCAGAAGTAAAATCTTTTCTTTTGCACCAGAGAAGTCTGGGGTAGCCTCCCTACTCTCTTAGTAATGCCTTTTGATGTATTTTATGATAATTTTTATTTAAAAGACAATAAAATTTTCAGTACATAGGTTTTTGGATGAGTTGTTGATTCCTTCCCCTATCTATGAAATATAGTACTTTTCCTTTTTAGACTTTTTTTGTTTCTTTCTTTGTTTCTTTGTTTGTTTGCTTCTTTCTTTCTTTTTTCTCATTTATTCATTCTTTCTTTTCCTTCCTTTCTTTTTCATTTGCTTCTTTTCTTCTTTCTTCATTCCCTTCTATCTTTTTGTCTTCTTTTTCTTCCCTCCCTCTCTTGCTTCCTCCTTCCCTCTCTTTATCCCTCCTTTTTCTTTCTTTCTTTTCTTCTTCCTTACCTTCTACCTTTCATTCTTTTACATTTGATATACTGTGGACTGAACCGAGGGTCTTACATATGAAATTCAAGAGCTCTACCCTGAAATATACTATATCTTCAGCCATATTTATCTAAATTGGATTAGATTTGCAATCCTCTTGACTCCACTGTCCAAGTAACTGGGACTATATATCTGAGCAACCAGGCTTGTTTATATATATATAAAACCCAGTTAACTTCAGAACAATTTTGAAACAAATACTCTAGTCCTGAATGATTTATATTCAATAAGTGTAACCACTCTATGTTTGTTACTATAGACAGCATAATAAAATGACATAGAGCATAATTTTGCATGTGTTCATGGGTATCTATAGATAGGTAAAATACATGCTTTTAGTTTTTAATTAGGTTAGCCTTCTAGAGGACAGTTTTTTAGAACTTTTTTTTATTTAATATATTCTTCATTTACATTTCAAATGTTCTACCTGGTTTTCCTCCTCCCCAAAGACCCACAACCAGTCCTTCCACCCCTACCTCAAAGAATATACTTCTCCACCCAACCCAAACCACTCGCACAATCCCCTGTGGAGTTCCCCACGCAGGGGCATCTATTGAGCTTTCACAGGACCAAGGACCTCTCCTCTCACTGATGCCCAACAAGGCATTCCTCTGCTGATCTTTTGGAGGTAACCATGTGTACCCCTGGGTTGATGGCTCAGTCACTGGGAGCCCTGGGACATCTGGTTGGCCTACATTGTCTTTGTTCCCATGGGACTGCAAACTCCCCAAGCTCATCCATTCTGCCCTCAAACTCCTCCATTGAGAACCCCTCACTCAGTCCAATGGTTGACTGCTAGTATGTGCTAGAGGCCAATTTTTAAAAGAAATTTAGAAATGGAAAATACAAACTATTGTTTGGTGCATAACATAAAACCTTCAGTTTATTCCATTTTGATTATCAAAACAACCCTGAGATTTCATCTCATTCCAGTCAGACTGGCTAAAAATAAAAACTCAGAAGAAGCAGGTGTTGGCAAGGATGTGGAGAAAGAGGAACACTCCTCCACTGCTGATGGGATTGCAAGCTGGTACAGCTACTCTGGAAATCAGTCTGGTGGTTCCTCAGAAAACTGGCCACAACACTTCCAGAGGACCCTGCTATACCACTCCTAGGCATATACCCAGAGGATTCCCCAGCATGTAACAAGGATACATGCTTAACTATGTTCATAGCAGCCCTATTTATAATAGCCAGAAGCTGGAAAGAACCCAGATGTTCCTCAATGGAGGAATGGATACAAAAAAATGTGGTATATATACACAATGGAGTACTATTCAGCCATTAGAAACAATAAATTCATGAAATCCTTAGATAAATGGATGGAACTGGATAACATCATCCTAAATGAGGTAACCCAGTCTCAAAAGAACACTCATGGTATGCACTCACTGATAAGCAGATATTAGCCTAGAAACTTGGGATACCCAAGACATAATCCACATATCAAATGATGTCCAAGAAGAAGGAAGGAATGGCTCCTGGTTCTGGAAAGGCTCAGTGCAGCAGTGTAGGGCAATACCAGAACAGGGAAGTGGGAAGGGGTGGATGGGGGAACAAGGGGAGGGAAGAGGGCTTATGGGACTTGCAGAGAGTGGGGAACCAGGAAAGGGGAAATCATTTGAAATGTAAATAAAGAATGTATCGAATAAAAAAAGAAAAAAAACCTTAAACATAGTATGACAAGTTGATGTGTAGGAGTTTATACATGTATGCTTTAATTTTATAATTTTTTTACAATTATACAAATAATTATACAAAATAATACAACCAATCCTTTATTTTAAAAGATAAATAAATAAATAAATAAATAAATAAATAAACAAAATACTCCAGTCCCTTCATGATTTGTTGTCAGTGACCATCAGCAATCAATCTATTTTCAGATAATCTGCTTAAGGATTAGAAGGATTAGTCAGTTCTTATTAATCAGCCCTTCAACTTTAAATCACTTAAAATTAAAGCATACTTCACTGGAAATCAGGTACATCAGACTAGATGTGGCTTATTTTTTCTATTATTTTTTTTAAAAAATAAGTAAGGAAAGCATTTTCTAAAATGAAGCTGGAGTTTGATTTGTTTCTGTAACTGTTATTACTTATGATTGCGTTTTAAAAATTGAAGTTGCTATTTGGCACAAATGTTAATATAAATTTGATCTAATTTTAAAAGGTTGATCGTATTTTGACATTCGATGACTTTTTGTTTTGTGGCTTACATTGCTGCAATAAATTATATCTAAGGAAAGGTTATGGCATTTTTACACTTTTTCTTTTTTCCTATAGTAGTGATGAAAGTTTATTATTCCCTTTCCAAAGAATACACCAAGGAATATTTTTCCTTTCACAGAATTGCTATGTAAAGTCTATCACTCAGTCTGTTGCAAATGGCCTGCTTTCAAATTCTTGATGCTAACTCGGCATTTCCAGACAAGAACAAGAGATACTTCTGAGTTCTCTGATAATGTAGGAAATGTAATCACATGACAGTCAGTGGCTTGAACATCTAAGCTCTGGTCTTAACACTGATCAAGACACAAACAGCAACATCTATAGCACACTGAAGTAGTATTCCAGAACAAGGGCTGAAGAAAGTATTTGCCACTTTTTAAAACGCCTTTCTGATGATATTGAAGCAGAACAAATCATACAAGGCTGTGAAAGAGCTAAGAGTAGCACTGTAATTATTTTCCCTTGGGAAAGAGATTTCTTTTCACCAGAAATGCAGATGTTTCTATGGAAAGTGTCAATCACACAGTAGAACAGACAATACCTGATTGCATGACAGTCATCTTTTAAATGATTTGGGAAATTGATCAACCTTTCTTTTTATTTTTCTTTCTTTCTTTCTTTCTTTCTTTCTTTCTTTCTTTCTTTCTTTCTTTCTTTCTTTCTTTCTTTCTTTCTTTCTTTCCTTCCTTCCTTCCTTCCTTCCTTCCTTCCTTCCTTCCTTCCTTCCTTCCTTCCTTCCTTCTTCTTTCTTTCTTTCTTTCTTTCTTTCTTTCTTTCTTTCTTTCTTTCTTTTTTTTTCTTGGTTTTTCGAGACAGGGTTGCTCTGTGTAGCCCTGGATGTCCTGGAACTCACTCTTTGATCAACCTTTCTGATTAAGGCACTGATTTGATTTATGAAATCTCAGAAAACTGTGCAATTAAATAAAAACAGAATAAAATGCATAACGATACTTATTTCCTAAGTCACCACCCTCCTATATTGTGAAAGAGTGAGTAAATCATTCATAGCTGTTGAAAGTTGAAATGAGAGACTGGATCCTGGAGATGAGACATCAGTTCTATGCAGTTTCATTGAATAACTATCTCCAAAGAAGACACAGAACAGAATGTGAGAAAAAGGGCAAGAAAGCCCCCCCTGTACAAGGATTCCATGCTCCAAAGATGACAAGCTCCTTCTTTCTTAGGAACACATTCATGGGTGCAAGACAAAGAAATAACCTGCCCAGATGGTATGGTTATTTCTCTAAACTTTCATAATATGTTTATTTAATAAAATTAAGTCAGCTCTCCAAAGATGCAGAGAACTCATTTTACAAATTGATGTTAAACAAGTACAGGAGCATTCACAATGATATCAAAATGTAATGGTTCTGTCTAGGTTAAAACTGTCAACAGAAAAAAAAAAAAGAGTAAATGTAGAAAACACTTTACTAATTCTGTTTGCCCAGCAACATTTAAGCTCATTTAACTTTTGAGAGTAAAAAAGAACCCAAAACATATTCTACTATCTTTATTATGTAAATAAAACTGGTAAATCTTTGAGACTTGAAATATTCTGCTTCTAGTTACAAAATACATCTAAAATTCAAATCAGTGACTATTTTATCTAATGTCACTGACACTGGCCATGCATAATAATGACTCTCTATATAATCTCACATTAATCATATGATATAAATAGATTTATGCAATTTCCCTAACCTTATCACAGTGAATGTAGTTATGTATCTATAACTGTATCAACACAATATACAAGATGCCTTGACCTACACAGCATGAGAGGGAAAGCACACCATTCTTTTTTTTTTCATTATTTTTTTTATTCGATATATTTTTATTTACATTTCAAATGATTTCCCCTTTTCTAGCCCCCCAATCCCCGAAAGTCCCATAAGCCCCCTTTTCTCCCCCTGTCCTCCCACCCACCCCTTCCCACTTCCCCGTTCTGGTTTTGCCCTATACTTCTTCACTGAGTCTTTCTAGAACAAGGGGCCACTCCTCCTTTCTTCTTGTACCTCATTTGATGTATGGATTATGTTTGGAGTATTCCAGTTTTCTAGGTTAATATCCACTTATTACTGAGGGCATACCATGAGTCACCTTTTGAGTCTGGGTTACCTCACTTAGTATGATGTTTTCTAGCTCCATCCATTTGCCTAAGAATTTCATGAATTCATTGTTTCTAATGGCTGAATAGTACTCCATTGTGTAGATATACCACATTGTGTAGATATACCACACACCATTCTTAATAGTTGATTTTTTTCTCGCTTTCTCTTTCAATGCTAGAGTGAACCAGAAACTATTCTCAAGGCATAATATCATAGCATACCATGAATGACTGAACATGTATACACAGCAAGGTGAGGCAGCATGTGTACATAGATAAGACAAAACAGAGTAGTTGATATTATTGCTGCTGTAGCAACATTGTACCAATGTTGGTAAAATTAATAATTATATTAATTTACAATCTGTCCACAAAAGGGACTAGTTCATTAAACAGCATAAAAAAGATATGCACCATACACGTATAATATTTAATAATTATTAATGAATTCCTCTTAAAACCTGAATTTTATCATCTTCTTTGAAGTGCAGATGTGCAGGTTCATGGGATGGGGGGTAAAATGATTATCACATACTCCACAACAGCTAACACTTAATTGCACATATATGCAGATAATCTGAGTTTTGGTTCAGGGTTTCTTTTTCTTGATGCCAGCCAATGCCAATTTTCAGTGCCCAATCTAATAAAGGTGTTTTAGATCTAAATGGACACCTTTGCCAAGTGATGCTACCTTTCTGAAATATCTATATTCACTTGACTTGAGTTATTTACTATTTTTCTTCACTTACTTTTTCATCTTTTTGTTCCTCCTTCATAAATAGGCTTCCTCTCTCCATCCTATAAATATCCATAGGTATAAGTGTTTTCAGGTTATTTCTTTCCTTTGCCAGATATCTCCAACTGGATTATCTAATCCATTCCCATAGTTGTAATTCTCATTTTAATGTTAATGATTCTCCAGTTTATAGACAAGCAAGAACTCACTCTGAAATTCAATGCTTTTTGCCTCTACCACAAAGGTTTCCAGAATAGCAAGACAATGCACACCTCTCATTCTGAAATGCACCATCCTGAATTCATTGTTTCTAATGGATGAATAGTACTCCATTGTGTAAATATACCACATTTTTTGTATCCATTCCTCTGTTGAAGGACACCTGGGCTCTTTCCAGCTTCTGGCTACTACAAATAGGGCGCTATGAACATAATGGAGCATGTGTCCTTATTGCATGCTGAAGAATCTTTTTGATATATGCCCAGGAGTTGTATAACCGGGTCCTCAGGAAGTGTCATGCCCAGTTTTCTGATGAACCGCCAGACTGATTTCCAAAGTGGTTGCACCAAATTGCAATCGCACCAGCAGTGGAGGAGTGTTCCTCTTTCTCCACATCGTCGCCAACACCTGCTGTCTCCTGAGTTTTTGACCTTAGCCATTCTGACTGATGTGAGGTGAAATCTCAGGGTTGTTTTGATTTGCATTTCCCTAATGATTAATGATGTTGAACATTTCTTAAGGTGTTTCTCAGCCCTCCGAAGTTCTTCATGTGAAAATTCTTTGTTTAGCTCCGAACCCCTTTTTTTAATGGGGTTATTTGGTTCTCTGGGTTCTACCTTCTTGAGTTCTTTGTATATATTAGATATTAGCCTTCTGTCACATTTTGGGGTGGTGAAGATCCTTTCCCAATCTGTTGGTTTACGTTTTGTCCTTTTGACACTGTCCTTTGCCTTACAGAAACTTTGTAGTTTTATGAGGTCCCATTTGTCAATTCTTGATCTTAGAGCGTAAGCTAGTGGTGTTCTATTCAGGAACTTTTCCCATGTGCCCATGTCCTCAAGGTTCTTCCCCAGTTTCTTTTCTATTAGTTTCAGTGTGTCAGGTTTTTTGTGGAGGTCCTTGATCCATTTGGAGTTGAGCTTAGTACAAGGAGATAAGAATGGATCGATTTGCATTCTTCTGCATGCTGACCTCCAATTCTTAGACAAATGGATGGAGCTGGAGAACATCATACTAAGTGAGGTAACCCAGTCTCAAAAGATCAATCATGGTATGCACTCACTGATAAGTGGATATTAGCCTAGAAACTTTGAATACCCAAGACATAATCCACATATTAAATGATGTCCAAAAAGAATGGAGGAGTGGCCCCTGGTTCTGGAAAGACTCAGTGCAAGAGTATAGGGGAATTCCAGAACAGAGAAGCGGGAAGGGGTAGATGGAGGAACAGGGGGAGGGAAGAGGGCTTATGGGACTTGCGGGGAGTGGGGACCCAGAAATTGGGAAATCATTTGAAATGTAAATAAAAAATATATGAATAAAAAAAGAAATGCACCATCCTTCTCCAATTCATATATTGAATTATTCTCCATATATCAGTTAAATTTCAGTGTCATTTACCTTGTCAGTAGTCCAGAAACTTAGGTATCAACTCATTCCTCTTCTCCATCACAGCACAACTTAAAATATTTAATATATGTAGACATTCTTGCCAGTAATACATATTAGGTTTTGTTCAATTTTTTTATTTCTGATCTCAAATGAACTTATGTGGAGATAATAACTATACATTTTTCTTGCCCTAATCATCCACATTTTCAATGAATCAAATGAATAACAGTGTACTTTCATTATTATGGATTTTAAAAACATTTACTGAAGTATTATTTACATATAACAAAATATGTGTGCTTTAAAATACAGAGTTTAGTAGGCCTTTAACAGGCAGACTTCTTGTATTAGGCATCTCATATGATAGAAAATGGACAAAGACTGTTTTATTAGCTGACAAAATTTATTTTCTCATACTAATGGAGACTAGCAGTTCAAGGAAGAAATTCTGAGCGGCTCAGTCTGGGTCTACAGTTGCTATACAGAAAGATAGCAATAGATGGTAGGTAGATAATAGATAATTATATAGGTCGGTAGGTAGGCAGACACAGATAGATAGATAGATAGATAGATAGATAGATAGATAGATGATAGATAGATAGATAGATAGATAGATGGATGGATGGATAGATAGATAGATAGATAGATAGATAGATAGATAGATAGATAGAAAAACAGACGGACAGATGAATAGCTTTCATGTATCTTATATCTCTTCTTACACAATCAATCTAATCTTATAGGATCAAGTACCAAATATTGTGGTACAATTCAAGCTTACTTTCAGTATAGATATGCTACTTTCAAATTCTTCCATTTTTAATACAGTGAGCCAAACAAGAGTGAATATAATTTTCTTAACCATGCAGAAATAACTGTGTACTTTCTTCATATCCATGAGCTTACTTCTGAGTCAACGAGGAGCAACTCAGCTGCTTAGCCACGCTGTGTTCTTTGTCCTCACACTACCCACAATTCCATAGACCTAGGTTGTAAGTATTTATATTTTCTTTCTTTATCCCCTCACACAATTTGTAGCCAGTCTCAGGCACTTATTATATTTGTTAAGTTTATCAGCACCTCCTTATTTTTAAAATGTACTTTTTTATAATCTTGGAGAACATACACATGTATAAATTATACAATCTCTTTTGATTATAAACATGCCAAAATTTATCATCTCAACTCTTTCCAAATCTCTAATGTGGAATATCCCTTTCCCACCTTAAGTGCTTTATATTATTGTCTTTGTTTGGGGTATTTTTGTTTTGTTTTGATTTGATTTGCTTTAATTTCTTGAGTCCAATTAGTAGTTCCAAGATTTGCACATGAGGAATATCATCCAAAGAAATATGAGCAACCTACCAAGGGTCATATTTAATTCAAATAATGGTAGGTATTAAGATAAGAGTATAGTGATTTTTATTGCTGAGTAGTGAGTGGTTTAAAGAATGATGTATCTTTATTTGTCTATCAAAGTGCCTCTTGTAAAATATTTAGGCTGTGTATAACTATACACACAGCATGTACAAACACTTATATGCAAGCCTTTGATAATACATTTGTTTTTGTTTATTTAAGAAACACATCTGGGAATGAATTTATGTTTTTTTTATTATCTGGTCATTTTAATATCTTATTACTAAGAATCAGTTAGAGGTTCAAGATGTTTTCAGAATTCCCTACATTTTAAAAATTTGTACTTCACTGGCTAAAAGTTTTCTTAAATGCATATCTAGATCCAGTATCAGGTTTTCTTTACCAGGAAATTATTATCTTCTGTTAGTGCATGGTCTTTGTTCAACATGACCTTTAGAATGCCCTAATTAGGAAGATATTTGAGATAAAACTATAAAGAAAACTCCCCATTACAGAAGAAATGGTGTTTGTAGTCCTCTGTCCATATTACATTTACTATGATTTGATGTCTGGTGACTCTATTACAGTCCTAGGAGGTGGCATGTGATAGTCATGGATGCTCTTGCTCCTCACATGTGCAAGCTATCTCTCATCTTTTGGGGCACCCTAGCTTTGGGAAACCCTGCTACTTTAGGTCTAAGTCTATCATATCTGTATAGCTCCCATGAGCTCAAGAGGGCTTCCTCTTTTCTACCATATCTGGAGATCTTCAAAACCCAGAGGTTGCCTGAGGAATGTCACTTAATCACTGGCAAAATTACAGGTTCAACTTCCTGGAATGTCTCTTCATGCAAATGAGGTAACCATAGAAATTTACACCTCAGCCAATGAATCTTCATACTAAGAAATTCTGAGACATCTATTTCACTTAGTGTCAACTCAAAGAGCTATAACATGAAATCTTCCAAGAAGATCTTCTTCTTCAACCATTCACTACTGGACATGGATTTTGTGGACTCACACATTCTGAACTTCATATCACACTTTCCTGGTCTGTGTATATTCAGGTCTAGTCATTCCAAGGAAAGGACTTCAGAACTTGTCTCTGCTTCATCTATAAGGGAAAAAGCAAAAAAACAAAAACAAAAACAAATAAAAAAGGGATAATCCTATAAGAACATTAGAATTTTTTTATATTACTATAATCTCTTAACCAGTAGAAACTACTATAGATGAGTGATTTTTAAAGGACACAAATCATGTTTCATAGTTCTAGAGGTCAGGAATCCCAAGATTATTGCATTAGCAGATCAGATGTCTAGAAAGGTATATCCTCAGGTTATGTAAAAACAAGCTCTGGAGCCTCATGTGGCAGGGAAAACAAGCACTTATGTATGCTTCATTAGTTTAACCAAAGTTAAAGCAATGGTGGAATGAGAGCTCCTATATTCATGAAAATATTATGTTCATGATGTTTGGGTGCTGAGTCTAGTCTTTAACAGTTGAGCCATTTTCCAGCTCAAACAGAAATATCTTAATGTGGCTTAATAAGCATTTGGTGTAATAATAGCATTGGCAATTTGCTAAAATATAGTAACAAATTTCATTTATGTAAAGATTTTTCCTTTAAGGCAATTTAGAATTTATGTTGTTTATGCCTTGGATCTATACTGGACAAATTATGGACTCATATATTTGTATATATAGAAACCTTCAGTTTTTGTGAGTATATTTGATGTTGCCAGTGTTCCATGTAGATAACCTCAGAATTTATTACACACACACACGAACACACACACACACACGAACACACACACACACATGAACACACACACACACACACACACACACACACACACAATCTGTTACTTTTTTCTTTAAAAACTTATGACACTTATCTGTTATCTTTTTCTTGCTTCTGGAGCAGACTTCCCTCCATGGGGCAGGACAGGACAGTCTCCAATGCTGCCCACGCCCTCTGATTTTCTCAGAACTTCTTCACTGAGCATCCTGTTCTAATACATAATATTTTCAGTGTATCATACATCTCAGATAATTTCGAACTCAGATACACACCATATTTATTTATCTTTTTCTTTGTTTTGTGTGTGGGGCGGGGGTAGAGGAGCAACAATCCTATGCGAAGTGTGAAAGGATAATTTCTGTGTTGAAGTTTTGTCTTTTGCTGTTGCTTATTGTAATGGCAACAAGATCTGGAGTTAACTTAGCTACACTTAGCTTCTGGGAACCTGCCCCAGTTAGTTCTGATTGGTAAATAAAAATCCAGCTGATAATATTTGGGGACAAGAAGCATAGGCAGGGTTTAGGTTTCTGGGGTAAGAGACCACAGGGAAGGAGCAGGAAGAAGAAGGCCTCCATGCCATAAAGAGTGTGCAGGAAACAGACAAGAGCTACCATGGAGCAGAGAAGCAAAGAGGACACCCTGGCCTCTGGGCCAAGAGAATCTATCCTAGAGGGCTGATTGGATGTAAGAGCATCTCAGATGGAATAGACACATTAGTAAGCAATAGCTTGGAGTTATGGGTAGAAGGTATATTCTTATAGCATGGGGGTAAGCAGGTAGTTGCCCAGCTATTGTATTGCATAATGCATATTAAAAAATGTTTCTGTGTCCTTTATTCGGCAACATAGATGGTCTAAGACAGGAAGGAATTCCATGTTGGGATTAATTAAAATATTTTGACTATATTTATGAGTGTTATTTCTCTCTACTATGTAAGAAACCATGTCTTCATGGTTGGTAACAATCACCTATATTCCCTAAAACATTGTAATGACCATCAATTTTGGTTTTTTTTTTTGAACAGACAAGAAAATTCATTAGAAACAGAAGGACTTTGGTGTATAGAGGATCTGTTTCTAACACATTTTCTGTCTTAGTCAGGGCTTCTATTCCTGCACAACATCATGACCAAGAAACAAGTTGGGGAGGAAAGGGTTTATTCAGCGTACACTTCTGCATTGCAGTTCATCACAAAAGGAAGTCAGGACTGGAACTCAAGCAGGTTAGAAAGCAGGAGCTGATGCAGAGGCCATGGAGGGATGTTCCTTACTGACTTGCTTTCCCTGGCTTGTTCAGCCTGCTCTCTTATAGAACCCAAGAATACTAGCCCAGAGATGGTACCACCCACAAGGGCCCCCCCTGATCACTAATTGAGAAAATGCCCCACAGTTGGATCTCATAGAGGCACTTCCCCAACTGAAACTCCTTTCTCTGTGATAACTCCAGCCTGTGTCAAGTTGACACACAAAACCAGCCAGTACAATTTCTTAGAACATAACTCAATTTTTAAAAACACAGATATAAATTTAGAACATTAAGATTTAGGAAACTCTCCTACAAAACAATAACAATAGTAATATACAATCATGACAATCTTACAATAGTATCTATGTCATAAAAATGTATATATACCATTGGGAAAATAGTTTTGTTTCTACTGAATATGTCACATTTTTTGTTGTGTCAATGATTTCTTCCTTGAGACGAATACTTTAACTTTTCTCTAAATCTGTAGGAAATGAACACTTAGATGAAATCAGTTACTAGATTTATCAAGTCTCCCTGTGAATATGAGCAATCTTGAGAGTCATAGGATAAAACCTTTTGCAAATGTCTTTTTGCATAGGTAAAGAGAACCTTTCATCAGTAATACATTCACAAGGTTTTGCATATATGGCTAAAAAACTCTCATTTTACAAGGCAAAGATACTTTGAGAATAAATAACCCTATCTATTTCTACCAGTTGGTTTTCTTCTAATATTCTCTGTGGCCCTAGGTGACAGCATATTGAAATTGAGCTTATCTAAAAGGTACCAAATTAGTTTTGTTTACACAAAAAAAAAAAAAACAGAATTTTCATGTGATCCTGTTGAGGCAGGGTTGTTTGTTCTTAAGAATCCAAACTGTGCTTCCAAAATGGCCAAGTCTTATAACCTGTGGCAAAGTAAAAATGATAGTTTTCAGCTAGTAGCTAATCTTAAATTATCAGTACTTTTTGAATATCTCATGCTTTCAGTGTTGTTATAGTATGAGTTTAACTAAGAGACCCTTGGTTCTTTTCCTTGCAAGGTCAATACAAAGACATTTGATGTCAAAGATTATTTAAATGCAATTTTGTGTTCTGGAAAAAATATGGGATGATGGGAAAGTAAGAAGGATCTAGGAGCAGTTGGAGGAGAAAAAGCTGTGATCAAAACACATTTTTAAAATTAAGTTATATGTGGAAGGAATTTTGACATGATTCTGAGGTAACTTCTGCCCTACTGTTTCTTCAGAGTCTCCCTGGCATCAAGCCTGTAGCTCGACCTTACCAGGCCACCTCTCATGGTCCACTGCTCTGCATGTATGTACTGAATTTTGTTGCAACATCACGCCTCTTTCCCTAAAGATATATACACCTAGGTCCCTGACCTTTAGGTGATACACACAAAAATAATTACAGTTTAGTGACCTCATAGATTTAATATCATATATTGGGGAGATTATGCTGAATATAATCTTTGCTTACATGGTGATGGAGATGGTGAAATCGATCTTACTGTGGTAAATTGTTTTCATTCATGTTCTGGAATGGAATTGTAAAGACAAAAGAACGGGTCTGTGAGGTGCATCATGGGTGTTCTGCACTTTTGGGCTAATATCCATTAATCTGTGAGTATATGCCATGTATGTCCTTTGGAGCCTTGGTTACCTCACTCAAAATGATATTTTCTAGTTCTATCCATTTCCCAGAAAAATTCATGATATCCTCGTTTTTAATAGCTGAATAGTAAATGAACCATATTTTCTGAATCCATTCATTCATTAAGGGACATTGTAGCATAACTGTCCTATTTGAAGGCTCTACCCAGAAGCAAAGCTGACCAAGACAGATGCAGATACCCACAGCCCAACATTGGACAGACACTGGGGACTCTTATGAGTTGGAGGAAGAATTGAAGGCCCTAAAGGGGACAGGAACCCCACAGGAGAACAGACTCAACTAACCTGGACTTCTGGAAGATATCAGAGACTAAGCCACCAAGCAAAGAACATACACTGGCCTCAACAAAGATGGTGACACATATTTAGACGCAGCTCAGTGTTCACGTGGGCCCCTCAACAACTGGAGAACATACTCTTCCTAAAGCTGTAGCCCAATTGTGGCGGCAGTTCCCAAACAGGGCTGCCTTGTCTAGCCTCAGTGAAAGATGACTTGCCTACCCTGGCAGAGACTTGACACTCCTGGATGAAGGGAAACTGGGGGTGGGGAGTGCACCCTCAAAGAGGAAAAGGGAGGGGGATGGAGGGAGAGTCTTTGTGGGGTGAGAACAGAAACAGGGCAGCATTTAATGTACATTAATTAATTAATTAATTAATTAATCAATTAATTAACTAACAAACAAAGCAAAAATAATAGACAGACTAATGTTATATTACAAAAATGAAAGCCCAGTAAAAGAGAAGTCATAATTTGGAAACATTTTCTAAAATTTATGCTTGGCATCTTAATCCCCAAGGCTACAATGAAGATGGACCTAGTGAATGTGATTAGGATGGAAGAACTCTGATCGGATGGACCAATCCTACACAGCATGATTAGTTCTCAGGCGCTAGGGTGGTGGCTTAACATTTAGGAGCACATACTGTTTTTTATGAAGACCAGAGTTTGTTTTTCTGCACTAGTCTCAGGGTGCTCACATCCAATTTCTCTACCCATAAAAATCTGCACCCACATTCCTATCACCTATAAACTGTGCATAACTTCAAAATAGTAAAAATAAATTATTTTTAAAAAATGAGTTCTATTCTCATCCCTATCTATTGCTTTCCGTGACTAAGAAAATAGAACCACTCCAATATGGCCTTTAAATTTTGGACATTTCAGAGTCTTGGACCAGGGGCTGCTATAATACCAATAATCATAAGTAACACTATACCAGACATGCCATATAGTAGCAATAGATAGGAACCAAGAAATATGAGTTGCCTCTACAAACAGAATAGTCACAAAAGAGATTTTTTTCATGAGCCCCTAATGCTAAAAGAGATAAAGAAAAAATAATAGAGATTAGTTAGCACTTTGATTTTAGCCTAATGATACTTTTGTGTAACTTCTGACCTAAATAACTATGCTGTAATAAATGTATCTTGTTTTAAGCCATTAAGCTTGCGATAATTTGTTATAGTGGCGATGGAAAACTCATCTGCTAGGAATAAGATGAGGGTCACAGAAGGACAAGCACATCCTAGACAAAGACTTATGAGTGTCTTAGTACTCTTCGTAATTGCTCTATCACACTAACCTGTGATTGGAGGCTGTATTTTCTTTAGAAGCTTCTCCCTGTGGATCAAGGACAAATGTTACAGCAGTAGACATCATAATTTCTGTAGCTGACATAAAAATACCTTTACAGAGTAATAATATAATATCATGACATCAGATTTTATGGAAGGTAAGTGTAAGAAAGATCATTTTAAAAAGCATGTCTTTTTTTTTTTTTTATTAAACTTACAGTTGAGGTTTTTTTTTCTGAGCCATGACTGGAGGCGCGTGGCCTGGAATCCCAGCATTTGGGAGGATGAGGCGGGACAATCACTCTATGTTCAAGGTCAGTACATTTGGGACCAGCTTCATTAAGTGACTTTCTACCCCTATGGTACACAAAAACTTTTTTTATACTTACTGGGGCATAAACAAAAAAGGAAACACAGGAATAAAGGCAGCATTTAGATAGAAAGGATTTCAAGGGAAGAGAAAGGGGAATGATGTCTAAATTTCATAGTATAAATGCATGAAATTATCAAATAATATAAAAATTTTAAATTATGAAAATGAAGAATCTTTTGGGTCTTATGGTTGTCATGTCAGTTATATCAGGGCCTGTATTGACAGGTGTCATAACCTTGTATATTGACAGAACATATGAAACCAGTGAAAGAAACATTATTGTATAACATTCATTTTACAGCTTTATGTTTTCTTCATATTTTATCTGTTTTTTGATACATAAAAAGCATCATTCTGAAAGCAAAGAAGTTTAAACTACTTTTCTAAGCTTAAGCAAAGACATAACAGTGCTGTCTATTAGTAGTTGTTCTGTCTGACATGTCCTTGCTTGTTGTTTCTCTCTTACAATAGCTGTTCTTTTAATATTGTCAGTTTTATATAATTTATCACATATATTGTAGCAGAAATCATATTATAAAATAGTGTATTCTTAATGTGAAGTGATACCAAATGGGCTACTGGAAGTTCATTTCATAAATTATTTATTCTGCGAGTCCTTGCCTTCCCTCCATCATGACATGCACATTTTTATTTGGCTTCTACACTAAATCACACAGTGGATATTGTTGCTTGCTTTGGTTTCAGTGGTAACTCTATGCACTCAGTAGCAATTTCCTCAGAAATTGCTGGACAGGATTCAGAATTTTCTGATACGGACCACAGAAATACAGGCCAAAGTAAGTGAGCCACATTATAGTACAAGTGAGGTGCTGGAAGCTGATTCCCCTCTAACAGTTCTAAAGTAAGGATGCACACTCCATAACACACTGATGCAATAACTGTTCTAGACATTTGCAAATATAATAAGATGCCAGATTGTCTTGTATCCTGAAGTCTCAGTGAAGGTCTAAATTAAGTTTTACAACTGACCATGGGAATTATGAGTTAGGAGCCACAAAGGGCAGAAGAGGGTGTCAGAGGGTATCTTAAACAAAAGGTAATAATATGGGTTCCTAAAACCTCAGAAATATTGGAGGATCCTTGGACATGTGGATCATTTATCCCTAGGTATTATACCCTTTTGATAAAAGGTTTAATAAAATGGAATATTAATCTATGTTTGCCCTTTCAGTGCAGTACTGTATAAAAACAGGTACTTACACATGTCTCACACAGTGACTTCAGCACAGAAAATGAGAAATGTGCATCTTGATGCCAAAATATTTTTATTAGATATATTCTTCATTTACATTTCAAATGTTGCCCCCTTTCCTGGTTTGCTCCCCGAAAATCCCCTAACTCATCCCCTGCTCACCAATCTACCCACTCCCTCGTCCCTGTCCAGGCATTCCTCTATACTAAGGCATCTGGTCTTCTCAGAACCGAGGGCCTCTCCTCTCTTTGGTGTCCAACAAGGCCATATTCTGTTGCATATGCATTTGGAGGCATGGGTCCCTCCATGAGTACTCTTTGGTTGATGGTTTAGTCCCTGGGAGCTCTGGGAAAACTGGGTGGTTCATATTATTGTTCCTCCTATGGTGTTGCAAACCCCTTTAGCTCCTTGGATCCTTTCTCAAACTCCTCCATTAGGGACCCTGTGCTCAGTTCAATGGTTGGCTGAGAGTGCCAAAATGTTTTAAATGCTTCTCTGAAAAGCAGACAATAGCTTCAGTGAAGAGGTAGCAAGGGTTCCATGGCAGTAACACGTAGAAAGAAACCTCTGTGTTCACAGGTTCACAGACTATGTAGACACAATCTCATGTGAAAGCATTTATATGCAAACCCAGTCGGTCTCCAAAGAGGACCTGTCAACATTGAAAACTCACAGGTTTTCATTCATGCATATGCACAAACAAATATAATCGCTATCAATAATTTTTCTGTTTTTAACACAAGAGAATGAAGTTATTAGAAAACTTGTTAACTTAAAATTCTAGTGTCTTCTTGGTATAATAAAACAAAGAAGCCATATAGATAAATTAATAGAAACTTAAAATCATAAGCAGGATCCCCATTTCCAGTTATTAAACAGGAGCCTGTAAAATCATCAAGAGGTTTTATGGCTCTAGGATCTCTGATGTTCTAGCTCAGCCATCCATCATAGGTCAAAGCTCTCCATAGCCAAATATAAGCATATGCTTCCTATGCACAAGCAGGCAGCAATATTACTTCTTCTGTTTAATTAATGGAAGAAAACATTCTATGCAATATGTGATGACAAAATAATCCAAAGTTGAATATTCATGAATTTGATTGGGTTGTAAAAGAGTGATATCAGAAGTCACTGGACTTCCTGTGAAAACCGTGTGGATCCTTGAAAACCAACACACAGAATAATGCTCAGTCATGGTATTGGTATCTGCACAAGGTGGAGATCTCCACTGAGCCTGGGACTCACCTAACCTGGACCCTCCCATCCACTGCCTGTTGGATCTATGCAACAGGATCCATAAAGTAACAGCATACAACAGGCCTGTGTGAGACCAAATGATCTCTCTTATTTAGAGAGGGGGAGGGACTACAGATGCTGGCTCTGGTGGATATAAAGGAAGTAGGGAAGAGGGGAGCGGGAGGAGGAGTGGTGTCTTTTATTAGGGCATGTATCAGATGCCACACTAGGTGATAGTGGGAATGTGTCGCCTCTCTACAGCTAGTGATAAAGTGTCCTGCTAACACAGGGGTCCTTGGACTGGCCATGGAGGTGCCAAATTAGTCACAGTGCCAACCTTCCACTATTCTCCACGACCATTTCACACCTTCCAAACCAATACCACCCAGAAAATTCTAAGACATTATAAAGTTTGGCAGCCTAACTGGTAGAGCCTAATGCCCCTCTGTGCCCCACAGAGTGCAAGGTACAACCTTACCTTCTTCTGTACCACAGCATCTGTGTACTGACCCTGAAGAAATTCTCCCCAGTGATTTCCCCTCAATGATGGTGGTCTTTTTCTCATCACAGCTAATTAGTCAGTACTAGTTAACCAGAACTAATTATCTCAGCAAAGTCAAGGTTTCACTTTATACTTCTGGTTTTTTGTTAATCACACCTGATTCTTCAGCCCTAGCTGACCTGAACTGCAAATCTTTAATTCATAATATTACATAAATGGCCCTAATAGAGTCTCTGTGTTCCTCTGAAAAGACGCAAGCCAGGCCTTTATCATGTGCATTAATCTCAGTATTCTTTTTTTTTAAATTTATTGATATATTGATTTACATTTCAAATGATTTCCCCTTTTCTGGACCCCCCACTCCCCGAAAGTGTCATCAGTTTCCTTCCCTCCCCCTGTTTTCCCACTCAACCCTTCCCACTTCCCTGTTCTGATTTTGCTCTATACTGCTTCACTGAGTCTTTCCAGAACAAGGGGCCACTCCTCCTTTCTTCTTGTACCTCATTTGATGTGTGGATTATGTTTTGGGTATTCCAGTTTTCTAGGTTAATATCCACTTATTAGTGAGTGCATACCATGATTCATCTTTTGAGTCTGGGTTACCTCACTTAGTATGATGTTCTCCAGCTCCATCCATTTGCCTAAGAATTTCATGAATTGATTGTTTCTAATGGCTGAATAGTACTCCATTGTGTAGATATACCACATTTTTTGCATCCACTCTTCTGTGGAGGGATACCTGGGTTCTTTCCAGCATCTGGCAATTATAAATAGGGCTGCTATGAACATAGTAGAGCATGTATCCTTATTACATGGTGGGGAATCCTCTGGGTATATGCCCAGGAGTGGTATAGCAGGATCTTCTGGAAGTGAGGTGCCCAGTTTTCGGAGGAACCGCCAGACTGATTTCCAGAGTGGTTGTACCAATTTGCAACCCCACCAGCAGTGAAGGAGTATTCCTCTTTCTCCACACCCTCTCCAACACCTGCTGTCTCCTGAATTTTTAATCTTAGCTATTCTGACTGGTGTAAGGTGAAATCTCAGGGTTGTTTTGATTTGCATTTCCCTAATGACCAATGAAGTTGAGCATTTTTTAAGATGCTTCTCCGACATCCAAAGTTCTTCAGTGAGAATTCTTTGTTTAACTCTGTACCCCATTTTTAATAGGGTTGTTTGGTTTTCTGGAGTCTAACTTCTTGAGTTCTTTATATATATTTGATATTAGCCCTCTATCTGATGTAGGACTGGTGAAGATCTTTTCCCAATTTGTTGGTTGCCGATTTGTCCTTTTGATGGTGTCCTTTGCCTTACAGAAACTTTGTAATTTTATTAGGTCCCATTTGTCAATTCTTGATCTTAGAGCATATGCTATTGGTGTTCTGTTCAGAAACTTTCTCCCTGTACCGATGTCCTCAAGGGTCTTCCGCAGTTTCTTTTCTATTAGCTTCAGAGTGTCTGGCTTTATGTGGAGGTCCTTGATCCATTTGGATTTGAGCTTAGTACAAGGAGACAAGGATGGATCAATTCGCATTCTTCTGCATGCTGACCTCCAGTTGAAACAACACCATTTGTTGAAAAGGCTATCTTTTTTCCATTGGATGTTTTCAGCCCCTTTGTTGAGGATCAAGTGGCCATAGGTGTGTGGGTTCATTTCTGGATTTTCAATCCTGTTCCATTGATCTGCCTGTCTGTCACTGTACCAATACCATGCAGTTTTTAACACTATTGCTCTGTAGTATTGCTTGAGGTCAGGGATACTGATTCCCCCAGAATTTCTTTTGTTGCTGAGAATAGCTTTAGCTATCCTGGGTTTTTTGTTATTCCAGATGAATTTCACAATTTCTCTTTCTAACTCTGTGAAGAATTGAGTTGGGATTTTGATGGGTATTGCATTGAATCTGTAGATTGTTTTTAGCAAAATGGCCATTTTAACTATATTGATTCTGCCGATCCATGAGCATGGGAGGTTTTCCCATTTTTTGAGGTCTTCTTCCATTTCCTTCTTCAGAGTCTTGAAGTTCTTGTCATACAGATCTTTCACATGCTTGGTAAGAGTCACCCCAAGGTACTTTATACTGTTTGTTGTTATTGTGAAGGGGGGTCATTTCCCTAATTTCTTTCTCAGCCTGCTTATCCTTTGAGTATAGGAAGGCCACTGATTTGCTTGAGTTGATTTTATAAACTGCTACTTTGCTGTAGTTGTTTATCAGCTGTAGGGGTTCTCTAGTGGAGTTTTTTGGGTCACTTAGGTAGACTATCATGTCATCTGCAAATAATGATAGTTTGACTTCTTCCTTTAAAATTTGTATCCCTTTGACCTCCTTATGTTGTCGAATTGCCCGAGCTAGTACCTCAAGTACAATATTGAAAAGATAAGGAGAAAGGGGGCAGCCCTGTCTAGTCCCTGATTTTAGTGGGATTGCTTCAAGTTTCTCTCCATTTAGTTTGATGCTGGCTACCGGTTTGCTGTATATTGCTTTAACGATGTTTAGGTATGAGCCTTGAATTCCTGTTCTTTCTAAGACTTTAAGCATGAAAGGATGCTGAATTTTGTCAAATGCTTTTTCAGCATCCAATGAAATGACCGTGTGCTTTTTTCTTTGAGTTTGTTTATGCAGTGGATTGCATTCATGGATTTCCGAATATTGAACCAACCCTGCATCCCTGGGATAAAGCCTACTTGACCATGGTGGATGATCATTTTGATGTGTTCTTGGATTCGGTTGGCAAGAATTTTATTGAGTATTTTTGCATCAATGTTCATAAGGGAGATTGTTCTGAAGTTTTCTTTCTTTCTTGGATCTTCGTGTGGTTTTGGTATCGGCGTAAATGTGGCTTCATAGAAGGAATTGAGTAGGGTTTCTTCTGTTTCTATTTTGTGGAATAGTTTGAAGAGTATTGGTGTTAGGTCTTCTTTGAAGGTCTGATAGAATTCTGCACTGAAATCATCTGGTCCTGTGCTTTTTTTGGTTGGAAGACTTTCTATGAACCCTTCTATTTCTTTAGGGGTTATGGGACTGTTTAGATGATCTATTTGGTCCTGATTTAATTTTGGTATTTGGTATCTGTCTAGGAAATTGTCCATTTCCTCCAGTTCTCCAGTTGTGTTGAGTATAGGCTTTTGTAGTAGGATCTGATGATTTTTTGGATTTCCTCAGTTTCTGTTGTAATATCTCCCTTTTCATTTCTAATTTTGTTAATTTGGATACTTTCTCTCTGCCCTTTGGTCAGTCTGGCTAAGGGTTTATCTATCTTGTTGATTTTCTCAAAGAACCAGCTCCTGGACTCATTGATTCTTTGTATGGTTCTCTTTGTTTCCACATGATTGATTTAAGCCCTGAGTTTGATGATTTCCTGTCTTCTACTCCTCCTGGGTGAAATAGCTTCTTTTTGTTCCAGGGCTTTCAGGTGTGTCATTAAGCTGCTAGCATATTCTCTCCATTTTCTTTTTGGAGGCACTCAGGGCTATGAGTTTTCCCCTTAGCACTGCTTTCATTGTGTCCCAAAGATTTGGGTATGTTGTGCCTTCATTTTCATTAAATTCTAAAAAGTCTCTGATTTCTTTCTTTATTTCTTCTTTCGCCAAGGTGTCATTGAGTAGACTATTATTCAGCCTCCATGTGTATGTGGGCTTTCTGTTGTTTTTGTTGCTATTGAAAACCACTCTTACACCATAGTGATCTGATAGGAGGCATGGGATTAGTTCGATCTTCTTGTATTTGTTGAGGTCTGTCTTGTGACCAATTATATGGTCTATTTTGGAGAAGGTACCATGAAGTGCTGAGAAAAAGGTATATTCTTTTGTTTTAGGGTGAAATGTTCTATAAATATCCGTCAAATCCAATTGATCCAAAGCTTCAATTAGTTTTATTGTGTCCCTGTTTAGTTTCTGTTTTCCTGATCGGTCCATTGAGGAGAGTGGAGTGTTGAAGTCCCCCACAATTATTGTGTTAGGTGCAATGTGTGCTTTGAGCTTTAGTAAAGTTTCTTTTACGAATTCAGCCTCCATGTATATGTGGACTTTCTGTTGTTTTTGTTGCTATTGAAAACCACTCTTACACCATAGTGATCTGATAGGAGATCAGATCCTCTTTTACGAATGAGGGTGCCCTTGCATTTGGAGCATAGATGTTCAGAATTGAAAGTTCTTCTTGGTAGATTTTTCCTTTGACCAGCAAGAAGTGTCCCTCAGTGTCTCTTTTGATGACTTTAGGTTGAAAGTCAATTTTATCTGATATTAGAATGGCTACTCCGGCTTGTTTCCCGAGACCATTGGCTAGTAAAATTGTCTTCCAGCCTTTTACTCTAAGGTAGTTTTTGTCTTTGACATTTAGCTGTGTTTCCTGTATGCAGCAAAATGTAGGGTCCTGTTTCCTTATCCAGTCTGTTAGTCTATGTCTTTTTATTGGGAAATTGAGTCCATTGATGTTAAGAGATATTAAGGAATAGAGATTATTACTTCCTGTAATTTTGATGTTATTTTTATATTTGAGTGATTATCTTCTTTTGGGTTTGATGAAAGAAGGTTACTATCTTCCTTTTTCCAAGGTGTAGTTTCCCTCCTTGTATTGGAGTTTTTCTCCTCTTATTCTTTGTAGAGCTGGGTTTGTGGAAAGATATGGTGTAAATTTGGTTTTGTCATGGAATGTCTTGTTTTCTCCATCTATTGTGATTGAGAGTTTTGCTGGGTAACATAGTCTTGGCTGACATTTGTGTTCTCTTAGAGTCTGCATGAGATCTGCCCAGGATCTTCTAGCTTTCATGGTCTCTGGTGAGAAGTCTGGTGTGATTCTGATAGGTCTTCCTTTATATGTTACTTGGCCTTTTTCTCTTACTGCCTTTAATATTCTTTCTTTGTTTAGTGCATTTGAGGTTTTAATTATTATATGGCGAGAGGTATTTCTGCTCAGATCCAGTCTGTTTGGAGTTCTGTAGGCTTCTTGTATATTCATAGGTATCTCTCTCTTTAAGTTGGGAAAGTTTTCTTCCATAATTTTGTTAAAGATATTTGCTGGCCCTTTCAGTTGTAAATCTTCACTCTCATCTATACCTATAATCCTTAGGTTTGGTCTTCTCATTGTATCCTGGATTTCCTGGATGTTCTGGGATACAAGCTTTTTGCATTTTGCATTTTCTTTGACTGTTGAGTCAATGGTTTCTATGGTATCTTGGGCATCTGAAATTCTTTCTTCCATCTCTTGTATTCTGTTGTTTATATTTGCATCTCTGTCCCCTGATTTCTTCTCAAGGTTTTCTATCTCCATAGTTGTCTCCCTTTGTGATTTCTTAGTTGTTTCTACTTCTATATTTTTAGATCCAGGATGGTTTTGCTCAGTTCCATCATTTGTTTGTTTGTGTTTTCCTGTAATTCTTTAAGAGATTTTTGTGTTTCGTCTTTCATGACTTCTGCCTCTTGACTCAAGTTCTCCTTCATTTCTTTAAGTTTTTTTTTTTTTTTTTTTTTTTTTTTTGCGTTTCTTCTTTATTGGCTTCTATCTCTTGAGCCTTATTCTCGTGCATTTCTTTAAATGATTTTTCTGTTTCCATTATATGGGTTTCTAGCTTATTCATGTTCCCCTGTATTTCTTTAAGAGATTCCTTTATTTCCTTTTTGTGTTCTTCTAGCAGCATCATGATCAGTGATTTTAAATCCAAATCTTGTTTCTCTGGTGTGTTGGCATAATCAGGACTTGCTGATGTTGGAGAGTTTGGTTCAGATGCTGCCATATTGCCTAGATTTCTGTTAGTAGCGTTCCTGCCTTTGCCCTTTGCCATCTTGTTCTCTGGAGTTAGTTGGTCTTGTCCCTGGCTGGTGTTTGGGCCTCCTGAGGGGCTCTGGGGCTATTATTACAACACTGTATGGCCGGGTTTCCCCTGTAGCAGATTGCTGATGTGCTGTCCTCCTCTTGGATGCCCTTGCAGCTCTAGTGTACTTTGCCCCAGATTGTGTCTGTGAACCAGATGGAGCCCGTTTGCACCTTCAGGGAGTGTTGAGGGGTGTATGCTGCCGGAACCTTTTCAGTGTGCTGATCACTCTGCTGGACAGCCGATCTCCCAACCGGGTTGGTGCACACAAGGCTAGCCTGGCTGCTCAGGCCCTGGGTCTAGGTAAAAGCCTGGGCGGCCAAGGTCAGAGCAAAGTTCTCCTTGGGCTGTGACTGTTAATTGGGTCTGTCAGGTGGCCAGGATGGCGGGCGTGTGTGCTCGTGCTCCCTGAAAGTGCCAGGAGAGTCTGCTTGGCTAACAACCTCCTGGGTGGGTTGACACACAGATGGCCCACCAAGCCGCCCAGTTCTTGGGGTTAGTCCAGGGCTTGTTGGGGCCTAGACCCCCGCTTTGATAGCCTCAGGCTATGCCTGTTAGCCGGCTTTGCCTGCTAGAGCTCTCTGGCGTCCTGTAGGCAAAATGGCGGCGCGCTTGCTGGCCTGGGCAAAAAAAAACCTCTGGAAAGACTCAGTGAAACAGTATAGGGCAAAACCAGAACGGGGAAGTGGGAGGGGGTGGGTGGGAGGACAGGGGAAGAGAAGGGGGCTTGCGGGACTTTCGGGGAGTGGGGGGGCTAGAAAAGGGGAAATCATTGGAAATGTAAATAAATTATATCAAATAAAAAAAAAGACAAAAAAAAAAAAAAAAAAAAAAAAAAACCTCCTGGCTGGGTTGGCACCCCGATGGCCCCCCGAACAGCCCAGGACCTGGGTGCAGGCCAACGCCCGTCGGGTTTAGACCCCCCGCGATGTTGGCCTTGGGTTATGTTTGTGAACGTCAGTCTGTCTGATCTCTCTGGAGTCCTAAACCAAGATGGAGGCGAGTCTCTCCTGACTGGCGGGAGGCAGAGTTCTGAAGTGGCTTCTGTGCAGTGAAATGCACTGTAAATCCGCAGCTGCTTGCAGCCCAGCTGGCCAGCGAAGGTCAGTGGTCGTGGGCGCAGTGACCCTGTGTCGCCTTGGCAGCCACCGCTGCCGCCGCCAATCTCAGTATTCTTATTGCCTAAACTCTACAGAACAGACCACTAAGGTCTGAGTACTCACTTGCTTTTCGTGGCCAACATTCCAAACTCCTCCCACAATTCTCCACAAAATTTCATATCAGACCTGTCAAAGCAATATCTCACAAACCTTGTAACAATTTCTGCCTTACTTAACTGTTTTTATTGCTGTGATAAAACAGCATGATCAACAGCAACTTGGAAGTGAAAGTGCTTATTTCATTTTGCAAGTCAACGTCTATCCCTGAAGATAATTTGGGTAGTCACTTAAGCAAGATAGCTACATGGAGCTAGGAGTGATTCACACAGTAGTGTTATTTACTGGCTTGTTTCCATGCCCTGCTGAGTATCCTTTATTTCTCAGGGATGAAACCACACAAACAACCTATCCATTCCCATACAAATCAAGGACTAATTAAAAATTGACCTTTGGGTTTCCTACAGGATAACCTTTCATTATCATTATCATTATTATTATCATTATTATTATTATTAATTATTATTATTATCTTGTTTATTTACATTTCAAATGTTCTCCCCCTTCCTGGTATCCCCTCTACAAATCCCCTATCCTATCTCCTCTGTTCTTTGCCTCTAAGAGGGTACTCCCCCACTACTCACTCCTGCCTCACCCCCTTAGCTGAACCAACAAGTGTTTCTTCTCCCACTGATGCCAGATAAAGCAATCCTCTGCTACATAGTGGGAACCATGGACCCACCCATGTATAGTCTTTGTCTGGTTGTCTACTCCCTGTGAGCTCTGAGGGGTCCAGTTGGTTGATATTATTGTTCTTCTATAGTGTTGCATTCCACTTCATCACCTTCAGTTCTATCTCTTCCATTGGGGTCCCCAGGCTTAGTCCAATGGTTGGCACTGAGTGTTTGCATCCCTACAGGCCAATGTTTTGAAGACAGTTTCTCAATTGGGGTCTCTTCTTCTTGGATAACTCTAATTTGCAACAAGTTGACAAGCAGGAAAAAAAACATGAAAATCTAGCATAGCTATCATATAAATCTATTCACTTCGTCCCTTGATATCAGCTTTGTCTCAATCAGTTAGCTTGCACAGTCACCCTAGTCACCAGTACTGATTTTAGTCACAGGATCTACATACAACTGCTGCAGTTTAAACCCTTATGAGTATCCAACTGTGTGAGAGTAAGTCAGACAGTAGCTCATGTCAGAGGTTACCGCAAACAGAATTTATATAATAAGAAATTTGTGGGAATCTAAGAATCCATAGACCACCAAGTGATTTCTGAACTCTGCTAAGCTGTGGAGTTTTATTCTGTTTCAGACTGGTGCTTGCTTTTATAGCATCTAATTACCACTACAAAACTTTCTACCTCTTGAGAACAGCTGATTTCATGATACAGAATTGACTTTGAGAATTTTCCAAGCAGACATCTTAAGCAAGTAATTTATTTTGACGCGTAAGCCCATAGTACTTCCCCCTCCTCAAAGATATTGCTTAATGGACCCGCTTCTGCAAGAGATAGGTAACTACATGATTCACTCCAAATGGACTGGCATTTACTGGAAAGGCTTTTTTTCCAGGAATTCATCACTAAAGAATGAGGAGACCTTGTCAAGTTGTTCAATAGAGTCAGCTTAGTGGGGCAGGCTCAGCTTCTCTTAGGGAGGATTTTGCTTCCACATCATGGAGGGAGAATTCACAATTGCAACATTCACTTACAAAGGATCAATAAGCTGCATTCTAAAAACTCGTCTATCACCAGCAGGTAGGGGAATCTCCCTGCAGTTGCTGTCTTTCTTGGCTGCTGTTAGGCAGTGCCTACTGCTTCAGGGAATAGTGTAAGCCCCTGTCAGAAGTGAACTGAATTCAGCATGAAATCATTCTCCTCAAAAAAGTGCTTCTTTGGAAACTTATCTCCAAAGTCACTGGAGGTTTACTGTGTGCCTTGTAGGATGCTGCTGCTATTATACCTGGCAGAGAGATACGGGCTTGTGACTTGGAGGAAGGAACTGTTATCATCTTAATTAATCTAGCTCAGTAAAACTTTTCCGTAGAAACTTCTGGGCAGTTTCATCATAATCACATTACTTTTTTCAAGAAGCTCAAAAAAAAAATGTTTTGGTTGCTAACTGGTAGTAATTTTCCACTCATCCAACCAAAATTCACTGACACTGATTTGGGTTCAGGCTGCCTATTAGCATTAGAATGAACATGATAAATACACTGCCTGCTGTATTTGCAAGGAGATCAGGAGATCTTTTTCCATATGTAAAAGTAGAATATAAACATATTATAAAAATGATTTCATATTAGAATTAATTTCTTCCTTTATATATAACTAACTATAGAGATATTTTGCTCCAAACAGATAGTAATAAAGAGGAGTTGATGTTCAAGGCAGAGGTTAAATTTTAAGATCAAATGATACCTAAAAATCCCTGTTCATTTTTTTTCCAGTTACTTAGTTGACTTCTGGTTTTCCTCTTGACCATTGATTTTGGTATTTAACCAAACTTCTCCACCTATGATTGTCTCAGCCACGGTGTTTGGAATCTGAGCTCAATAAATGGATACTTTTTTTTTTTTAATGTTTTCAATCAGTCTTCCAAGTATGAGTTCTATGGCTGATATCCCAACTTCACAGAAAATAAACAGTTTTACACAATACCTTTTCCTACGGCATTCATTCTTGGGACTCTCCTGCTCTACTAAAATGTATTTGGGTGTCTGATAATGTATTTCAGATTACCAGCTGTATCCCTACCCATTAAAAATAGTGATCACCATAAAAAAAGACAACAACTGGAACCAAAATGGCCATTGGCCATGGTATTGGAGATGAAGTGTGAAGTGAAGTTGTGTTTGAAAATGTATCCTGTGCCTTAGGATGTAGATCTCTGATAGCATGCTTACCAAGCATGCAAGGAATTGGAACATTGGATTCAAATTCCTAGCACCAGATAAAAGTGAAAATGGAAATGGATATATAAAATCTCAGCCTGGGCCATGTGGGTTAGATTCTAGAGTTCAGGGTCATTCTTGTTGCATAAGAAGTAAGTTTCCCTAGGTCCTGCAACTCTGCAAGGCTTGAGAATGGAAATAATAGTGCCCAATCACATTCTGCTTTAAAAGATACATACAGATGAGATAAAAAGGAAATAATAATAATAATAATAATAATAATAATAAATAATATGAAGAAGTTTGAGTCTAGCCTAGGTCACATGAGACCTGTTCACAACGAGAGAAAAATTACAGAGAAAGAGAAAGAAGAATGTAAAGAAGGAATGTGGAAGGAAGGGCAGAAGGAAGAAAGAAATATGTAGTCTTCTGTCCTGTGAGGCATGTCAATAGATAAGAAACAGAGCTACATTCAGATTTCACAAGTGGAAGAAATTCCAATTTGAAATTTTTTTAGAATATTTTCATAAGAATTGATAAGTTATTTTTCTGCAGATAAAATAAGCTAGTTCAAGCCAGATTAATGTGTGTGTGTGTGTGTGTGTGTGTGTGTGTGTGCAAGTTTATTAGAAAGCTGATTGCAGATGGGTGAGTTTACTGGCCCTGGGGAGGCCAGGGAAATCACCACCATCACAAAAGATGCAGAGGCGATGGGGTAGAGAAAGAGAGAAAGCATGCATGCAAACATAAGTTGCAAGGGGGAAGAAAAGCAGGAAAACCAAAAATTTCTGAGTTATATATCAAAGAGCCTTTGGGGGGAAGAACAGCCCAATCCTTGGGCTGGTAAATTCAAGGTTGGGGCAGGGTAGACAATCAAGGGATTGAAAGATGTTGGGAGAACCTGAAGGACAGGTATACTTTGGTATGTAAAATGTGCACCTCAGTCCCTTAGCTCCATCTGAAACCAAACAAGAATGAAAACAAAATCAGCCTAAGGAGTAATAATGAGCAGTGGAATTATATGAGAAAGGAATTTGATTATGCAAAGATACACTGAACACAAGCTGGATGTCATAAGAACCAACCAACACATTATTAAAAAAAACATGTGTCAGTTGACCTATTTATTTCAGACTTAAGAATAGTTTTCCAGAATCTTTCAATTAAGAGAAGAAATAAAGAAGAAAAATTTGAGAGAGAGAGATACAGAGACAATGAGGCAGAGAGACAGAAAGAGACAGGAGGGAAGGAGGGAAAGAGAAGGAGAGAGGAAAGGGGAGACAGAAAGAGAGAGGGAGGGAGGGAGGGAGAGAGAGAGAGAGAGAGAGAGAGAGAGAGAGGGGGGGGAATAATGAATTGTAGACAGGTGATAAATGCAAAAAAAAAAGTAGCAGACAACTAAATATTTTGAAAATAGGCACAAAATGGAAACTGCTCACACTCAAGTTCAGTTACCTAATGAGCATTTTTTTTTTATTTGGCTTGTCCCTAGTCAAGCGACTTTGACTCAGCAGTAGAGCATCTAGAATCTTACGCATTTGTTTTCTTGATTGTTGGTGTATTCTCTTTTCATGATGTGCTAAGTCCTAATTGTAATACCTAGTGTATAGTTTTTGCAGAGATGTGCATCTATGGACTAAAAGATTTCACTATGAACTATTAGACAATAATCCGGACTATGTAATAAACACATAATTCTTCAGTGGTGGGCCTCCAGGCAGGGGCAAATTTATTTTTACAATTAAAACATATTTCATCCTGCTAGACAACACACTCATTTTGAAACAGCTAATATACTTTAACACCAAATGGGACTTTACTTGAGTCACCTTCAGTCATCACCCACTACACTGAAAGGACCTTTTAGTCTTGATTATCAACTGGTTGGAACTAATCAACAAAGAAGAACGTCTCTGTATGGATGTATACGGCATTTCCAGGAATGATTAGCTCAGGGTTAAAGGACCCTTCCTCGAGAGACACATTGCCACAGGAGCTGAGAAGTAAGGTGGTCCCATGGAAAAGCATCAGGGCTGCCTTACCTGCTTTCGATGCATGTTAGTGAGTGCATTCATCCTGTTGGCTTTGCCCCTGCCTGTGTCCTTCCATGACAACAGAAGCCCAGGTGGCTTGGCTTTCTGTTTTAGACAGAAAATCAATAGGATCCTTTCTTGCCTTCAATACCAATTCAGGCAAGCTGAGTCACCTGCCTCTATGTCAGAGGAGCTATAGGATTCTCAGCCTCTCTAGGAAACAGGTATCTATTGTTGATATAGCCACCCAGAATATATCTGTGAAACAATCTTGACGTTCCCCTTTTATAACAAATAAGTATTCTCTTGGTTGTGTTCTGTACTGAAATCCAACTAATACAAATCTGCAGTGTGTTCTAGAATGAAAGAGCCACCTCTTAATTGATGCAGTAGTCCCAGCCTTAATGCAATCTATATGGGCTATTTCCAGTTGTCTCTCTTATCTCAAAGCTGACAATTTCACCCTTCAGTGCCTCAATTTCTACTTTGAAGACTGCTGCCTTGTACAGTGAAAAGAAATGAGTAAGAAAAATATTACCCAACTATTTTGTTCAACTAGAAATTGTTAGCAGCTGCAGGTTGGTAGGCTTCTAACCTCAATCAAGAAATATGATGCAGTAGGACATATTAAAATATACATAAAAATAGATAAAGGAACTCAGATTGCTAAGTTGCAACTACTTATGATCTGAAAATCAAATTGAAGTTATCAGTGATTCAAAGTATTCTGCCATAAGGAATCGGGTACTCCTTCACGGGATGGGGAGGCAACAATATAAACAGGCAGAAAGTCTAAAAATAATTAAGGAAGAGATACAGTTGAGGCACAAGTCAATTTCCCATAGGAGAAATCACAAAATATGTAAATGGCAAGCTATGTTAAAAATATATGTATTTTGCGTAAGTAATGGGATTTCATTTTGGTGAGATCTTTCCTAATATTCCATATGTGTGCTCTGGGTAGGGCTTAAAATACACATAAAGGGTAATGATTATTGTTAGCTTACAGGTGATCCCAGCAGGCTCCTCCCAGAGACCTAGAAATGGCCTACATCATGTTCACATCACCTACTGCCATTGCTAATGGCAGCCAGGTGTAGTCCTGTCATCTGAATTCTCTCTGGGTGTTTGCTCATGTGTTCCTATCCAGTCTCTCCATTTTTCTGTCTTTGCCCCTGCTACTCTGCCCTCCTGGATCTACTCTCATCTGTTTGTCTGTTTCCATATCCACTCACCTGCCTCTACCCCTCTCCAGGTCCTCACTCCTATCCTTCCCTTTTATAAACACGATTTGTACAAAATCTGCTGCAGAGAATAATTTCTCAGTGGGACACTATGGGGCCTGTCAGGTACCCCTTTGCCACATTATATTTTATAACCCTGGTGCTAAGACTCTGTAGATGCTCCTGGTATGTATCTAAGCCACAGGCCTGGGCCCTGTTTCCTATCTGTCACCCACCATGACAGATTTGCTTTCTCTTCCACCTGTGGCTAAGTACATAGGCAACACTGGCAATTGGGAAGTCCTCTCTTTAACTCTGCTTTGTCTGATCATTTCCTTGGATAAAACTTTATTTTTCTAGCACTTCTTATTTTTAATCATTTGTCTTCTCAAAAATCCTTGTGTGGGCCGCACTATGTCTGTTCATGCTCCTAGCACTGGCCCATGCCTGAGTAAATGACAGTTATCAGTACTGATCATGCCTTTTGAATTCTGTTCCCTTTGGGTTCCTTGGCATGTTAGGTTACCCAGGCTTGGAACTCACCTCATCTATTGGAACTGTGTCCTGCCTGATGTAACTAACTTCTAAATTTATAAAGCCTGGAATCAGAATCTGGCCTCAGTATTTTACCCAAGCAATGGGAGAACATGAAAAAACAAACAAACAAACAAACAAACAGCAGCAACAACAACAATGAACTTATTCTCCTATCTTTATCCTTTTCTCTTCCAAGCCCTAGTACTTTCTGCCATGTATTCCTCCCCACACTGCATAATCATCTTGTCTGTAAGTTGCAATAGGCAGGGTAGAAACAGGGACTGTAACACACACACACACACACACACACACACACACACACACACACACACACACACACACACACACACACATCTGTTTCCACCAATGGCTGCTCTGACCCAAGCTTCTTGTTTAAACATGACAGGTATGTGGATCATTTGTCTGCAAATTTGGTTCCAAATTCCTTCTGGACACTATTTCCTCCAGGTAACTCTGCCCATGTCACTGACTTGCCCCTCCCCATCCCCCTGGCTTCTGAAGCTGTCCTACCTAAGCTTGATCTTCCCTGTCAACTCAGATTTCATTATATATTGGCATACCCGACTTCCAGATTCTCACCACCACAGACAAATGGATTTCAAATATTTTATATCCAAACATTCTTTGTTTGACACTTATACTTCTATATCTCCACCCTTGAAATTCTCTTATCTCTGATTTATTTGCACTCTGCTCTCAAAAGAAAAAAAACAAACAGTATCTTTTGATCATGCTGTAAAATCTTAACTAAGGATTTATAAGTTGCTCATTGGGTATGATATTTAAAATCTATATAATCACAACAATATTTGACTTTAAACCTATATAACAGAAGACTTATAATTAAAAATTTATTTGCAATATACATATGTGTATTTAGCTCTGTTAATGACATATGTATGTATGTATGTACATGTATAAATTCCATTTAACTCTATATGTACATGTATTTTAGACACAATGCTCATTCAAGAAAAAAATTGTATATATAAATATTATTTATATTTATAAACATATATTATATATTTAATTATTAATTTTTATTAAATTTAATTAAATATTATATATAATATTATATATTATAATATATTATCTATATTTATATTTATGTAAATATAGATGTAAAAGATATATAAAAAGTATATATAAAGATATAAAGATATAAATATATATTTATATATATAAAGATAGATCAACTAGGAAAAGAAAATGCTTTTAAATCAACCATGTTGGCCACATGCCTTACAACCTGCCATGTGACTTTACCATCTTACAATTATCACATGGTATGAACTGACAATTATAAAACTTCTTAGTCCTAATGATCACTCTGATTAGTTTTGTCTGCTTTTAGATTAAGAAAGCAAAACCAAGTCTCATTCTTAGTATGTTTTTTATCGGATAATAATAGAAATATACTGTGTATGTGATTCAATACTGGTTTAAAATATTTTTTATATGATGATGAAATTTCAAGGTTATAATGGGCTATTCAGATTCTCTCTCTCTCTCTCTCTCTCTCTCTCTCTCTCTTGTGTGTGTGTGTGTGTGTGTGTGTTTTGTTTGTTTGTTTGTTGTTTTTTTTTCTTTTTTTGGTTTTTCTGAATAGGGTTTCTCTGTGTAGCCCTGGCTGTCCTGAAACTCACTCTATAGACCAGGCTGGCCTCAAACTCAGAAATCCACCTACCTCAGCCTCCTGAGGGATTAAAGGCAGTGCTGGGATTAAAGGCAGGCACCACCACTGCCCAGCGTTTAACTACTTATGTCATTGCTAGTATATGACCACTGCTTGCTTGTTTCTCTCTGGTCTTAAATATGTGAATAAATGCTGTTTCTTTAACTTGATGCCAGCCACATGGGCTCAGTTTTCCTCATGGTTTTCTGGCCACTGAATCTAATCTAATACGGATTCTGATGTTATTTAAATATTAATAATTTCGAAGTTGTATTATATTGTTCTACTTTATTGCTAGCTCTGAAAATTAGTTATAGTTCACCTCTTTTAGAACAAGGTATATTTTTAAAGTCCAGGGTCAAGAAACAGGATTATTGACTTATAAGATATTTTATAAATAAGTAATTGGATATGATTAATACTGATAACATGGGGTTAGTAATTGAATGTTTATTCTGAAATAAAACCAACACATGCATGGTTGCCATCATTGCCAAGGGCTGGAAAAGGTGGAAACAGCTTCATTGCTATCTTGGTTAAGGCAGCAACGTGACTGGCAGCCATCTGTTTCACGACATCATGGCTTCACTACCTCCATGGTTAAGAGCAACAACATGAACAGACCAATGAAACAGGTCTCCAAAGATAATTTGAATTTTGATATTTTTGTATAATTTCTCTCTTGGTAAAGTGTTTACACTGTTGCTTAATATATTTACTTTTAAAAGTTTTCCTTTGAAATGGCAACATAAGTGCCATTTGTGTCCCTTTAAGGATAAGTCCTGATTTCAAAAATAGGCCTTAAGATACACCTTCAGGAATAGTCTTTAAGTCCCAGAAACGAAGAGAAAGGACACCAGCTCTAGGAACAGGCCATAAAATCCAGAACAAGATCATAAAATCCCCTCCAACGAAAATGGAGAAATATCTCAGAATGGGCCATCTGTGCTGGGCAGCCCTATTTCATCCTATGGCTGAACCTTCATGACATAGAATGTAGACCACTGACTATCTGTGACCCTTCGGACCCACCAATGAAATTTTAGATTACCTAATCCTTTTAGAGAGTCCCCCTAGTTCCCTATAAGAAGGAAAGCCTGCATGCTTTTGTCTGGGGTCGCCATTTTAGAGAATAGTTAACCTCCACTGGCTGGTTGTTTCTGTGGAATAAACACTCTTTGTGTTAATATACCATCTGAGTCTGGGGGCTTCCTTCAGCTCTTTTCAGACCCTTATGCCTTCATTTAATATTACAAAAAATAAGAGATTTTAAACTTTTAGAACTTTTTAGTGGTTTATAACATTAAAAATGTAAAAATCACTGCCTTAAAAATTTGTTTAGCCTTGGTTTTGTTAATGTTGTTAAATTATAATATAGCTTTAAATTTTTATAAGCTATAGATTTTTTTATAAACTAAATCAAGCAGAAAACTCTTATGTTTTTTCTTTTTTTTTTTACTTTTTTTATTAGATATATTCTTCATTTACATTTCAAATGTTGTCCCCTTTCCTGGTCCCCCTCGCCCGAAGGTGTCATAACCCATCTCCTCTTCCCCTGTTCCCCAATCAACCCTCTCCAGCTTCCCTGTCCCACAATATAAAGATCAGAAAAGTTCCAAATATCTTTATGGACTATGTTTATATATTAAATAGTTTTATTTTGATGCTAGAAGAACTTTTACACAAAAATGTGATTTTTACGCCAAAATCCTACAAGGATGAAACCTAAAATGTCCTAGTCTCATGAAAGCTACTTTAATTAAGACATGCAATTTGATAATCAGAAACCTTATAAAAGTCCATCAGCCAAAAAATGCACATGGAGGAACCCATGGCTCCAGCTGCATATGCAGCAAAGGATGGCCATATCTGGCATTAATGGGAAGGGAGGTCCTTGGTCCTGTGAAGACTCAATGCCCCAGCATAGTGGAATGCTAGGGCAGTGAGACAGGTGTGGGAAGATGGGTGGGGGAGCACTGTCATAAAAAGCAGGGGTGAGGAGGGATGAGATAGAGGGTTTGCAGCAAGGAAACTGGGAAGGGGTCATTTGAAATGTAAATAAATAAAATAACCAATTAAAAAATCAAATCCTTTAATATTTTAAGAAATATATTTAAAGTCATGCTAAGAAGTGATGCAATTAATTAAAAGATAAAGCTTTTTTATGTCTTCAGTTTTGTGTGTGAACGATACAGTTTAGACAGATAACTAAAAAAACAGACATAGATTGCTTAACTCAGATATGCAGAGAATCCAGTATTTAATGTATATGTCTATTATGGATATGCTGGGTTTTGGGCATATGCCTAAACATATATCAAAAACCTCACTGTGAAATTTTAACTCATTATTAATTGAGATTATAACTAAAGATTATATTATTGCCTCTTGTTTCCTTCTAGTTACTTTTTTTTCCTATAAAAATATGTCTTAAAATCCACATTTCACAGATACACACTGCTCATTTCCTCAACAATCTGAGATTATTTATAGATGAGAAAACCAGTATCTGGCTGGGCGGTGGTGGTGCATACCTGTAATCCCAGCACTCTGGGAGGCAGAGGCAGGTGGATTTCTGAGTTTGAGGCCAGATTGGTCTACAGAGTGAGTTCCAGGACAGCCAGGGCTATACAGAGAAACCCTGTCTCGAAAAAAACCAAATCAAAAACAAACAAACAAACAAACAGTATCCATAAAAACAAGCTGATTGTATTAAAAGTTAAGACAGGCAGAGCCATACCCTAAGTGTGCACTGTGTACTTTCCAAGATGTATGCAGAACAACTTTCTGTGCAATGCTGTAAGATGCTAAGTGTCTTTTAACCTATAGTCTGTTTGGCTTCTAGATCACTCATGTTAATTTAATTCCAAAAGTATCAGGCTACTGCTTCTCTCTGCCCATAGTGTGTTCTTTTTGTACAATTTATTTTCATTGAAATATAATTTCATCATCTTTCTCATTCCCTTTCTTCCTTCCAAATCCTACTATTGTCTCTTCCTCTATCTCTCATAATCAACCTCAGTGTTTGTGTGTGTATGTGTGTGTGTGTGTGTGTGTATGCATGCAATTGTTAGTGTGCATTTAGTTTTGATTATGTGGGTGTCATTTCTTGATGATAATCTTACAGCATATTTCTAGGCCCTGTATCCCTTATGATCTTTCTGCAGCTTCCTCTGTGATGTTTTCTAAGACTTGGGTATGAGAATTATGTTGTAGATGCATCCACTGGACTGATTACTCCTTGTTTCTTTTTGTATAAATGTTGTAGTAAGAACAGGTAAGGGTCCTGCATAATGACTTGATTTACACCACATTCTGGGTTCCAGTTTTGTGGACATGTTATTGAGGAGACATGTCCAAATATCTACTCACCCTACATAAACAAATGATGAGAGATCAACGTGAGAATGCCACCAACCTATGACTTGGTGAACCACTGTCTTTTATTGGGGATAATTACAATAATATGGGTGTGACAAGAACATAAATGACTCAAAGATAGGTTTATCACCAAAAGCACTTTACAGCTTAAGGGACCACTCAAAGAGCAGCACACATGGATCATAGTATTCAACCTACAGGCAGCTCAACAGGTTGAAGAAGATCCTTTCCAGGTAGCTGAGTTGGCCATAATCACTTTCAGGCAGTTTTGATGGTCTTTGTTTTTTTCCAGACAGCTAAAATGGCCTATCCTACTAGATAACTCAGTTTATATGACTATCTCTAAACAGCATTTACAGTTATTTATGCCTATGGAAGAAGGGTCCTAGTCCATCTTGCCAATTTCAGAAATTCCAGTCTTTGAGTTGTTTAGTTCTTGGAGTTAAGGAGTTTCTCTTCAAGATGGATTATTTAAACAAGTGGTTCTCAGCCTGTGATGATCAAACCTGTTGGCAAAAGCCTATCTCCAAAAATATTTACACTATGATAGAATCATACAGTAGCAAAATTATATTTATGATGTAGCAACAAGAATAATTTTATGGTTATTCTTCACCACTTCAAGAGAAACTGTATTAAAGGGCTGTGGGAGACCAAACTCTAGAAAATCAGACTTTCAATGGCCCTCACCTTGAAAGTTCACTGACCTTGCAGTTTACAGCTGAACCCCCCCTCTTCTTCACACAAGGCTGATCAACTGGTTCTTTACCTGGCCGAACACCTGGGATGGTCTGGGCGGAACCAGCATTCCAGGAAAACTGCAGATGCCTCAAGCCAGAGTCAACATCCGCCTCGGATGATCTTTCCTCTTTCTCTGCCTCTAACATTCCCCTCAGCCCCTCCCTACTTCCTCTTGTGGTGGGTTCAAATCCAGGCGTTTTGTGTTTCATTAAAGAGGCTTTGACAAGATCCCCCTTTTTGCTTGGCCTCACTCGTCTTTCCTGCCCGTTTCTCTCTTTTAGGGTTGGGTTCCCCTCAGCTCCCCGAATAACTAGGTCCTGCGGGTCGGGACAAAGGGCCACAGTATGAGGAAGTTTGACAATCACTGTCTTAGACCATCTGTTTTTTAATATCTTTAATAGTATCCTCTGCCTTTAGCAGCTTTTCTCTGAGATGGAAGGAAGATTTTAATCATAGAGGAGGCTGTTTCTTAATAGTTAGCATACCCAGTATTGAAATCTGTACTTGATAACTGGTTTTATTTCACTATGAAACATCTGGGAAACACAACTGAAGGTGGGAAAGATTTATTCATAATTCATACTTTAAAATTTGTAGCTTAAAGGAACTATGCTAGGTGCTTTGTCCCTGTGTTGGGACAGTGCATTATTCTGTAGAAGTTGCCATTTAGAAGAACAGGAGGACAAGAGGTTGTGGAGAACTGTTGTGGATAAGATGTACCGTTCAGTGTCATCCATTTATCTTTTTTCAACTAATGCAAAACTCACAATAGACAATTATCTGTAACTTCCTATGTGGATTAGAGTACCATAAATTCTTAGTCTTTATTCAATTGACATTTTGAGTTAGACAATTCTTTTATGGAGACAGGGAGAAAGAAATATTTCCTACAGGTAAGGTGACATCAACAACTTTCTCATACATATACCCAAGAAGATTTTAATTTACTATATACATACTCAGAAAAAACACCTGGGCATCAGTAGTAAATAATAACACTCTGTGATATGTATAGTGATGCATTTATAGCACCATAAATGTTTATAATGTAAGTTCTTCCCTTCAATGTGGAGTAATAGGGCATTCAGTTGTTCTACCTTTATTGATATATAAACATGGCTTTTGAAATACAATAGTTTTCAAAGTTCTTTACTGAAAGAAAGCTGAAAGGGACCATCTTGAATAATTCTGTACTTCCCTGAGACTAAGTAGATAGCTTATATTCTATAAGACTTTAGTTTGAAATAAATAATAAACTCCAATAATCACATGTATGAATAAAATGAGCTAAATATTAATTGCAAGAAAAAATAATACTAAAATACATTTTTAATGAGAAATCAAGAATCCAACTGGTATTGAGAAAAATTTCAAAATGGGAAATCCAGAAAGCAACTTAGTACTTATAAAAACCATAGAAAACCTAAAAATATGAATAATGCTTTATATATAAATTACTTTTACAAGTATATAAAGTATATATACATTTGTTGTTACCCAAACTCAAAGAAAATATTGAAAGTAGGTTTGGACAGTAATCTAAATGCAGAAAGGAAAACACAGAAATTAAAATACTTGGGAATCACCTAGGCATGGTTGTGCATACTCTAATTTCAGTAATTTGGAAGCAGAGGCTGGTGAAAATCTGATTTTGAGGCCAGCCTAGTCTACATTTAAGTTCTAGGACAGCAGGGGATATATAGAAAATTGCTGCCTCAAAAAAAAATCAAAATAAAAACCAAAAAATTAAAACAACATCAACAACAACAACAATACTTGGGAAACATTTACTTTAATGAAAATTGTAGAAGAGTTAACAAAATTGAAAACTAATGTAGGAGAAAGTAAAAGTTTAAGAAAAAGGCAATAGCAAACAGTGCAGTACACATATACAAATGTAGACATATAAGACACACAAACACACACAGTAGTATGACATAAACACATGTCAAAGGATATACAATGCTCAATACTTAAAATCTTGAAGAAAATGGAATAGTATCTGTTTTTAAGCAGACTGACATGTCATGTGAAAAATGCATCTACAACATATTTGTCTTAGAGTTTCTATTGCTGTGATGAAATGCCTAACAAAGCAACTTGGAGAGGAAAGGTTTTATGTATGTATGTATGTATGAATGTATGTATGTATTTATTTATTTATTTATTTGGCTTATACTTCTGTATCACTGTTCATCATTGAAAGAATTCAGGACAGAATCTCAAACAGGACAGAAACTTAGAAGCAGGAGCTAATGCAGAGGCCATGGAGGAGTACTGCCTACTGTTCTTGTGGATTGCTTAGCCCGCTTTCTTATAGAACCCAGGAAGATCTGCTCAGGAATAGCACCTTCCCCATCAATGATTAATTAAGAATGTGTCTTATAGCAAGAGCTCATGGAGCCATTTTTTTCATAACTCTAGTTTGTGTGTCGAGTTTACATAAGACTAGCTGACAGACTATTAGACTATTAGAGTAATAGCATGCATGAGACATATTGGAACAAAGAATACAAAATTCTTTTTTTTTATTTTTTTATTCGATATAATTTATTTACATTTCAAATGATTTCCCCTTTTCTAGCGCCCCCACTCCCTGAAAGTCCCGTAACCCCCCTTCTCTTCCCCTGTCCTCCCACCCACCCCTTCCCATTTCCCCGTTCTGGTTTTGCCGAATACTGTTTCACTGAGTCTTTCCAGAACCAGGGGCCACTCCTCCTTAAACACTTCTACCTTAGATCTCCTTACCAATGGACTTTCTGTGAAGTCAGATGACAGGTCTGGAAGCGATAAAAACTCTATAAGCACCCATTTGTGTGAAGTATTAGAAATTTTACATTAATGAAAATATGGGTTAGAAGGAAATAACCTCATAAGTTATAGGAAATATGGTCTTGCATCAAAAGAATGGAAAAGAGATTATCAAGGATTTTTGTAATCTTAAATTTTGATTGTAGGTTTTGGAGAGAGCAGCCAACATAAATTGGGCATTAAAGCAAAAAGCCTCACATATGGGTTAGAACATAAGGGGTGGGTATTTCTTCCTGTCAAAAACAAAACAAAACAGATGAAATACAAGGACAAACACTAAAGCAATACAGAGATGCAAGATTCTTAGTGTATTATTTATATTAGGGAAATTTCATGGAAAGAATGCAAATCAAACATGAGGTTCCCCTTTGTTTATGATCATACATTTTAAATCTAAAAAAAAAGACACTGGACTTAGGGGGGATATGGTCATATACATTTGGTTCACAAGAATTATAAGATATAAAAATAATCATCAGGTTTTTCTCCAGACATCACTTGGGGATATATCTATCATAGAGTCACAGAGTTGTAGTCACAAATCTTGGGTGCTGGGTACTATTCATTCCAGAGGTAGCCGAACTAGTGCTATATATAATATAATATAATATAATATAATATAATATAATATAATATAATATAATATAAATATAATATAATATAATATAATATAATATAATATAATATAATATAATATAATATAATATAATATATATATTTTACAACTCTATGACACAGGAAACTATGTCATTACTTCCCTTATGTGCTTGACAGAAATTTCCTTGGAGTAATTGAACCATGGAGTCCTTCTCATTCTTCTAAGAATATGACATCTGATGTCTAGGAATTTCCAAAGTTCTTTACCAGAAGTCAGATACAAGAGAACATCTTAGGCAATTCTGTGCATACATGATATTGGACAGTTGTCATGTGTTCTCTACTATTTGTTTGAATCAGGTACTAGGATAAACATTTGACTAAATAAAAAGTGTTAGTATTAATCCTCAGAAAATTCATGTTTAAAATTGTTAATGTGGTACTTTTTAAGTTCTAATTAAAGCTTCCATCAATACAAACTCGATTGATCTTAAACAGTTATTGAGATATGTGAGCATTAGGAGTAAAGTGGAGAAGTGATGAGAAAGATAGCAAAGCCAATTACTCAGACAGTGTAACATATAATCAATAGATAATGTATGAATTTCCTAAATCACAAAGTTTTATCAAAATTAGTTCATATGCACAGAAAAAATATTGCAAGCAATATTTCAAAGAGTAAAAATCCATCACTGTGTTGAAATAAAACACATCTCTATTTTTCATCATAAGTGGTTTAATATAACCACAGAACATGCTATCTGTTCTGTGGTTATATTAAAATATACAAATAAAGCTAATGTGACAAATGTTAACATGTTAAAACATAATCATTTAGGCAACTAATATTTGCCATGTAAATGTTAAAGTTTTAATTTCTTCCTGTCTTTTGGTTTATCAGTTTTTTATTGCCATCCTTTTCCAACTGCATGATACATATTCACATATGATTATTAATCAATAAGTCTAGTTTTGTGTCTTCTATGTAATTTCTATCTCTATATTTCTCTATGTTAATGGGGTTTAATGTAAATTTTTCACAAGTTAGAACAACATGTGGAGGGACATCAATTAAGCAATTGTCCTCAATTAACTCAACGGATGTGGCAAGACCCAAAGCAAATATTGTCAGCACCATCTCATATTGCCCCAGATGGAAAATGACACGTCAAAAAGGTTATCCATCTTTGCATGTTTAGCCTTGTTCGCCTCTTGACAGGAATTTGATGTATCCTTTTGCTTTTACACATAGATTCCTTCAAGGACATCAAAACAGCTTCCCCGCCTCCTGGAGTTTCATCATTGACTGAGGACAAGTGATTCTTCAGCTACTCTCCAAGTTTTCAGGGTCAGATTGGGACTGGTAGGGCTCCCAACTTCATGGACTAAATAACTATCAGTTTGGGTTCTCAGCTTCTCCAGTGTGAGAGAGCTGCTACTCTTTCAGTGTAACATGATTTAATTTGTTTGACTATCATTCATGTTATCAAGTCTGTTTCCTTTTTTTTTCTTTTTTTTTCTTTTTTTTTATTCGATATAATTTATTTACATTTCAAATGATTTCCCTTTTCTAGCCCCCCCACTCCCTGAAAGTCCCGTAAGCCCCCTTCTCTTCCCCTGTCCTCCCACCCACCCCTTCCCACTTCCCCATTCTGGTTTTGCCGAATACTGTTTCACTGAGTCTTTCCAGAGCCAGGGGCCACTCCTTTCTTCTTGTACCTCATTTGATGTGTGGATTATGTTTTGGGTATTCCAGTTTTCTAGGTTAATATCCACTTATTAGTGAGTGCATACCATGATTCACCTTTTGAGTCTGGGTTACCTCACTTAGTATGATATTCTCAAGCTCCATCCATTTGCCTAAGAATTTCATGAATTCATTATTTCTAATGGCTGAATAGTACTCCATTGTGTAGATATACCACATTTTTTGCATCCACTCTTCTGTTGAGGGATACCTGGGTTCTTTCCAGCATCTGGCAATTATAAATAGGGCTGCTATGAACATAGTAGAATATGTATCCTTATTACATGGTGGGGAGTCTTCTGGGTATATGCCTAGGAGTGGTATAGCAGGATCTTCTGGAAGTGAGGTGCCCAGTTTTCGAAGGAACCGCCAGACTGCTTTCCAGAGTGGTTGTACCAATTTGCAACCCCACCAGCAGTGGAGGAGTGTTCCTCTTTCTCCACACCCTCTCCAACATCTACTGTCTCCTGAATTTTTAATCTTAGCCATTCTGACTGGTGTAAGATGAAATCTTAGGGTTGTTTTGATTTGCATTTCCCTAATGACTAATGAAGTTGAGCATTTTTTAAGATGCTTCTCTGCCATCCGAAGTTCTTCAGGTGAGAATTCTTTGTTTAACTCTGTACCCCATTTTTTAATAGGGTTGTTTGGTTTTCTGGAGTCTAGCTTCTTGAGTTCTTTATATATATTGGATATTAGCCCTCTATCTGATGTAGGATTGGTGAAGATCTTTTCCCAATTTGTTGGTTGCCAATTTGTCCTCTTGATGGTGTCCTTTGCCTTACAGAAACTTTGTAATTTTATGAGGTCCCATTTGTCAATTATTGCTCTTAGAGCATAGCTATTGGTGTTCTGTTCAGAAACTTTCTCCCTGTACCGATGTCCTCAAGGGTCTTCCCCAGTTTCTTTTCTATTAGCTTCAGAGTGTCTGGCTTTATGTGGAGGTCCTTGATCCATTTGGATTTGAGCTTAGTACAAGGAGACAAGGATGGATCAATTCGCATTCTTCTGCATGCTGACCTCCAGTTGAACCAGCACCATTTGTTGAAAAGGCTATCTTTTTTCCATTGGATGTTTTCAGCCTCTTTGTCGAGGATCAAGTGGCCATAGGTGTGTGGGTTCATTTCTGGATCTTCAATCCTGTTCCATTGATCCTCCTGCCTGTCACTGTACCAATACCATGCAGTTTTTAACACTATTGCTCTGTAGTATTGCTTGACGTCAGGGATACTGATTCCCCCAGATTTTCTTTTGTTGCTGAGAATAGTTTTAGCTATCCTGGGTTTTTTGTTGTTCCAGATGAATTTGATAATTGCTCTTTCTAACTCTGTGAAGAATTGAGTTGCGATTTTGATGGATATTGCATTGAATCTATATAGTGCTTTAGGCAAAATGGCCATTTTAACTATATTGATTCTACCGATACATGAGCATGGGAGGTTTTCCCATTTTTTGAGGTCTTCTTCCATTTCCTTCTTCAGAGTCTTGAAGTTCTTGTCATACAGATCTTTCACATGTTTGGTAAGAGTCACCCCATGATACTTTATACTGTTTGTGGCTATTGTGAAGGGGGTCATTTCCCTAATTTCTTTCTCAGCCTGCTTATCCTTTGAGTATAGGGAGGCCACTGATTTGCTTGAGTTGATTTTATAACCTGCCACTTTGCGGAAGTTGTTTATCTGCTGTAGGAGCTCTCTAGTGGAGTTCTTTGGGTCACTTAGATAGACGATCATGTCGTCTGCAAATAATGATAGTTTGAGTTCTTCCTTTCTAATTTGTATCCCTTTGACCTCCTTATGTTGTCGAATTGCCCGAGCTAGTACCTCAAGTACAATATTGAAAAGATAAGGAGAAAGGGGTCAGCCGTGTTTGGGCCCTGATTTCAGTGGGATTGCTTCAAGTTTCTCTCCATTTAGTTTGATACTGGCTACCAGTTTGATGTATATTGCTTTTACTATGTTTAGGTATGGGTCTTGAATTCCTGTTCTCTCCAAGACTTTAAGCATGAAAGGATGCTGAATTTTGTCAAATGCTTTTTCAGCATACAATGAAATGACCATGTGGTTTTGTTCTTTGAGTTTGTTTATGTAGTGGATTGTATCGATGGATTTCCATATATTGAACCAACCCTGCATTCCCGGGATAAAGCCTACTTGATCCTGGTGGATGATCGTTTTGATGTGTTCTTGGATTCGGTTGGCAAGAATTTTATTGAGTATTTTTGCATCGATGTTCATAAGGGAAATTGGTCTGAAGTTCTCTTTCTTTGTTGGATCTTTTTGTGGCTTTGGTATCAGCGTAATTGTGGCTTCGTAGAAGGAATTGGGTAGTGTTCCTTCTGTTTCTATTTTGTGGAATAGTTTGAAGAGTATTGGTGTTAACTCTTCTTTGAAGGTCTGGTAGAATTCTGCACTGAAGCCATCTGGTCCTGTGCTTTTTTTGGTTGGAAGACTTTCTATGACTCCTTCTATTTCTTTAGGCATTATGGGACTGTTTAGATGGTCTAGTTGGTCCTGATTTAATTTTGGTATTTGGTATCTGTCAAGGAAATTGTCCATTTCCTCCAGATTCTCCAGTTGTGTTGAGTACAGGCTCTTGTAGTAGGATCTGATGATTTTTTGGATTTCCTCAGTTTTCGTTGTTATATCTCCCTTTCAATTCTAAGTTTGTTAATTTGGATACTTTCTCTGTGCCCTTTGCTCAGTCTGGCTAAGGGTTTATCTATCTTGTTGATTTTCTCAAAGAACCAGCTCCTGGTTTTGTTGATTTTTTGTATGGTTCTCTTTGTTTCTACTTGATTGATTTCGGCCTTGAATTTGATGATTTCCTGCCTTCTACTCCTCCTGGGTGAAATAGCTTCTTTTTGTTCCAGGGCTTTCAGGTGTGTCATTAAGCTGGTAATGTATGCTCTCTCCATTTTCTTTTTGGAGGCACTCAGGGCTATAAGTTTTCCTCTTAGCACTGCTTTCATTGTGTCCCATAGATTTGGGTATATTGTGTTTTCATTTTCATTGTGTTCTAAAAAGTCTTTAATTTCTTTCTTTATTTCTTCCTCGACCAAGGTATCATTGAGTAGAGTATTGTTCAGTTTCCACGTGTATGTGGGTTTTCTGTTGTATCTGTTGCTATTGAAGACCACTTTTACTCCATAGTGATCAGATAGGAAGCATGGGATTAGTTCTATCTTTTTATATTTGTTGAGGTCTGTCTTGTGACCAATTACATGGTCGATTTTGGAGAAGATACCATGAGGTGCTGAGAAAAAGGTATATTCTTTTGTTTTAGGATAGAATGTTCTATATATATATCTGTTAAATCTAATTGGTCCAAAGCTTCAATTAGTTTCATTGTGTCCCTGTTTAGTTTCTGTTTTCCTGATCGGTCCATTGAGGAAAGTGCAGTGTTGAAGTCACCAACAATTATTGTGTTAGGTGAAATGTGTGCTTTTAGTTTTAATAAAGTTTCTTTTACGAAAGTGGGTGCCCTTGCATTTGGGCCATAGATGTTCAGGATTGACAGTTCTTCTTTTTGTATTTTTCCTTTGACCAGCAAGAAGTGTCCCTCAGGGTCTCTTTTGATGACTTTGGGTTGAAAGTCAATTTTATCTGATATTAAAATGGCTACTCCAGCTTGTTTCCTGAGACCATTTGCTTGTAAAATTGTCTTCCAGCCTTTTACTCTAAGGTAGTGTTTGTCTTTGACCCTGAGGTGTGTTTCCTGTAAGCAGCAAAATGTAGGGTCCTGTTTACGTATCCAGTCAGTTAGTCTGTGTCTTTTTATTGGGGCATTGAGTCCATTGATGTTAAGAGATATTAAGGAATAGTGATTGTTACTTCCTATCATTTTTGACGTTATTTTTTAAATTTGAATGCTTAACTTCTTTGGGGTTTGATGAAAGGTTACTATCTTGCTTTTTCCAGGGTGAAGTTTCCCTCCTTGTATTGGTGTTGTCCTCCCATTATCCTTTTTAGGGCTGGGTTTGTGGATAGATATTGGGTAAACTTGGTTTTGTCATGAAATATCTTAGTTTCTCCATCTATGGTGATTGAGAGTTTTGCTGGATATAGTAGTTTTGGTTGGCATTTGTGTTCTCTTAGAGTCTGCATGAGATCTGCCCAGGACCTTCTAGCCTTCATAGTCTCAGGTGAAAAGTCTGCTGTGATTCTGATAGGTCTTCCTTTATATGTTACTTGGCCTTTTTCTCTTACTGCCTTTAGTATTCTTTCTTTGTTTAGAACATTTGGTGTTTTGATTATTATGTGACGGGAAGTATTTCTGTTCTGGTCCAGTCTGTTTGGAGTTCTGTAGGCTTCTTGTATATTCATGGGCATCTCTCTCTTTAGGTTAGGGAAGTTTTCTTCCATAATTTTATTGAAGATATTTGCTGGCCCTTTAAGTTGTAAATCTTCACTCTCATCTATGCCTATAATCCTTAGGTTTGGTCTTCTCATTGTGTCCTGGATTTCCTGGATATTTTGGGTTACAAGCTTTTTGCATTTTGCATTTTCTTTAACTGTTGAGTCCATGGTTTCTATGGAATCTTCAGCATCTGAGATTCTTTCTTCTATCGCTTGTATTCTGTTGTTGATATTTGCATCTCTGTCCCCTGATTTCTTCCCAAGGCTTTCTATCTCCAAAGTTGTTTCCCTTTGAGTTTTCTTAGTTGTTTCTACTTCTGATTTTAGATCCTAGATGGTTTTGCTTAGCTCCTTCACTTGCTTGTTTGTGCTTTCCTGTAATTCTTTAAGAGATTTTTGTGTTTCCTCTTTCATGACCTCAGCCTGTTGACCAAAGTTCTCCTGTATTTCTTTAAGAGATTTTTGTGTTTCGTCTTTCATGACCTCAGCCTGTTGACCAAAGTTCTCCTGTATTTCTTTAAGTGTTTTTTTGCATTTCCTCCTTGTTGGCTTTTGTATTCTCCTCGATTTCTTTCAATGATTTTTGTGTTTCCCTTGCAAGGGCTTCTAACTTTTGATCCATTTTCTCCTGAATTTCTTTAAGTATGTCCTTCATGTGTTCCTGTACCAGCATCATGACCAGTGATTTTAAATCCAAATCTTGTTTCACTGGTGTGATGGGGTATCCAGGACATGTTGGTAGAGGAGAATTGGGTTCAGATGTTGCCATATTGCCTTGATTTCTGTTAGTGACGTTCCTGCGTTTGCCTTTTGCCATCTAGTTCTCACTGGTGTTAGTTTGTCTTGTCAGTGCTGGACTCACCAGTGCAAGCTGCCCCTTCCGAGTTGGCCTCTTGTGCACAGCTTACCTCCTGCACTGCTTGTAGACATGGTGCTGCTGCCCAGGCTGTTCAGATCCCAAAGCAGGCACCCAAAGGCTCCCGCTGGGGCCCGCTGGATTCACTGGAGCACACTGACTTCTCCCAGCTGGCCGCCTGGAAGCCCAGCTAGCCTCTTGCAGGACTTGGAGATGTGGTGCTGCCGCCCAGGCTGATCTGGATCCGGAAGCGGAGAGAGTAGAGCTGAGGGCTTCCCCCTGAGGCCTTGCCCCAGATTGTGTCTGTGGACCAGATGGAGCCCGTGTGCACCCCCAGGGAGTGCCGAAGGTGTTTGCTGCTGTGACCTCCCCTGTGTTCCGCTCACTCTGCTGGGCAGCCGATCCACCAACCGGGCTGGCGCACACAAGGCTAGCCTGGCCGCCCAGTCCCTGAGTCCAGGCAAAAGCCTGGGAGGCCAAGGTCCGAGCAAAGTTCCCGTAGGGCTATGACTGTTAATTGGGTCCGCCAGGTGACTAGGATGGTGGGCTTGTGCGCCCACACTCCCTGAAAGCGCCCGGAGAGTCTGCTGTGCTAACAACCTCCTGGGCGGGTTGACTCACAGATGGCCCACCAAGCCACCCAGTTCTTGGGGTCAGTCCTGTGCATTTTGGGGCCTAGACCCCCGCTTTGTTAGCCTCAGGCTATGCCTGTTACAGGTCTGCCCGCCAGAGCTCTCTGTCGTCCTGCAGGCAAAATGGTGGCGCGCGCGCAGGCCCTGGCAAAAAACCTCCTGGCTGGGTTGGCACCTCCATGGCCCCCCGACCAGCCCAGGGCCTGGGTGCAGGCCAACGCCCGTCGGGCTCAGACCACCGCGGTGTTGGCCTCTGATTATGTTTGTGTACCTCTCCTGACTGGTGGGAGGCCGAGTTCTGAAGTGGCTTCCGTGCAGGAAAGGCGCAGCACAACTGTAGCTGCTTGCCGCCCGGCTGGTCAGCGAAGGTCAGTGGTCGTGGGCGCAGGGCCTAACTGGACCCTGTGTCGCCTTGGTTCCACTGCTGATGGCCCTTCAGCTGGACCAGCCACTGCTGCCACCGTCCCCGCCGCCGCCGCCACCCTCAAGTCTGTTTCTTTAAAGAACCGTGACTAATACAATTCCTGAGCTGTATGTGGGAACAAGTGCAACTACATAGGTTAGAGCAGTGGATTCTGCTGGAAACTGGCCATATTACAACCAGTGGGAGATGGAATAAGGAATAGGTGATGGGAAATATTTTTTGAGTTTGTTCTATGAGGAAGCTTTTCTAGCTATATGGATGTATGGAGCTAACAATTACCTTCAGTCAATGAGTCTGTCTTGAGTTAATTCTCTTAACCCCCACCAGCTCTACTTTATTTGAATCCATCTATAGTCTCCCTACCATTACCCAATTTTATAGTTTTTCTGTACTCATTCCACCAACTATAAATGATACTATAAATGACCCTCCGATATGAAAGTTCTTCAGCTTTCAGTAAAGCAAACAAATGATGATAAATGACAGAAAACATGTGGGTGCCTTGGAAATGAAAAGTCTTAATCTAAAACTTAATTCAGACAATTTTAAAATACATTGCTTGAATTCTCTGACAGTTTCCCTATTTTGTCAATGAGCACTAATCCAGCTTGTGAATGTAAAACATCATATTGCAGGACCAGGAAAATCATGGTTACTTAGTACCATCAAGAAAATACATATTATTCTATGTTGGGCAATGTGTTCTTCCCAAATTCTAATATGTATACAGAACAACTAGAGATCTAATTGAAATAATAGAGTTGTTTCAAGAGACATGATGTTGGTTTTGTGATTCTGTATTCCTAATGAATATGCAAATATTGTTATGCACAATTCTTGTACTCAGAGTGAATGGTCATTTTGTATTAGTATAATAATGTACCTTTATTCGTTAATGTAAGGATTTGGTAGTGTGCAAATTCAGCCTTTCAACAGTTGATTTTATTATTGTAGTAATATCCTCATTTATACTACAGACTGAAATGGAAGTCTGTGGTAGTGTCATGTGATACAGAGTCATGTGGTTTTGGCTGAGGCAAGACCTGTGGAAGGACACATGAGGTTTGATGAGAGTATAAATAGGCTTCAACTGGACAGCAACAAAGCACTTGCTTGCATAATTAGCTTTGTATCACTTCCTTGGTCTTGTACCATTGCTATCTTCCCTTCTTTTCAAGCAGAAAGGCAGAGAACTTCTTCGGGTATGCCAGCTCTGCCTGGTTGCCCATGCTGGCTCATGTTTGCCAATGCCTGGAAGCTTCTGCTGGATTGTGTTACCCCTGATGATTTCTGGTTTGTATCTTGACATTACTAAATTGGAATGCAGAAAAACAGTGATTGGAATCACCCCCAAATGAACTACTTTACCCCAAAAGAACTACTTCTTTTTTTTAATGTTTAAAGATATGTTTATTTAACTATTTGTATTGCTTTTATTATCTTTTGCTCTATTTTTCTTTTCTTTTTTTTTTAAATTTTATTCAATATATTTTTTATTTACATTTCAAATTATTTCCCCTTGTCCCAATTCCTTTGTTCTGTTTTTCATAATTTCTGCCCTACATTGGATGGTAGGCTAGGAGAGTGGTTGAAATATTTGAGAATCTTTATTGAAAGTAGATTTTAAAAAATTCTATGCCTACAGTGGACTTAATGTTACTTATTTGTACTTTGCACAATTTTATTAAGTATTTTATGAAAGAAACATGTTTACTTATTCCAACAGCTTTATAATTTAACCCATTACTCAGATGAAAAAAAAGAAGTCTCAGGGGAGATGGAGGACTATATACTACCAGAATAACAGCCAGAGGGTAGGGCATTTGTGTGACTTTAAAACATTTGAGAAGGGAGAGAAGTGTGACTAGAGTTGCAGCTAATGGAAGCATTCAACAGAATACGTGATATTGTCATTCCCATCATATCAGTTAACCAAAAGAATGTTTCCATAGGGCACAATGTTTAGCTGTTTCCATGATTTAGGGGAATTCTGTCTCACCCACCCCTCTGCTCTCTCTCAAATCATGTGTGTTTGTATGTGTTTGTAGATGAGGCAGACTGAAGAGGAGTGTTCATTTTGGTCTGCTTTCATTTCACTGTGATTATAAAGAATCTTTTATTTAGAACTCTGACTGACACCAATGCTCTCTTATCAATATCTGTATAGGAATAAACAGAATCAGCTTGCAGAGCATTATCTGCCTCTCTTCTTTCCAATGCTCAGTCAAGAGTTTGGGTGGTTGTGTGGTATGTCAACTGGAACTCAGTGCATGGTAGTCACGCACTGTAAATAAACTCTTTTTTGGGGAGAGGGGCATTGCTTGTATTTTGAGACAGGGTTTCTCTGTGTAGCCCTGGCTGTCCTGGAACTCACTCTGTAGACCAGGCTGGCCTCAAACTCAGAAATCTGCTTGCCTCTGCCTCCCACGTGCTGGGACTAAAGGCGTGCATCACCCCTGCCCCAGCTAATAAACTCTTTCTCATACATTCAGTTATGTTCTCCAAAGTACTCATGCCTTAGTGGTTACCTTAAATGAAGGCTAGGTTGTGTGTGACTCTTGTTTCTTAGAAGAAAGTAAGTTTATGGGTATCTATTCTTTAAAAATGTATTTGCAACATGCACTGTGATATCATTGAAATTCCATTTGTTTCTTTTCAAGCACATGGTATTCTTCACTAATATCTAATGAGAGAAGTAAATGACTGGGCTCTATAAAGCAAGATAATAACTGGACATTGAAAGTATAATGGTGAGTGAGGACCCAGAAAAGGGGAAATCATTTGAAATGTAAATAAACATATATCAATAAAAAAGAAAGTATAATGGAAATTACATGAAAAGATTAAATATGAGATGATAAGGTAACATTGACATATTGCTAATGCCTGTTCTACCTAATCATGACAATGAGCCATTTCAGACATTAATATGTCATATCTAATTAATAAATGAGCAGAGAAGAATCAGTAGTATTCTGATATGGAACTCTGCCCTGCTACAACACATCTTTTATGGACACTTCAAAGAAATCTTATAAGATGATGTTTGAAAAGTTGCAGTATCAGAAACTACTTGACTTATTTTTTTCTTGTATTTATTACCTGATTGAGTGTATGTGTGTGTGTGTGTGTGTGTGTGTGTGTGTGTGTGTGTGTGTGTGAGTGTTATGTTTGTGTTATGTGTACATAGGAGAGTCAGCCTAGACTTACATACGTGCACATGTGGATATATGCTACTGATCAAAGGGTCAGAGAACAATTTTCAAGAACCTCCTTCTCTCTTCTCACCATAATGATCCTGGAGACTAAACTCAAGTCATAGCACTGGGAAGCAAATATCTTTATATCACTACCAGCTGAGACATCTCACCTACCCTGATTTAACATTGTTTTTGTTTTGGTTCTTCTTTAAGTTAGTCACAGGTTTTAATTTTCTACATTTTATTGTTTTATTATTGTTAGAAGGACAATTCATATATTGTCTTAATTCATATAACTTTTGTATAACAAGGGTATGTTTGTTAGTAAATATAAATTTATTCTCCTGATATTTTTTACGCCAACTTTAGGGAAATATTTTATCCAGTACATGTAAGAACTGTGCCACTGTCAACAAGCAATGCTGTGTTCTCTTTGCCTCAAGTTACCCGTGCTTTCTCTTTCTATAATACAGCTTTCTATTACATATTGTATAAATTTATATAGGGTTTCATTTTCTTTTAATAAAATCTTATTTTTTAAAAAGTTTGGTAGTAAGGAAATTCCTCTGTCTCTCTGCCTGTATGTATCTACCTCTCTGTTTATGTCTAACTTTCTGTCTCTGTCTCTCTGTCTCTGTCTCTCTGTCTCTGTGTCTCTCCCTCTCTCTTGCTCTTTCTCTCTCTCTTTCTCCTCTCTCTCTCCCTCTCTCTCTCTCTCTCTCTCTCTCTCTCTCTCTCTCTCTCTCTCTCTCTCTCTGTGTGTGTGTGTGTGTGTGTGTGTGTGTGTGTGTGTGTGTGTGTGTTTGGGCCAAAAAATCTGTAGGAGTCTGTTTTTATCTTCTACTCTGTGAGTTGTAGAAAATAAAGTGGTCTAGTTTGACAGAAAGAACCTGTTAAGTCATAATTTCAGAGAGAATTTCTTTAATGTATATGCAACAAAAGATTAGATTTCTGTGAAGGGTGAAATTTCAGAAAGATGTAGAGCTAAAAGACATTTCATTGTCTTCATGAAGACATTGACTTCTTTGGATGTCTCTTATTTATGGCTTCCAATTGATTGTTAAATGTTATTTACCTTCAATAACTTGCATTTTTCCATTGGATGTCATATTTCCATATGGATGAATATTTCCATAGTAAACTCTATTGATAAATTTATGGCACTCTCTGGCTAGATTTGCATCTTTGAGTTCTATCTAGGGTATCATGAGGTGATAGAATATTTTAAGAGTTCGAGGACAATTTTTGCCTTAGCAATTTGATCTGTATGCTCTCATCACTTGAAACATGTCTGAAGAAATATGAGTGAGATAGTCAGTAGTTCTCCATGCACAGAGGCCTTCTGAATCTGAACAAATAGACCTACTTTTGTGTGGGAGTCATTAAAGTTTTATAATCATTAAAGGAACCTATGGAATAACTCTTACTCAATGTTGACTCATGTGAAATGCTTCAAAGGACCTCTTCAGAAGCTATGACCTTGTTTTAGACTGAATCATGTGTACATGAAAAGCAGGCTTTTAAGAAAACCATTCTACCATGGATATCCAGCTCCTTGCATTGTGCTGAATAAATTCTAAAGCCCAATAAATGCTGTCTAAATTGATGAAATTGGCAACTCATTCACTTCATTCTAATTAAGCTTTTTCTTTCTAATTGGAAAATAGCTTTTCATTGAGCACATTTCAGAAAAAAATTAGACAAAGAAAATGTAGCCACAAAATGAACCCAAATCTTGCTCAGTTTGATGAGCACATTTTATTATCTACAGTTTGCTAGCAATTAGATGCAAAAAATCCGATTTTTGTAAACACAAGGGGGATTAATGTAGGGCAAGCTCACCAACTACATGTAAGGCTCTGCTTTTTTGCTATGCCATTCAGATGAACTGTTTTGGTAGTGTTTTTCTTTTGTGTGATATGGGACTTGGGTGCATATCTTTCTATCAGAGGAATTTAGTATGAGTTTGTATTTAGAATATTTAAGAAAAGATTCTTTGGACATATTAATAAACTCCTGTTTCTCCAGCCAGGATAACCCACTTCACTCACCTTGCCTAAAGATTTTCATTCCAGCTTAGTTCCTGAATCTTGGAAGCTCATATATGTTTTGTCACAGCTGTGTATGAAATATTATGTAATTAAATTTTACATTACATCAGACCAACTGCATAATAAAATGTCATCTGTTTAATTTTGGTTTCCAAATGTATTTTACAGCTAAATCCAAAAAAAATTACATGTGATTCATACCACAAATTGTTATGTATGCATGTACCAGCGTATTTATGATATTATGCAGAATGCCAAATGATGTACTAAAATTCAAATATGGACATGCTAATTTCCCTTTGTGTTGACAATATGAAGTTTTAAGTATTATTCTTTAATCAGAGCACATTCAGCTAGCTAAAGCCATGGAATATGCATCTTTAAAAAAAATTGTTACTTTTCTTTTACTTTGCCTAATAATGAGATCATTGATCTTTCAAATATCAGTAGATAATGGCAAGAAATTAAAGATTTTAACATGGCTATATAAACACATAAACCAATACCAATTTTTCAATTGAGTAGGGTCACATATGCAAATGTACTAGACAAGATACTACATGTCAGAGTATAGGTATCTTTGACAATCTTTAATGACAAAGGCATTAGAAAATTCATCTAAGTAGAAAATGGCATAGATAGAAGAAAAGTACTGTAAAATGGATGGTATTTTATGGAAAATTTTAACTCATAAAAGATGCAATTGTTCAAGAGCTGTTTTACCTCAGTAAGGAAAACAGGTATTCTTATAGACATATGTGGTTCAGTGGTAGGGCATATGTTTAGCATGCTCAAGGCTCTAATTTTAAACACAGAAGAAAATGAAAGTTACAAAATGTCAAATGCTCTTCGTTCATTATTTCATAAGAATTTCAAAATGATCTGGAAGTAAACTAATGGCATAAATATGTTTTTATTAGCTCCTAGGCATCCGGTTTTTTTGTTTTATAATATTTTCTAATTTTATTTTCACCAAACTCATTGTGATTGCTATTTTATATTTGTTTACTTTCTCATTATATTTCTTGATTTTTATCATAAAAATATGTATTTGCAACAGTTATCAATATTTTGAGGTAGGTATAAATGTTGCGAAGGCTGAAGACACTATATAGATACAACCTAAAATGACAAGATACCAAGGTATATAAATGAAATATAAGCATTATATAAGTGAAAATGTTGTCTCATTTATTTATTTTACAAACATTTTAACATTATTTTCTTAAATATAAAGAAAGTAGCACTGCAGAGGACAGTAACAGAAGATTCTGTAGGAATTCCTTATATAGTCAGTAATTTTCCAGCATAGAGTCAAGAAAGGGTGATTAGAATGTGAACTATAATTTGCATGTCACTTCAGCAGTTCAAATTTACTTAGGATCATAGTTCAGTGACACAATCTATTTAATACAAAATAATCCACAGTTATGAATACATAATTTATCAGATAAACTGTCATATATATATATATAGCTATAGAGAGAGATAGAGAGAGAGAGAGAAGAGAGAGAAGAGAGAGAAGAGAGGGAGAGAGAGAGAGAGAGAGAACTGAGGGCTTGGTACTTGGAAATTGTAGATTTTCAATGTTAATGATGACAAAACATCTAAGCATGACTTAGAATAGTAGTTTTAGAATGGAAAAATATATTACAATTAAACTGTATATGTACATACCCACAAACACAAACACATGGGGTGGAAGGGAGGAGAGAGAGAGAGAGACAGACAGAGAGACAGAGAGACAGAGAGAGACAAAGACAGAGACAGACAGAGAGAGACACAGAGAGAGTAACAGATCAACTCTACTACTAACAGTATTAGTCTTTTGCTGTAAAACAATCTGTGTTTAGGTTTGCATATTTATTCTTAAAACTTAATAATTTTCCAATGGTTCTTTAAAGATTACACACTTACTATCAATTATTGTTCCTTTTCTTTTTACCAACTAGTAAACTTTGCTTAATCAAAAAATAAAACAAAACAAAACAAGCTAACAAAGGCCCATTTAAAAAATAAAAACAACAACAACAAAACCCGTGCCTACCATAATAGCACACAATGTTTAAAAGAAAATACACATGTCTATCTTCCAAAGATAGCATGTCCTTGCTTTTGGAGTATGTTAAGAAAATTTGCAAAATAAATATTAAATACGAATATGTTGGCACAGACCTGTAATACTCCAGCCTCTGGAGGCTGGAGTTCATAATTAAATCTCTGAATGTCATACCTCACATTAATTTAGAGGTTATTCAAATAGAACTAAAGGGAAATTCCAGAGAAATATGCTTTCAATGGAAGTTTGGGCTTTGAGAAACACAAATTCATTAGTAACAGAAAAGATATCTTTAACAGTCCAATTAAAGCAATTGAATTGGTATATGGTTGCAATTTACATTACATTGCTATTTTTAATGAAGTCATTACCTACTGAGCATCACCACACAAATTATTTGATAATATGAGGCAGTAATTGTCTTATATTTTTTATCTGAACAATTTAAGGAAATCAAGCAACTGCAAAAGAAAAGAATAATCTGAGACATTCACAGTAGAAGAGAAAGCACATGGAGTATCTCCTAACTATATGCCCTCATTTGTGAGGGCCGATAAATATGGATTAACAATTAGCCATGGCAACACTCAGAACTAAGACAAATTACTAGCATAAATTTAGAGTGGACAGTGTACTGTGCAGTCAGTATTGATCAGCTTGGAGGAAAGGAACTGGAAGATATTTCCAACATGATGTGTTGAGAGAATTCTTGAATTAATACATTGTCCAATTATTCAATGGACTGTCATTAGACCTGTTGGAAAATTGCAAAGGAAGCAATTACAGCAGGGACAGTTTCCAGAAAAGTCATATTTATTTGAAAATTTGAAGAACATAAAAACCATGTTTATAATCTCAAAGGATTATAGTTTTATTAATAGTTCAATAGTTATATTTTTCTCTACAGATTATCATTTACAAATCAGTAACTGCCCACTGGACTATGAATAAGCTTTTTATATTATTATTCTTTAATCTTTTTTTACAGTGCAGTTGTTATCTCCCTCCTGGTCCTCCCTCTAACTATGAATATCTTAAAGAAAGTTCTTGTGTTTGTATCTCTATACACTCAACACAGGACACAAAAAAGGGAAAGTTAAATTGAATAAGAAATTAAACATTTTTCTAGAAAATTGGAAAAAATAGAATATATTATTATTTTCTCATTTTGTTGATATTCTTATAGATTAAAATTTAGTAGATGAGTACATTAGAGATGGCTCAGTGGTTAAGAGCACTGACTGCTGTTCCTGAGAATTTGGGTTCAAGTCCCAGTATCCATATAGCCTTTCCTACTTGATGATAACTCCTATCCTAGGTGGTCAAACATCCTCATATAGAAGCATATGCAGGAAAAACATCAATGCACATGAAATAAAAATCAACGTAATAAAGGGAGATTTTTAAACAATTTGGCATATGAGAGAAATTACACATCTGTCAATTTCTAAGCCATAAAATCAAGAATGTTGTTTTCATTTTTTTCTTTGCTTATGGGGGAAACTTAAAGAAGAACCTAAATTTGAGTAATAGAAAAAAAGGAAGTAGAATCATATTTTATTATTTTACTTGAGAGGACATAATTAACAACACATGTATTATTTCTGCTAGGCTCGGAAATCTGTGATGGTTTGAATATGCTTGACCCATGGGACATGATACTGTTAGGAGGTATACTCTTTTTTGGAATAGTTGTGGCCTTGTTCAAAAAAAGTATATCACTGGGTGTGTGGACTTTTAGGGCTCTTAGTGTTCAAGCTCCTCCCAGTGTGGAAAGAGACACTCCTCCTGTCTACCCATGGAAGCCAGTCTCCAGCTGCTATCTTTGGACCCAGTTGCAGAATTCTCAACTATTCCAGCACCATGTCTTCCTGGATGCTGCCAGGCTTCCTTCCAAGAAGATAATGGACCTCTGGAACTGAAAACCAACTCCAATGAAATGTTTTGTTTTTCAATAAGAGTTGCATTGGTCTTGGTGTCTATTCACAACAGTGAAACCATAATTAAGCCAATATCCAATAGCAGTAGTATATAAAGCTGTTTCATTTAAGATCTATGCTGATTTTACAAAGCACAGAATTGTATTTTCCAAAATAAAAAATGCATAGTTTTAAATAATTTATCAAGTGTTTACTATTGTTTATATGGTATACATAAAAAATTATTCATTCTTCATCTGCATATAAAGATATATTTACTCATACACAGTTATTTTATGAATGACCAAGGACTGGTATGGATCCAGTTAAAGACATGCACAATTACATATTAGTGACATAAGTTTTGAAAGAGAATGCATTATCCAACTGTCAATCATCTTTTGCTAGATAAAAAAAATTGCATGTGTCACAAAATACATCGTATCATTTAGTATTCTTCTCTCTAGTATTATTTGTAAGGTGTAATTAAGCACTTATTAATTTTTTTTAAATTGTGTTCTATGAATATGTGATACATGTTCTGTGCTCAAACAAATTTATATTACTTATTGACAAAATAAAGCAGGCATTCCTAAATAATGCTAAAGCTACATTATCCTCCATTGCTGATAGATGTTTATTCTGTGTGTAACATCCTGCAGGAAGTCGGGTTCCTGCTATGTTTGGGTAAAACTACTAAGAGCCAAAAAATATACTCAAAGAGTTCTCTGAGAACACATTAGAAAAAACAAACAAACAAAAACAAAAACAAAAAAACCCTAACCCTACAACAGATAAGAAAATAGAAGTTCTTGTCTTAATACTTCATCATATCAGCACGAATGAAGAAAGTGAAATACATGTACACCTGTGGCGTCAGGTATAATGCATATTAATGAATGCCACTGTTAATAAATTAATCAAACCATGGCTTTGTTGTCTTTAAATAACAAGTTTAATGTCTGAACCTAAAGTGATGACCAAATAATTTATTAAGTCACAAAGGTTTTGTATAACTCAAGAATCTCCCATCTAAACTTTGAGCAGTTATTTGAGGATATTTTGAAAAAAATATGTCCAATAAAAACTTATTTTCTAAAACAATGAGAATGATAAATGACCAAAAGCTTTGTATTTAAATATTTAGATGGGGTATATATTCCAGCATATATTTAATAAATGGTTATGGGGTAAATATATCTCTATGACTGTTTTAATGAAAGTATTATAGCATTTGACAACCAACCATCCATGCATCCTTCATCTTACTCCTTTTATATACTAATGTAAACATTTGAAATTCTTTGTTAAAGCAAGTTTGCATAATGAATTTGACTTGTCAGTGCTCTCATTAGTAATTTTGATTGCTTCTTTTATTCAGCCTACATGGGCTGATAATTCATAATATAAAACATCATATAGTAAAAATGTGATCAGTGCCAGCCACACCAGGCAGGAAAATCTGAGAAGCTCATGGAAAATCTTCACCTCTCCCTCTGCTCTTCCAAACCAGCCTCCCCTGACTCCCATCTCCAGTATCAGATCCAGCTCTGGAGCAGGCAACCTGCTTCAGCCAATTTCCCTTTCTCCTTGTCTACATCTCAGTGGATTGCATAAACCTTCTACAAACATCCTGTACCCCACTTCTTGCTTTAAACCAGCTACCAACTCTAACAAGCATTCCCTGAAAACCTATAAGCTATACTGTCCAGGAAAATAGGTAGAATAATTGCAGATCTTCATCTATCTCAGCTCTCTAAATTCAGCCTCTTGGGCTTATTCCAACTCTGCATCAGACCATTTACAGTAGCCTCCCTCTTCTTTGCCACCTCATCTCCAGTTGACCACACATACCTTGTCCCCAAACTTCCCTCACCACATTAATCGTTTTAGCCCAAGCCCTAATTTCAGCAGGCATTCTAAAACAACAAACTATCCTAGCCTACCAGAGAAGCAAGTAAGCCAGACAAGCAGGAAGGCAAGCTTCAGATCTTCACTCTCCATCCACTCCTCTGTAATCAAGCCCCAAGTCTCATCTCAGCTGTGTAGTAGACTAACTGTTGTAGCTTCTCCTCGATTTCTGTGTCTATTCCCGAAACCTAAGAGGTGCCTCCAGTAGACCTACTCAACCCTACCTACAAAGCCCATGCTTGCCAATTCCTAATTGTCACATTCTAACACCTAGAAACAATTTACTTGAAACTCCAGGGGACTTACCAATCAGGATCCATGAAGAATGTCCTGCTAGGTAACACACACTGCTAAGAACCAGAGAGGTCAACAGAAACAAAGGAATAAAACACTCACCTAACAAGGATAAGACCTATAATTACAGTCTTCCCAAACTTTGATGCCTAGATAACAGCATAAAAATAAAACTGATAACATCCAGAAAAATATGTATCCACTAGAGTTCAGGAACTCTATCATAGTAGGCTCCCAGTATTGCAACAGCAAAGCATGAAACAAAAAGCAATAAGTACGCTATACAAATATGCTAGAGCTCTTTAAAGAGGAAATAAATAAATCCACTAATCTTGTTAATAAAAATAGTGAAAGGAAATGTATAAAACAATTGAAGACCTGAATGGAGAAATAGAATCAATAAAGAAAAATTAAACTGTGAGAAATCTGGTAATGAAAATATTAGGAATTAAACAGGAACCTCACAGGAAAGCATCAGCAAGAGAATAAAAGAGAAAGAAGATAGAATTTTAGACATTAAACGCACAATAGAAAGTCAGCTTAAAACACTCAAAAAATTTGGGACATTATAAATAGACAAGTCTAAGAATAGCAAGAAAAGAGAAAGGAGAAGAAATCCAGATCATTATTGCAAAAAGTATTTTCAATAAAATCATAGAAGAGATTTTTCCTAACCCAAAAATGGATATAAAACTATTAAGGAACAAGAAGCATATAGACATGAAAGATACTGAAAATGGCAAGAATCTGGTGAAGAGAAGAAGCTTAATACATAATATAATGTATTTAATATATAATTTCCATTAAAAATGAAAAAGAAGCAAGTAACTCTCCATCGTGTTTTTTAGACTCATCAGACAGTTTTATTTTTCAATCCAGCTGTCTACCCGGCACCTCAATAATGCAAAGCCAAGACCACTTATATTTAATGTTATTATTCAGAAGTATTTTTCTAATTCGTGTAATTATGTTGTATGGTTTTTTATGGCTTTTTCATTTTTCCATACTAATATTAGGAGTTTCCCAGTTTTTTTAATAATTTTTTTACACAATCTTGCTTTTTTTGTTTCATGATATTTATCCTGTCAGTGCTTGTGAGATTGTTTCCTCTGTATATAGTTTTTCAAAAGTAAATCTTGTAGTATTGGGTTGGTGGTTATAAACTGACTTAATTTATAGTTGTCTTGAAATGTTATTATTTTCTGTCAGTGTTAAAAGATAGCATTGCTGTACAGAGCAATCTTGTTTGGCAGTTATTTACTTTTAAGTCTTTAACTATATCATGTCTTGGTTTCCTCAAATATAGAGTTTCTGATAAGAGATTTGATGTTATTTTGATGTGTTTGCATTTGTGGATAACTTGGCATTTCCCCCTTACTGCTTTTAGCATGTTTCTCTGATTTGTATTTTTGATATCTTGACTATAAATGTCATGGAGAAGTTCTGCTCCTGTTATGTCTATTTGAGGTTGTAAATAATTCTTGTGCTTGTATTTCTTTCTCTAGATTTTAGGATTTTTTTCTGATATAATTTTTTTATGCTTGTTTGTATCCTCCTTTGAATCATTATTTATTTTACAAGGAAACTTTTGAATTCTTCACTAAAAAATTGTTTTTCACTCAGAATTTTATTTTTCCACTTAGTACTTGAAAGTTGGAAAAAACAGTCATTTTTGTGTTTTATACAGCCCCTGGTCTATATATTCCTGCCAGTTTTCTCTGCATTGCTTATTGTTGTATTGACAACAAACAAAACAATAAAATAAAACAAAAGGTTAAAACAAATATATAAAGTGTTAAGAAATTAAAAATTACTTAGGATAAAAAGGAGCAAGTTAACTGAAGAAAGAAAAAAGCCAGAATGAGAGGAAAAATAGCAAAGAAGAAAGTCAAGAACTTCAAGAATAAAAAAAGATTAAAATAATAAAGAGTAGGGCAAAGGAGGAAATACAAAGGGCAGAAAAGGAAAAATAAATATTTGCCAAAAAATTAACAATGTGTTGACATAATTAGGCAAGTATATGAGGGTGAATAACAGAATATTTAAAATTAATACAGCAATATTTTCTCAAAAATATAGTAAAATGAAAAGAGAGAATCTTAATTTGAGGCAAAGTAAAATGAGATTAAGAATAGGCTGAAGTGCTACAGCATTTTCCTTACTGTCCTTCAAAAATTGGAGACTTCCAATTGCATGCATAGGTATTAATAAGGATAGTTGAATCATGCCTATTTTCTTTTCTATGATTTATATCATTGACAAAACTAGATAGATCAAATGACCAATGCCTGCAAGTGCTGTAGTCATTTTAGAAGTTCTCTTCCTGCTATGAAATTTTTGGCTTAAATTGGACATAGTATTACTGGAGGATCCTGCTATATCACTTTTGGGCATATACCCAGAGGATTCTCCAGTATGTAATAGAAATACGCGCTCCACTATGTTCATAACAGCTTTATTTATAATAGCCAGAAACTGGAAATAGCCATTTCTCTGTTGTCCATCAAGAGAGAAATGGATACAAAAATTGTAGTACATTTACACAATGCAATGCTATTCAGCTATTAAAAACAGTGAATCATGAAATTCAAAGGCAAATGGATGGAACCAGAAGATATAATCTTTACTGAGGCAACCCAATCACAAAAGAGCACACGTGGTATGCTCTCACTGATACGTGGATATTAGCCCAGAAGTTAGGAATACCCAAGATACAATTCACAGACCAAACAAAGCTCAAGAAGTAGGAAGACCAAAGGATGGATACTCTGGTCCTTCTTAGAAGGGGGAACAAAATAACCCCAGGAGGAAATAAAAAATAAACTGTGGATCTCAGAGACTGAAGGAAAGACTATCCAGAGACTGTACCTCCTGGGGATACATCCCATATATAGTTAACAAACACAGACACTATTATGGATGCCCACAAGCGCTTGCTGTGAGGAGCCTGATATAGTTGTTTCATGAGATGCTCTGCCAGTGCATGACAAATGCAGAGGGGGATGCTCTTAGCCAACCAATGAACAGTGCACTGGGTCCCCAAAGGAGGAGCTACAGAAAGGACCCAAGGAACTGAATGGGATTGCAGCCCCACAGGAGGAACAACAATATGAACCAACCAGTATCCCCAGAGCTCCCAAGGACTAAACCATCCACCAAAGAGTAAACATGGAGGAACCCATGGCTCCAGCTGCATATGTAGCAGAGGATGACCTTGTTGGATATCAAAGGGAGGAGAGGCTCTTGGTCCTTTGAAGGCTCAGTGCCCCAATATAGGAGACTATGAAGACAGGTAAGCAGGATTGGGTAGATTGGTGAGCAGGGAGAGGAGGGATGGGTTAGGGGGTTTTCTGAGAGGAAACCAGGAAAGGGGATAACATTTAAAATGTAAATAAAGAAAATATCTAACAAAAAAGAAAGAAGAAAGAATGTTCTGGCTTTTGATAATAACATAGTTTTCCAGTTACTGAACTGGACAGATTTTTTTCATTCTCCCAAGAACCCCATAGTTTATATGTTGGATAGGTGGGTAACATCCTAGATGGAAGCATCTCAGAAGTTTATTGGTCATATGGAAAGCAAACACATAACTGATCAAAGTGCCAAGGACCAGCATGTTTCTTTTTTCCTTTGTTTGATTTTTTTTTTTAAGGACTGCTTGAAGAGAACAGGGGTGAAATAAAGGACATGAAGCCAAACTCTGGGTCAAACCTTTCGCTTATGCTCTGCTGGAGACAGCTCTTAAGTTTACATTCTATCTGTTCTGCTTTCTCTGGAGTTCTCCAGACAGCTCTCTCACTAAGTTTCACTTGATAAAGTTCTCCAAACAGTTCTCTCTTGCTATTCTTAAAATTTTTTCTGGAAAGTTCATCTCCTGCAGTTCATAAACACAGTCTTTTTTATTTTACATATCAATCCAGTCATTTACTTTAGGCTTCCTTTTGATTATTCTATGAATCAGGATAAGATGACCTCTGCCACTTAATTCTGCATTGAAAACAAGCACACATTTTCTTTTAATAAAAGAATTCAGAGATCTTCCTGACTCTCTGTTAAGCACAGATAAACTACCTCTGTGGAACTCTGTCCTAAAATTACCATTTGTACCCCACCTGGGCATGGACTCAAAATGTCCCAGGGTGACCTGAACTCAGGAATCTGTCTGCATTTGGATCTGCCTTCTTTATATCTTTCTGATTATCTGGCTCATTAATGAAGCTGCCTTTGTTCCTTTAGATTCATGAAGCCCCTCATATAATTCATATTGCATCCTTATGTCTGAATAGTTGAGAAATAATATATTTTGAACTTATGCTTCTAGAATTCTTTTCCACAGCATTGTGAACTGTCCTGAAGGTCCCAGCATTTACCATTTGCTAAGACATTACCAACAGCTTTATCTCCTGGACTGTTGCTGATTATCATGGAGTCATAAATTCTACAGGGAGGAGGTTTCTTAAAGGAGAAATGTTGCATTCTGTAGCTGCCTGCAGCTACTGTGAGCTGGGTTCCTGGAACAGAAGCTGAAGGATGGATCGGGGAAACGGCAAAAAGAAGGAGGCCAGAATGATAGTTTACTGACCAAGGCCCCAACTTTAATGGCAGTCAAACCATTTAACAGTTTGGGCAAGCCCCTCCCCCCCAGACTCCAGACTGAGTTCTGGGGTCCTTGGCGCCACTGCTTAGGCAACTGGGTAGATCACCTGCTTAATTCAGGAATTCATAGACCTGGAGGAACAATGAACTTCACCTTCACTCTGAGCACTCCACCCTAGGTAGATCAGGATTCTGAATAGCACAGGAATCCCTGCTCAACAAAGTCTGGGAGAGGAGGTTCACCTTGATCAATGTGGAGTTCCTACCAAGTGGCATGACACCCCAATATGGCTCTGTACATTTCCTCCATTTTTATTAATTTGAAAATGTGGAGGTAGAAAACAAGTGGATAAACATCTGTCATAAGAAAGCGGGCTTTAACCAGGAAGGGAAAGTATTGACCGTAATTCCTCTTAAATATTGTATGACGTCTTTTTTAGAGGAGGGGAAATAGGCTCCCTTATTATTTTAAGGACAGCCTCTCAAAATTAACCCCTATGCAATTAGGTGTACTTCCTGGGGACTCAGAGGCAGAAACCATGTTCCTCCCCATGCAGTGTCTTGCCTCGCACCTCTCACTGGTGCCCATGTTTTCTCATAAACAAACACACATAGATCTGAGTTCTATGTGGCTCCCTTTTTGGAGATCTATTTATGTAAGTTTTGAAGCCAGTATATTGTAGCTGTCTTCAGACACACCAGAAGAGGGCATCAGATCTCATCACAGGTGGTTGTGAACCACCATGAGGTCACTGGGATCTGAGTTCTAATACTCCATGATAGAGGGCCTAGCCTTTAATGGCTGAGCCATCTCTCTAGGCTCACAACCATAAAATATAAGAGTTCAGCTTCCAGCACCCATTGCTGTCTCTCCAGCCTTTAAATTAGCTCTCAGATATCCAGAGGACAGTCATTTAAAGAACATATCTTTTTAAATTTGAATTACATTTGTATAAACAATTGTAAAAATTAAGAATTAGCAGTATTAAAAAGGGAACAATTTTAAGCAATTGTAAACCATGATATATTTATTATTATTATTATTATTATTATTAAAAGCTTGATTTTTTGACATCTTAAAAATAGCTGCTATAGCACCCAAGTCAGGTATTTGTGCTGAAGCAGGGGGAAACTAAAAAGAACAAACATGTGATCTAATTATATAAACTTTGCTCGCATAGTTGATGTATTTTTTATGGGATGCATGTATAGAAATATAAAAGCAAATTGTAACAAATTATCTTTTGGATAGCAATTATTAATTTTGCATAAAAAGGCTTGTCATGTAATAGATCAACCATTAATAATAATTAATTTGATTGCTGCTTGAAGCAAGGAACAAACATTTTATTAGGCTCTTAAAATATTTCCTTAAAATATATTTATAACATTTTATTAACACATCAATATCTTTATTGAAGGATGTAAAAACTTTATTTTGAGAGCAAAAAATGAGATCCTATATTAACTTTACCTTTGCCAAGGAATGGCAGTGAAAACATATCATAAACAGCTGATTATAATAGCATTTATCTGTAAAATTATCTATCCTTTGCCAGTTGGTCTATATCTGCCTTGAAAACAAGAAAGGGAAAGCTTAAAGAGATGTTTTAGCCAATTAACTTATTTTAATAACTTTTGAAAATTATTTATTTAAAAAATTAAAAAAAAACCATAAGCAAAGGCCTGTAACAAATTTCGATAAACAAACTATATTAAAAAATGTAAGATGCCAGCTTCTTGTGTGGAAGCAGAGACAAAACATTTTTTCTTATATAATGTAAAGCTATATTTGAATTGTATTTCGAACCTTATCTGTATGAACCCACCAAAAAATGTTTTTCTGTCCAGAAACCCTGCAGGTGAGATCTGTAAGCCATAAGCAGCATACTTTCCTGGCCAAAATCAGTACCTCATATGCCTCTATTGAGGCAACTATCTCTTAAAGGTTTTACACACTCTTGAACTCTCTCTTTAAAGTTCTTTTTAACTTTCTCTTATGGTACTTGTTGACTATAATTCTCTTGCTGGCATTTAGCATTAGATGGAGTTTATCACCCACTTTGGGCTGCATTCCCAAGCAATGCGACTCTTGGAAGACAAGGACCTGGTGAGCTGGGGAGTCCCCATGTGTTCAAAATGGCTACGACTCTGAGCTACCAGCTCCAACCTAGCCTCTATTATTTATAAATCTATCATCAAGATATGTAAAAGCTTACACCATTAAAACCAATTAAAATCAAGAACAAAGCAAGTACATGAATCTCATAAGTTAAGCCAAAGTTTGCCCAACCTTGAGGCTTCTGGCCTTTTAAAAAGCTGCTTTTCCCCCAGCTATGTTTGCCTCTCGGTTGAGCGCGCTGTGCTGCTGTATGGCTTTAAATCAGCCCCCACACAAAGTGTGGTCAGATCAAGAGACAACCAGTAGACGAAATCTTCACAAATTTTTATTTTTTACATGAAGCAAACAGTCATTCACACAAAAACACGGAGAGGACATAAACATACATGTGGACAAACTGTTGGTGCACCAGAGACAAAGAAAGCGATAAATAGAAAGGAAAGCGCACATGTAATATTAAATCCATTTTTCTTCTCTCTTTTCCTTTCATGTTTCTAGAATTTTGTTTTGTTTTGTTTTTTTGTATTTTGCTGTTTTTTTGTATTTTGCTCTTTTTATTTTGTTTCATTTTATTTTATGCCCTATTTCTCTTGCCTGTTACAGTTCTTAGACTGAGGACAAAATGCCTAACTAAATTAATTCCCTGTTCCATTTCGTTGCCACACCCTAGCTGATAACAGCATTGGGCATAAGCTGATTCAGTCTAGCCTGTATCTGCATGTACCCCTGTAGCAACAACCTTTAAAAAAATGACATTGTTAGTGCTAAATCAATACCCTGTTGCTTACCGTGCTGGATACATAAACATTTTCCTTTTTCTGTGGAGCTCCATCCAAGACAACAAACCTCATTTGGCCTCTCCGTTTCCAGGTACAATCTGCCTGTTTGGGTGCCATATGTAGTGTCCAGCAGCTATGTTCTAACAGTGGGTTCTCTGGAAAAGGATATGGGAATAGGAACAGGGTGGCAAGAGAAAACACGTGGAGACAGACATGACTTCTGGTTCAAGTCTCAACCTTTAATGCATCTCTCCCAAGATAAAAACGCAGGCCAAGCCCCTCTCCTGAAGGCTGAAAATTGGTTCTCCTTGTTCTGCAGGAGGCTGGAGGTCAGGTTGCTGACTGCTATTCTTTGAGAACAATGGGCTGGGAGAGGTCACAGAGAAATGTAAAATATGCACATTATTATACAAACAAACCTTATGGCCAAAGCAGGCATCAACTCTTGTGGAGGCCCATGTCCACTCTCCCTGTTCCAGGGGCTGGAACAATATCATTCTGTTCCTACCTAGACCATGCTGTACCTGAGAAATAAGGATATCAGTTTGTGTTCTCAAGGACTCTTGATTATTAATTACATTGTTTATGGGATGAAGTTGGAAATGTGATCTATAATTCTTGAAATTCAGAATTTCTGAGTTCTGCATTAGTGAGTAAAAAATATGTAGGTACATCATAGGTTAACCCACACATTGGCTTAAGTGTTAGGACTATCAACCCAAGGTTATTTTCAGTTAATGAGATAGATCCCTAGCCAAAGACCACTGTGGGCAGATTTATTTGTCCCTATACCTTTCAGCTAACCTCATACTTCCTGTAACCTTATGCTTCTGTATCTGGTTTCTCTGCCCACCATACCAGTTTTCCTGGTTCTGCTGTGTCTTTGGGACATTAATAGATGACATTGAGGATCCCAGACTTGTGGATGTCCTGTTCTTAGGCACTTAAATAGCTTAGTTGTTGTTGTTGTTTAGTTTTTTTGTTTTTGTTGGTTTTTTTGTCTTGTGTTTTCTTTCTTCTGTGTTGCTCTGCTCTTATGTGCTCTTATATGGTATATGATATGTAAATATAGAATAAGAAGGTTGACTCCAATGTGTTTGCTGCTCTCCACTGACTTTTAATTTCTTTTTTGAGATAAATTTTTTTTCACTGAATCAAATATAAGGAGTGCAAGTTTGTCTAACTGATGGACTACTCAGAACTGCTCGGCAATGTCAGTGCTTACTGTACTGGACCTCTCAGAACTGGTCTGCAATGTCAGTGCTTACTTTACTGCTATCCTACAGTATGCTGTCATCTCTCTGGGATCTGTTGATCTGAATTCATGTTTGCATGTATATATGAATCAGTTTATCCACTGAGCCATCTCCTTAAATCCAGGGGCAGCTCAGTTCTTAACAATAGGTTCTTCCTTCAAGATGATAGCCAACAATAGTCCTCTGAGTAGTAAAGAGTGACAAATGAAATTTATCTACGTTGTGAGGATTGTTGGCCTATCTGAAGGCCCCAGCCTAAAATTTATGAACTCCATTTATATTCAGGCTCCATCTTATTTTGAACTTGTCCTCAGGCTGAACTCAGAAATTGGGAAAACCATAACCTTTTCAGGAACTAAGACACCCTTAGCAACAGTCACAACATTCCTAATCACAGCTACCCCACCCTTAGTGACAGCCACTCAGCTCTTAGGAGGAAAACAGCTAATGTTCCAGATATTTGAATATCAATTGCTTAAGTTAGCCACAATTGTACATAACAAGCTAAAATCATTGTTAGTCAATATGAATTCACCATAATGAGATGTAACATTCTCAAATGTTAAACAGTCCTATAACTGATAAGTTGGAAAGTCCCTCACTCTGCTGAAACTATGATAAAAAGACAAGGCTTTAGCAGTTCAGGGGTCCATTGCTGGGAAAGAGTTTGGGGGGGGGGGTTCTGAGCTCAAACTTGAATGAAGACTCTTCGCATTCCATATGATTTGAACTCCTGGTAGTCTCTGCTGGTCTGTGGGGACTCTGCAATCTGAACATAATACTATCCTGAAGCTTGGACTGCCTCTCCTGCCCACTAATCTGGTTTTGGAAACAGAGTAGATTCTGTCTCCCTTTGCAATTCTAGGGAGCTGGATGTAGGAAGCTATGTTCTCCTTCCTTCCTAACAGCACCTGAGCCATCTTTTTCTTTACATTTTCATGTGATGCTTCTTTTCTTTTGTGGGTTTCTGAATCCTTTTGTCATTTTGAAAGAGTCTATTTTGCTTATTTTATCCTTTGTCATTTCACACAGAGACTGCTATATTTTCCAAAAGTTCTCTAGGCCTGCATTGATGAATTAAAATTATTATAAAATAAAGGAAGAGAAATACTAACATTCATTTTGTAATTGAGGGCAGGAATAAAAAGTAATAAAGAAAGTAGAAAATTCTGGGTGATTGGTGACATATTGTTTATCTAAACACCAGAAAATACAGCACATAAAAAGCTTTAAAGGCTTAAAAAATGAACACACAGAGGAAAATCGAACTGCCTGTATGCCTTCTGTGCTATTCAGGACATGTTACATGCTGTTCTTCAGCACTTAAATTCCCATACACAGTTACTGTCAACTCTTGTCATTTTTTCTATAATCAGTTTCCCAAGCATCAGTAAACTGATAAAGATGTTAATCTCTTTTGTTCCCAGCTGGTAGATAAATTGATTGAATCAAAAGAGACAAGACCATAAAAAAAACTTGTTTTTCACTAGGTTCCAGAAGCAAATCTAAAGAGAATATAACTCACAAATATTTTGAGGGTTGTAACGATGTCAAAAGCCATACTATCTTCCATTAGATCAAATGTGTTGACATCTAAAATCTATTTAGCACCATACTTGGTGATTCATGACAATATTCATATTTGTCTATCTCATCCTACTTTGAATTAATACATACCTCAGGCAGGAAAGCCACAAAAAGCCAGCCTCACAACTGTTAGAGATAAAAACTAAGACTCACCAAAAAGCAAATAATGTAAAGACTTTGAAACTTAACTGACAAATAATTTATGTAAGCAGTCATTTTTAGTAGCAATCTAGATATATTCAGAAATCATTCCCAGGATATTAATCACTACCAATATTTTCAGCTTTAAGCCAGGCAATATTGACAATTGAGAATAAGCTCTAAAGGTTAAGTAAAGTCCTGACAACTGTGGCTTTCCTAGATGAAGGAGGAACAATAATTCTAAGATCAGCATGTTCCAGCAAAGGTTATTCATTTGTCCTATGACCCTGACATGTGGATGCTGAAAATAAAGCATCCTGTCTCATTTATGAATCTATCTATTGACCATGTTTGAATCTGTATGATGGTATTTTTGCAATTATAATATAATTACATACATTTTTACTCCCCTTTCCTCCTTCCAAACTCGCCCATGTATCCTCTTTGCTTCTTTTTATATTCATGTCCTTAATTTGCATTAATTATTGTTAAATATAAAATATATACTTTACATACACATATATACATAACATATACACATATATACATATATTTACATATGTATAATACATACAATATATACACATACATTCTCCTAAATATATTAAAAAATAAAAAGCTTTCAGGTCTACCAGCTCCCTCCCTGAGGAGTTAAATGAATATTGTTTAGCAGACTTTGTCATCTGTTCCTGTGTTTCTGGTGAGCTGCTTTTGGAGCAATTGAAGATCAGAAAATGTATGTGGTATTGGTTCTGTATTGGTGGCCCTCTACCTTTATCTAGCAACTAAGTCTCTCTCTTCTAGCAACATATTCCCTGGAACTTCTTCCTAGGTGGGAACCAATTAGAGGTAAGATCTGTCCCATTCCTTTTTCTCTCCTGGGACTTGGTTTGAAGCTATCTAGTTTTCACCTGAAAGTGCACCTTACTTTTCAGACTTAAAAATGGTAATTACTCTGAGTGCTTGTCTAACACTGGTTAGTTTAATTCTTAACACACATCTGTAAATAAACCCTTTATCAAATATTCTTTTAAAAAATAAAGTTTTATATGCATGAGTGTTTTGCCTGCATGTGTATCTATTTGTGTACTTGATCCATGCTGGTGCTAGTGGAGAGAATAAGGGCATCATGTCCCCTGGAACAGGAGTTATAGATCATAATATTCCACTATATGGGTGTTAGGAATCAAATGTGGACCCAATGCAGGAACTAGTTACCAGAGCTCTAAACTGCTGAGTCATCTTTTAGTCCCTATTAAATGGTTTTGAAATTTTAAAAAAAAAAAGATGAAGGACTATGTGATGTAGAGGTAGCAAAGTGGTAGAATGGAGGAGTGTGCATGCAATGTAGAAAGATACATAAGGGCAGTGAGTTACAGGTGTGAAAGATGCCTTAGGTGTGTAATGGACCATGTCATTAGCAGGGCATAAATGAGGGAACATGTAGTAGTCTGGAGCTTATGCAGACAAAGACTCAACCCCTGAATAGGCTACCCAGCCATGAGATCACCCTGGCGCTGAGCAATTACAGAGGCCTCAGATGGTCTATGCATCATTTTCTGGATTGGCCTTCCGTGAAGAACAACTGTGATCCATGATGCCACCAGAGGCTATGCAAGTGTCTGTTGTCCATGCCAATGCTCCAGGCTGTGATGACGCCTGAGATCCATATGGATATTTGTGTTCTTGCTGCTAACTGAAGTCTTGGAGGTGTCCTCCACCTTTGCAGTCTAGGGGCCATGTTCACGTAATGCCTTGTATCCCCATGATCCATGATGTCACTGAGGGACATAAGTGGGTCAGTGTTCCTGATACAACCAGAGGAAGTGTTGATGTTTGTGATCCATGTAGCCCCCAAAGCCCATGAAGATGCTTATGGTCTAAGCTTCCACGAGAAACCACATAGAAACTGATGATCCATGCTCCCAATGACTATAAAAAACAAGGAAGCTACTTTGCCAGTGATATCAATGACTTCAGAGTTGAACAAAAAAAGGAACATGGAAGGCTTCTGGGACAACCCCTACTCTACCCTCCCACTTCCAATAATACCAGCCTAAACAGGAAGCCATTGAAAGGAACTCTTAAAATATTTGACAAGGATGCTGAAGTGTAACTCTCCTCAGTTAACATCTTATCGTTGGGGTCCTGGAGGGAAAGAGATCAGCTCTATTAGAGGCAGGCCATTGAGAGTTTAACCTCACTCCAGTGACAATATAGATAAAACAAATTGGACTTGTTTCATGTTTTATTTTCAGTTTGTTGGGGAATAATCAGAAGGGCAGACATGGAAAGACTGGGAAGTGAATGTGTTTGGGGAATATGAAGTGAAGTTTCCAAAGAATCAATAAAAAATACTATGTCAAAAAAAATCAAACTGATGAATAGGAGAAGGGGACATTAGTGAATGAAATGAACATAAGGAACTGAAAATCAAAACTGTTTAAATATAGCCCTTATCCATTATTTCTGTTCCTACATCATTTCCACTCATGCATTTTAAATTTTCTAGAAATGTGTTTGTTCTCCAAATAGATCTAATTTCTGTGTTATGATTTCACTTTCTACATGCTTTAAAGATAAACTCTATAAAGTGCTTCTTAAAATGCTAGTCAAGTGTGAACCTCTAAACTTAAACACTCCAGTAAAAATTTTGACTTTCTATAGAGCCTAAAAAATGGACACAATGATTAGCATTTACAATGTATTATAAACCTGATGCTAACCCTAACCTTAACACTAATCCTAACCATAGCCACTCCTAACCCTAGCCAAACTTAATCACAATACTTCATCATAAACCACCAAGATTTCATTATTCTACAATGTCTAGATGACTGATTATTTAAAAAAAAATAGTTATTTAGAATCTCAAAACTTGAAATTTTGAAGTATCTGCTAAGTGACTAAAAAAAAAAAAAAAAAAAAACAAATTAAACTCTTGGACATGATCACAATCTGCTCAGAGTTGACTATGCAAAATTGGCAGCATATGGCATTGTACACATCTTCAGGCAATGTGCTTTGGTTTGATGTTCAGACTAAGGAGATGTTGCAACTCCATCAATGGAACTCTATAGTGGCTTAAAATTTCAGTTAAAAAAAATCTGTCAACATGAATCAGAGACTCCTTGGAGTATATGAAATGTGAAAAGACAGCCAAATATCTTCTATAAATCCTCATATAAAGCTGTCATTGAAATGGCCTGACAACTGCTTTTTTCTTCTAATGCTGGCCAGTAATAATATACATTAAATGCATTATATATTTTAAGGTGTTCCTAACAATTTTATGTTTATGACTATGGGTAAATTATTGTAATAATGAAGACAAAGTGAAAAATTTAGAATATTGATTATTTTGCAAAATTATATAAATAAAGACAAGTATGCAAAATAAATTATTTTTCAATCTCAACTTGGAGGTCTTTCTTTGAAGATGTCTGAGCTATATCATATTTTTAATGGTATTGACTGTCCTAATATTTTCCAGTTAAAACACTTGTCCTGTCTTTCGAGATTATTAGCGTGAGGATTTGTTTAAAATAATATGTGGTAAAAAAAATTGTCTGGGCATTATTATTATCCAGTTTCAAGTATTGGTAGAATCTTGGCTCTTTTGGTTCATGGATGTTTCTTTTTTTGTTAGATATATTGTTTATTTACATTTCAAATGATTTCCCCTTTTCTGGTCCCCCCCCCTGCACCTCGAAACTCCCATAAGCCATCTCCTCTAGTCATTCCCCAAAGAAATGTTCAACCGCCTTAGTAATCAAGGAAATGCAAATCAAAACAACCCTGAGATGTCACCTAGCACAGTCAGAATGGCTAAGATCTAAATCTCAGGAGACAACAAGTGGTGGCAAGGATGTGGAGAAAGAGGAACACTCCTCTACTGTTGGTGGGATTGCAAACTGGTACAATGACTCTGGAAATCAATCTGGCAGTTCCTCAGAAAACTGGGCATGATAACTACCAGAGCACCCTGTTCTACCACTCCTGGGCATATATCCAGAGAATTCCCCAGCATGTAATAAGTACACATGCTTCGCTATATTCATAGCAGCCCTATTTATAATCGCCAGATGCTGGAAAGAACCCAGATGTCCCTCAACAGAGGAACGGATACAGAGAATGTGGTATATTTACACAATGGAATACTACTCAGCTATTAAAAACAATAAATTCATGAAATTCAAAGGAAAATGGATGTTTTAAGAGATTATAGGAGACTATAACTGTGATATGAATTTGTAACTATGATTTATCACATACAGTAAAGTATATTCTTGTTATAAATATTATACTTTAATCAAAATGGGAATAATCACTTTATTCATCAAAGAATAAAGTCTTTTAAATACAGACCCCTGATGCTAGGAAAGGCAGAAAGGTGAGTCAGACAATGAATGATTGACATGAAGAGTAAGGGAAATTGGAAAATTTAAGTACTTGCCAGTCTAAAAAACGTGGCTACTTCATGCTTGTCAGTTTTGAGTCTAGAAGTGATAGAATACTGTTGTTTGCATCACAAGATAACTAAAAGGACTCCTAGTTGATATATATATACATACATATATCACTTATTATATGTGTATCAGTGTTTTAGACTTAGAGGCTACCAAATATCCCTGCATGTGGAAAATGTAGATAAACACACAGACAAACTGAAACTGAAGAAACATCTAAAGATTTTGTTGTAGTATAGTTTCCAAGCTTCAGCTATTTTTAGATGTCTGATATCTTTCATTTTACAGAGCCCATGTCTCCTTATTGCTTCTGCTATTTGTATTCCTACTTAGATGTTATAGGGAAAGCCTTTGAAGAAAGAATTTACTCTATGTTCATGGATTGGAATTTGACTTTATAATTTTAGATAATGTTGCTTAAAATTAATTCTAAAATTATAACATTAAAATTATTTTATTTTTTCTTTGATTTGTTCAATGTCTCAAATATTATGTGAGATCGATTGCTGATCATAGATAACAAAATATGCACACATTTTTTTCTCAGACAACCAATGTAATAGTTCTTGCATAAAGATCCTGAGAACCCAATATCCCACCCCTTGTCCTTTTATTTGATGTAGTGGTATCTATATTTTAGAAGAAATGTGTATCATCCCTATAACCTTTTGAGGATCCTTCTGTTTAGTAGCAAAAAAAGTAAAAGGAATTTCTAGCATCTAAATTTTCCTACTTTTGTCTCACTACAGAATGAGAAATGCCTATCCTATTTGCACAGCTTCTAAACTGCCTCACAGGAGAATTCATGATTATTGCTTTGTTTACCATCTGAAACCAGTAGAACTATTAGACTGCAGAAAATGTCTACAGCCAAATTGATTACTGTTTGTAATATTCACCTAGGTACACATTAAGAACACCATCTACAGTGATAACTCCTTCCTATTCGTTTTAAACCCATGCAAGTAAAATTTTACATGAAAACCTCTTACTTTTGTGCTTGATATATGTGAGGCCCTTAATTGCTAGCTTCTTTTCCTGATGAATAGATTCTGCAGAGGAAGTCTGGAGAGAGTAAACAGTTCTCTTCCTAATTGAATTAGGCTTACCCTGTCAAAGTCTGTTGAATGAGGATATATCAAGATTCCAAATGCATGTGTAAATCTATGCGACCTCAGTTTCCACTTAGATATTAGCTTTCAGCTCTTAAGCAGAAGAAGAAATGCAGGCCTCTCACCTTTGCTATGTAGTTAGTGAATTCCCTGCCTCCTATTGATGATTTGAATGTCTTTGCTTGTTTTGCATTATTTCTGGAGGTGTAATCTCATAAATATTTCTGCTCTCCTTTAGTATTTAAGAAAAAGAAACTATGATAATGTGCTTCTCAGTGAAAGAGGTCTTTATGAAGACTTTCTCCATACATGCCTATTTAGATCACCTCTAGTAATTTCATCAGGTCAGATAAATGAGTGTGACCTGGAAACACACCATTTCTCATGATTTTAAAGCATATACCACATTAAAGAAGTTATTATAGCCACTACCTTCCATTTAAAGCAACTTGAATTTTACTTGGAGTTGAACAAGTTTTCCTGTTTATTGCTTATTGATTGTATGACACACTTTAGTAAAATCAAGCAAGAAGAAAATGACAGTTGATATCTCAACAGACTTTAGTTATTTGCAGAAATATTAGGCAAAATTGTAGCCTTTTCCTCCTGCATAGCAGCAGCAATATAATTTCTACATGTTATTGGGCTTTATGTAGAGCAAAGTACTCTTAGTATTCCTTTCCTGAAGCCTAGATCCTAGCTGATGAGCTATTAGCAATTGATGACTGCTAGAGAGTATAGATGGTCAGATTGAGGGTTAGAATTCTCCAGGAAAGTAGGATATGCAAGGACAGCCTATTCTCAAATTAAAGATTCTACAGTCATCTGTATATAAGCATCATGATATGAATTTACTGTGCATAAAAACAAAAGAAGAATAAAAACAAACAAAGCGCCTGATATTTGGGGGTGAAGAATGTAAAGAGATGACTTTTCAGGAAAAGAAATGGAAGGTTGATTAAATAAAACCCATTTCATGGATATGAAGTTCTAATACAATATTAAAAGGAGAAATAAAGTAGGTTATTAACTGAACTATGTCTAATCATTATATGTTATCAAATATATGGTATGAAGCCTTCTTCCCCTTTGCACCAAATCCATTAAATCATCAATATATGTTTCTAGTTGAAGTAACTGAAGTTTAAAGATGTTGTATATCTTTCTATGAACATGGAGATATATGGGAGTAAACCTTCTTCTTTTTTTTTTTTTTGAGAAATGATTTTTTTTATTGTTTTGTAGTTCTGATTAAACGTATGTGGGAAGAGCTGGGGACATGTCTCAGTGGTTAAAGTATTCTTTTTTTTTAATTTTTTTTATTCGATATAATTTATTTACATTTCAAATGATTTCCCCTTTTCTAGCCCCCCCCTCCCCAAAAGTCCCGTAAGCGCCCCTCTCTTCCCCTGTCCTCCCTCCCACCCCTTCCCAGTTCCCCGTTCTGGTTTTGCCGAATACTGTTTCACTGAGTCTTTCCAGAACCAGGGACCACTCCTCCCTTCTTCTTGTATCTCATTTGATGTGTGGATTATGTTTTGGGTATTCCAGTTTTCTAGGTTAATAACCACTTATTAGTGAGTGCATACCATGATTCACCTTTTGAGTCTGGGTTACCTCACTTAGTATGATGTTCTCTAGCTCCATCCATTTGCCTAAGAATTTCATGAATTCATTGTTTCTAATGGCTGAATAGTACTCCATTGTGTAGATATACCACATTTTTTGCATCCACTCTTCTGTTGAGGGATACCTGGGTTCTTTCCAGCATCTGGCAATTATAAATAGGGCTGCTATGAACATAGTAGAGCATGTATCCTTATTACATGGTGGGGAATCCTCTGGGTATATGCCCAGGAGTGGTATAGCAGGATCTTCTGGAAGTGAGGTGCCCAGTTTTCGGAGGAACCGCCAGACTGATTTCCAGAGTGGTTGTACCAATTTGCAACCCCACCAGCAGTGGAGGAGTGTTCCACGTTCTCCACACCCTCTCCAACACCTGCTGTCTCCTGAATTTTTAATCTTAGCCATTCTGACTGGTGTAAGATGAAATCTTAGGGTTGTTTTGATTTGCATTTCCCTAATGACTAATGAAGTTGAGCATTTCTTAAGACACTTCTCAGCCATCCGAAGTTCTTCAGGTGAGAATTCTTTGTTTAACTCTGTACCCCATTTTTTAATAGGGTTGTTCGGTTTTCTGGAGTCTAACTTCTTGAGTTCTTTATGTATATTGGATATTAGCCCTCTATCTGATGTAGGATTGGTGAAGATCTTTTCCCAATTTGTTGGTTGCCGATCTGTCCTCTCGATGGTGTCCTTTGCCTTACAGAAACTCTGTAACCTTATGAGGTCCCATTTGTCAATTCTTGCTCTTAGAGCATACGCTATTGGTGTTCTGTTCAGAAACTTTCTCCCTGTACCGATGTCCTCAAGGGTCTTCCCCAGTTTCTTTTCTATTAGCTTCAGAGTGTCTGGCTTTATGTGGAGGTCCTTGATCCATTTGGATTTGAGCTTAGTACAAGGAGACAAGGATGGATCAATTCGCATTCTTCTGCATGCTGACCTCCAGTTGAACCAGCACCATTTGTTGAAAAGGCTATCTTTTTTCCATTGGATGTTTTCAGCCTCTTTGTCGAGGATCAAGTGGCCATAGGTGTGTGGGTTCATTTCTGGATCTTCAATCCTGTTCCATTGATCCTCCTGTCTGTCACTGTACCAATACCATGCAGTTTTTAACACTATTGCTCTGTAGTATTGCTTGAGGTCAGGGATACTGATTCCCCCAGATTTTCTTTTGTTGCTGAGAATAGTTTTAGCTATCCTGGGTTTTTTGTTGTTCCAGATGAATTTGATAATTGCTCTTTCTAACTCTGTGAAGAATTGAGTTGGGATTTTGATGGGTATTGCATTGAATCTGTATAGTGCTTTAGGCAAAATGGCCATTTTAACTATATTGATTCTACCGATCCATGAGCATGGGAGGTTTTCCCATTTTTTGAGGTCTTCTTCCATTTCCTTCTTCAGAGTCTTGAAGTTCTTGTCATACAGATCTTTCACATGTTTGGTAAGAGTCACCCAAGATACTTTATACTGTTTGAGGCTATTGTGAAGGGGGTCATTTCCCTAATTTCTTTCTCAGCCTGCTTATCCTTTGAGTATAGGAAGGCCACTGATTTGCTTGAGTTGATTTTATAACCTGCCACTTTGCTGAAGTTGTTTATCAGCTGTAGGAGCTCTCTAGTGGAGTTCTTTGTGTCACTTAGGTAGACAATCATGTCGTCTGCAAATAATGATAGTTTGAGTTCTTCCTTTCCAATTTGTATCCCTTTGACCTCCTTATGTTGTCGAATTGCCCGAGCTAGTACCTCAAGTACAATATTGAAAAGATAAGGAGAAAGGGGGCAGCCTTGTCTGGTCCCTGATTTCAGTGGGATTGCTTCAAGTTTCTCTCCATTTAGTTTGATGCTGGCTACCGGTTTGCGGTATATTGCTTTTACTATGTTTAGGTATGGGCCTTGAATTCCTGTTCTCTCCAAGACTTTAAGCATGAAGGGATGCTGAATTTTGTCAAATGCTTTTTCAGCATCCAATGAAATGACCATGTGGTTTTGTTCTTTGAGTTTGTTTACGTAGTGGATTGTATTGATGGATTTCCGTATATTGAACCAACCCTGCATTCCCGGGATAAAGCCTACTTGATCATGGTGGATGATCGTTTTGATGTGTTCTTGGATTCGGTTGGCAAGAATTTTATTGAGTATTTTTGCATCGATGTTCATAAGGGAAATTTTTCTGAAGTTCTCTTTCTTTGTTGGATCTTTTTGTGGCTTTGGTATCAGCGTAATTGTGGCTTCGTAGAAGGAATTGGGTAGTGTTCCTTCTGTTTCTATTTTGTGGAATAGTTTGAAGAGTATTGGTGTTAACTCTTCTTTGAAGGTCTGGTAGAATTCTGCACTGAAGCCATCTGGTCCTGTGCTTTTTTTGGTTGGAAGACTTTCTATGACTCCTTCTATTTCTTTAGGCATTATGGGACTGTTTAGATGGTCTAGTTGGTCCTGATTTAATTTTGGTATTTGGTATCTGTCAAGGAAATTGTCCATTTCCTCCAGATTCTCCAGTTGTGTTGAGTACAGGCTCTTGTAGTAGGATCTGATGATTTTTTGGATTTCCTAAGTTTCCGTTGTTATATCTCCCTTTTCATTTCTAAGTTTGTTAATTTGGATACTTTCTCTGTGCCCTTTGGTCAGTCTGGCTAAGGGTTTATCTATCTTGTTGATTTTCTCAAAGAACCAGCTCCTGGTTTTGTTGATTTTTTGTATGGTTCTTTTTGTTTCTACTTGATTGATTTCGGCCCTGAGTTTGATGATTTCCTGCCTTCTACTCCTCCTGGGCGAAATAGCTTCTTTTTGTTCTAGGGCTTTCAGGTGTGTCATTAAGCTGGTAATGTATGCTCTCTCCATTTTCTTTTTGGAGGCACTCAGGGCTATGAGTTTTCCTCTTAGCACTGCTTTCATTGTGTCCCATAGATTTGGGTATGTTGTGTTTTCATTTTCATTGTGTTCTAAAAAGTCTTTAATTTCTTTCTTTATTTCTTCCTTGACCAAGGTATCATTGAGTAGAGTATTGTTCAGTTTCCACGTGTATGTGGGTTTTCTGTTGTTTCTGTTGCTATTGAAGACCACTTTTACTCCATAGTGATCAGATAGGAGGCATGGGATTAGTTCTATCTTCTTATATTTGTTGAGGTCTGTCTTGTGACCTCAACAAATATAAACAAATATGGTCGATTTTGGAGAAGGTACCATGAGGTGCTGAGAAAAAGGTATATTCTTTTGTTTTAGGATAGAATGTTCTATATATATCTGTTAAATCTAATTGGTCCAAACTTCAATTAGTTTCATTGTGTCCCTGTTTAGTTTCTGTTTTCCTGATCGGTCCATTGAGGAAAGTGCAGTGTTGAAGTCACCCTCAATTATTGTGTTAGGTGCAATGTGTGCTTTTAGTTTTAATAAAGTTTCTTTTATGAAAGAGGGTGCCCTTGCATTTGGGGCATAGATGTTTAGGATTGACAGTTCTTTTTGTATTTTTCCTTTGACCAGCAAGAAGTGTACCTCACAATCTCTTTTGATGACTTTGGGTTGAAAGTCAATTTTATCTGATATTAAAATGGCTACTCCAGCTTGTTTCCTGAGACCATTTGCTTGTAAAATTGTCTTCCAGCCTTTTACTCTAAGGTAGTGTTTGTCTTTGACCCTGAGGTGTGTTTTCTGTAAGCAGCAAAATGTAGGGTCCTGTTTACGTATCCATTCAGTTAGTCTGTGTCTTTTTATTGGGGCATTAAGTCCATTGATGTTAAGAGATATTAAGGAATAGTGATTGTTACTTCCTATCATTTTTGACGTTATTTTTTAAATTTGAATGCTTAACTTCTTTTGGGTTTGATGAAAGGTTACTATCTTGCTTTTTCCAGGGTGAAGTTTCCCTCCTTGTATTGGTGTTGTCCTCCTATTATCCTTTTTAGGGCTGGGTTTGTGGATAGATATTGGGTAAACTTGGTTTTGTCATGAAATATCTTAGTTTCTCCATCTATGGTGATTGAGAGTTTTGCTGGATATAGTAGTTTTGGTTGGCATTTGTGTTCTCTTAGAGTCTGCATGAGATCTGCCCAGGACCTTCTAGCCTTCATAGTCTCAGGTGAAAAGTCTGCTGTGATTCTGATAGGTCTTCCTTTATATGTTACTTGGCCTTTTTCTCTTACTGCCTTTAGTATTCTTTCTTTGTTAAGAACATTTGGTGTTTTGATTATTATGTGACAGGAAGTATTTCTGTTCTGGTCCAGTCTGTTTGGAGTTCTGTAGGCTTCTTGTATATTCATGGGCATCTCTCTCTTTAGGTTAGGGAAGTTTTCTTCCATAATTTTATTGAAGATATTTGCTGGCCCTTTAAGTTGTAAATCTTCACTCTCATCTATGCCTATAATCCTTAGGTTTGGTCTTCTCATTGTGTCCTGGATTTCCTGGATATTTTGGGTTACAAGCTTTTTGCATTTTGCATTTTCTTTAACTGTTGAGTCCATGGTTCTTCAGCATCTGAGATTCTTTCTTCTATCTCTTGTATTCTGTTGTTGATATTTGCATCTCTGTCCCCTGATTTCTTCCCAAGGCTTTCTATCTCCAAAGTTGTCTCCCTTTGAGTTTTCTTAGTTGTTTCTACTTCTGATTTTAGATCCTGGATGGTTTTGCTTAGCTCCTTCACTTGCATGTTTGTGTTTTCCTGTAATTCTTTAAGAGATTTTTGTGTTTCCTCTTTCATGAGCTCAGCCTGTTGACCAAAGTTCTCCTGTATTTCTTTAAGAGAGTTTTGTGTTTCGTCTTTCATGACCTCAGTCTGTTGACCAAAGTTCTCCTGTATTTCTTTAAGTGTTTTTTGCATTTCCTCCTTGTTGGCTTTTGTATTCTCCTGGATTTCTTTCAATGATTTTTGTGTTTCCCTTGCAAGGGCTTCTAACTTTTGATCCATTTTCTCCTGAATTTCTTTAAGTATGTCCTTCATGTGTTCCTGTACCAGCATCATGACCAGTGATTTTAAATCCAAATCTTGTTTTACTGGTGTGATGGGGTATCCAGGACATGTTGGTAGAGGAGAATTGGGTTCAGATGTTGCCATATTGCCTTGATTTCTGTTAGTGACGTTCCTGCGTTTGCCTTTTGCCATCTAGTTCTCACTGGTGTTAGTTTTTCTTGTCAGTGCTGGACTCACCAGTGCAAGCTGCCCCTTCCCAGTTGGCCTCTGGTGCACAGCTTACCTCCTGCGCTGCTTGTAGACAGGGTGCTGCTGCCCAGGCTGTTCAGATCCCAAAGCAGGCACCCGAAGGCTCCCGCTGGGGCCCGCTGGATTCACTGGAGCACACTGACTTCTCCCAGCTGGCCGCCCGGAAACCCAGCTAGCCACTTGCAGGACTTGGAGATGTGGTTCTGCCGCCCAGGCTGATCTGGGCAGCAGAACTTCCAACCGGGTTGGTGCACACAAGGCTAGCCTAGCTGCTCAGGCCCTGAGTCTAGGCAAAAGCCTGGCAGGCCAATGTTGGTGCAAAGTTCCCCTCAGCTGTGGGTGTTAATTGCGTGTGTCAGGTGGCTAGGATGGTGGTGTGCGCGAGTTCCCTGAGAGTGCTGGGAGAGTCTGCTGGGCTAACAACCTCCTGGCTGGGTCAGCACACAGATGGCCCAACGAGCAGCCCAGGGCCTGGGGGCAGTCCAGGGCCTGACCGTCTGAGACCCCTGCTATGTCCTCCTTGGGCTATGCCTGTTAGCTGGTTTGGTTTTGCCTGCTAGGTCTCTCTGGCTTCCTGTAGGCAAAATGGCAGTGGTGCGCAAACTGGCCCGGATAAACAACCTCCTGGCCGTGTTGGCACACAGATGGCCCACCGAGCAGCCCAGGGCCTGGGGGCAGTCCAGGGCCTGACCGTCTGAGACCCCTGCTATGTCCGCCTTGGGCTATGCCTGTTAGCTGGTTTGGTTTTGTCTGCTAGTCTCTCTGGCTTCCCGTAGGCAAAATGGCGGCGGTGCGTGCTGGCCCGGGCAAACAAGCTCCTGGCTGGGTCGGCACACAGATGGCCCACCGAGCAGCCCAGGGCCTGGGGGCAGTCCAGGGCCTGACCATCTGAGACCCCTGCTATGTCCGCCTCGGGCTATGCCTGTTAGCCGGTTTGGTTTTGCCTGCTAGGTCTCTCTGGCTTCCCGTAGGCAAAAACGGTGGTGGTGCGCAAACGGCCCCGATAAACAACCTCCTGGCCGGGTCGGCACACAGATGGCCCACCGAGCAGTCCTCGGCCTGGGGGCAGTCCAGGGCCTGACCATCTGAAACCCCTGCTATGTCCGCCTTGGGCTATGCCTGTTAGCTGGTTTGGTTTTGCCTGCTAGGTCTCTCTGGCTTCCCGTAGGCAAAATGGCGGTGTTGCGCGCCGGCCCAGGCAAACAAGCTCCTGGCTGGGTCGGCACACAGATGGCCTGCCGAGCAGCCCAGGACCTGGGGGCAGTCCGGGGCCTGACCGTCTGAGACCCCTGCTATGTCCGCCTCGGGCTATGCCTGTTAGCCGGTTTGGTTTTGCCTGCTAGGTCTCCCTGGCTTCCCTTAGGCAAAATGGTGGTGGTGCGGGCGCCGGCCCGGGAGGAAAAAAACCTCCTGGCCGGGTTTGCACCCCGGTGGACCCCCGATCAGCCCAGGGCCTGGGTACAGGCCAACGCCCGTCGGGCTTAGACCCCCGCGATGTTGGTCTCGGGTTATATTTGCGTACCTCAGTCTGATTTCTCTGGCGACCGAGAACCAATATGGAGCCCTGGTAACTGACTGGCGGGAGGCAGAGTTCTGATGTGGCTTCTGTGTGGTGAAAGGCACCATAAATCCGCCGCTGCTTGCAGCCTGGCTGGCCAGCGATGGCCAGTGGTCGTGGGCGCCGGGTCTGCCTGGACCCTGTCCGCTTGGTTCTACTGCTTATGGCCCTTCCTCTGGACCAGCCACTGCTGCTGCTGCTGCTGCCGCCGCCGCCGCTGCCCCCTAGGGGGAGTAAACCTTCTGTTGATCCCAAATCTTCTGTTCTTCAGAAACTAAATATGCTAATTTATCTTCAAAATATAATATAATAATAAGCACACACACATACTATGTTCACTGGATTTCAAGTTCACTTAATGGCAAGTGTGTGTGTGTGTGTGTGTGTGTGTGTGTGTGTCTGTTTGTGTCTCTGTGTGTGATATATTAGATGACTTGGTTATATGCAGAAGTGCAGACATAAATGTTAACTCTAAGGAAAAAATCCAGGGAGTTTTTATATGTGCATTCATGTTAGTTTTTCATTACTTGGAGTTTTTAAGTTTGGGTTTGAATGATATAATGTAGGATGATTTCATCTCTTTATTCCCTAAGATAAGCCAATAAGAAAGCAATTAATTGATGTGGTTAAGTATTTTGGGGGAAAAGTTCATAATAATCTTGTACATCAATGAAATGTTTTTCTACAGACAAATAACCGCATTAGCAATAAACAACTGCACTGAGCAATTTCTCTTCTTGGCGCAGCTTCTCATACAGCATCTAACTTTCCAAAGCTGCTATCTGCTTCATTCTGATTCATCCCAAGGCCAGAGAGATTGACAGGCATGAATTTGATCAATGGAATTCATTTGCTTTTGTTTTAATTTTTGCTCTTTTATTGACAATAAGTGTTCTCTCACATAATAGATTTTGATTAGGTTTCTTCTCATTCCACTCCCTTAAGTTCTCTACCTCTCCTCCCATCTGGATCCATACCCTTCTCTTTCTCATTGGAAAAAAAAAAAACCAGGCTTCTAAGGAATAATAATAAAATAAAATTAGATAAAATGAAAACTAACACCTCAGCATTGGAAAAACCATGCAAAGTGGAAGAACCAGGACAAAGCACAAGAAACAGAGACACATGTATGTGCATATGCAGGAATCCAACAAAAATATTCTAACTTGGAAGCCATAATATGTATGTAAAGAAAAAAGAGAAGAAAAATATTTGAGGAGAATATTTAAATATTTTTAAAGTTTGTTTATATTTATAAATATATAAATTTTATATATTTATAAATTTTATAACTTAAAAATTATATATCTATAAATTTCTTTAAATAATAAAATATTTAAAGAAATAAAGAAAATATTTAAAGAAACTACAAATAAAATAAAAATAATAAGATTAAATTAAAAAGTAAAAATAAACTAAAAAAAATTGAAAGAATAAAACTTCCTAACAAAATACAATAAGACAAAAGACAACTAAGGTGTATTTGAGTTCACTTTTTATTGTCCATTATCTCAGGGCCTGTAGCCTGTCCTCAAAAAGTACTTTGTTTCTATCACAAGACTAACTAGCTTGCTTGTAACTTTAGTTTTACTTGCAAGTGATTGTCAATTAGAGATTACTTCTGTATTAGCAATGTGGCAAGTGCCAATTTCTTCTTTCAAATTTATGGTGCTGGGAAAACTGGATCATTGCATGCAGAAACACCCAAATAGAGCCATATTTATCTCTCTGCACAAAACCTAACACCAAATTAATCACAGACCTCAACATAATACCATATATACTAAATTTGATAGAAGAGCAAGTTGGGAATAGTAAAGAATTTCTGAACAAAACATCATTAATTCAGGCAATTGATAATTGATACGTCATGAAACTGAGAAGCTTCTGCATGGCACAGGATGTAGTCATTCAGACAAAGCTTCAGCCTAGAGACTGGGAAAGCATGTTTACCATGTCTATATATGATAGGAGGCTAAACTCTAAAATATAAGAAGAATCAAAAACTATTTAACAAGGAAACAAGTACCCATTTTTAAAAAAGGATTACAAATCTAAACAGAATTCTCAAAAGAGAATTGTAAATGTCTGAGAAACACTTGAAGGATCTTAAACATCCTTATTCACCAGGGAATTGTAAATCAAAACTACTTTGAATTTTCATTTTACACATGACAAAATGGCAAAGATTAATAAAAGAAGGAAAAGCTCATGCTGGCAAGGAAGTAGAGTAAGGGAAACATCTTTTCATTGCTGCTGGGTATGCACAATTGTGCAGCCACTATGGAAAAGGTCTACCTCAAGATCCAGCTATACCACTTTTGAACATATATACGAAGGTTACTTTAACCAACCCCAGAGACATTTATTCAACCATGTTCATTGCTTCTCTTTTCATCATATTGAGAAACTGGAAAAACTGAGATGACTCTCAATAAAGGAAGTGATAAAAATATCTTACATGTACACAGTGGATTATTGCTTAGTCATTCAAAAAAATGAAATAATGAAATTCACAGCTAAATAGAAAAAAAGGAAATAGAAAATAGGAAATAGAAAAAAATATTCTGATATATCCCAGACCCAAAAGGACAAATGCAGTATATATTCACTTATACATAGTTATTAACTGTAAGTTGCATGATAAGCAAGTAAGAGAATAGGAGGGAACAGTTAGAGATCTCAAGAAAGAAAAATAAAATAGATATGGATGGATTGGGGGAGGGTGGTTAGAACAAGAGAGACAGTGGGAAGAAAGGGACTAGGGAGGGAATATAGGTAGAGAGAGCTAAAAGTAAGAATCATTCAAATCATAATGTGGAAACCTAATAGAGTAGAAGCTTCCTAAAATAATGACATACATAAAATCAATGTGTGTGAAACTGACAAACAATTATATGGGATAACTAGTCATCTCTAGTCACAAAATGAAGCTTTGATTACTGAGATTGAGTTACATCTAATTGAGGTGTTCACTACATGGGTCCAAGCACAACTAATAAACAGCTCAGGCTCTTCCCAAGAATATAGGTTGCTCCTTACCAACCTATTTCATGTCTCTATGGCTGAAGTCAAGAAGTATTCAACTCATTGAACATGGAAATATAGAACTGGTACCCATATAGAGCCTCTGCACTAAGGTCTATTTTCTTTGGTATAGCAAAATACACTGCATAGTACCAAAGAAAATCATGTAAACACCAGTCCAGTCACAAATCCTTTGATATACAATGCTCTCGTGCCTGCAAGATATGCACATGAAACGGAAAATTAGTGAGAATACCATCTAATATCGGATTTGACTTAAGATCTACTCCATGTGATATTATCAATACCTAACCCTGCTGGAGTGACCAAGAAATTTGAGATTAGAATGTCCAGAGACCTAGCGCATAAGTAAATACTACAGTTCTAAAAAGATTAACAGAAACTTTATAATTTTATGAGGTCCCGTTTGTCAATTTTTGATCTTAGAGTGTAAGCTATTGGTGTTCTATTCAGGAACTTTTCCCCTGGGCCCATGTCCTCAAGGGTCTTCCTCAGTTTCTTTTCTATTAGCTTCAGTGTGTCTGGTTTTATGTGGAGGTCCTGGATCCACTTGGAGTTGAGCTTAGTACAAGGAGATAAGAATGGAACAATTCACATTCTTCTGCAAGCTGACCTCCAGTTGAGCCAGCACCATTTGTTGAAAAGGTTATCTTTTCCCCATTGGATGGTTTTAGCTCCCCTGTCAAAGATCAAGTGACCATAGGTGTGTGGGTTCATTTCTGGGTATTCAATCTATTCCATTAATCTAGCTGCCTGTCACTGTACCAATACCATGCAGTTTTTAACACTATTGCAAATTGCAAAGTTTGTGCAAGGTAAAGAACACTGTCCAAAGCACAAAACGGCATCCAGCAAATTGGAAAAGGATCTTCACCAACCCTACATCTGACAGAAGGCTAATATCCAATATATACAAAGAACTCAAGAAATTAGACTCCAGAGAGCCAAATAACCCTATTAAAAATGGGGTACAGTGCTAAACAAAGAATTTTCACCTGAAGAACTTTGAATGGCTAAGAAGCACCTTAAAATATGTCCAACATCATTAGTCATTAGGGAAATGCAAATCAAAACAACCCTAAGATTTCACCTTACACCAATTAGAATGGCTAAGAATAAAAACTCAGGAGACAGTAGGTGTTGGTGAGGATGTGGAGAAAGAGGAACACTCCTTCACTGCTGGTGGGAATGCAAGTTGGTACAACCACTCTGGAAATCAGTCTGGAGGTTCCTCAGAAAACTGGGAATAACACTTCTGGAGGACCCTGCAATACCACTCCTGGGCATATACCCAGAGGATTCCCTGTCATGCAATAAGGACACTTGCTCCACTAGGTTCATAGCAGCCCTATTTATAATAGCCAGAAACTGGAAAGAACCCAGACATCCATCAATGGAGGAATGGATACAGAAAATGTGATATATTTACACAATGGAATACTACTCAGCAATTAAAAACAGTGAATTCATGAAATTCTTAGGCAAATGGTTTGGATCTGGAAAATATCATCCTAAGTGAGGTAACCCAATCACAAAAGAACACACATGGAATACAGTTACTGATAAGTGGATATTAGCTTATAAACTCTGAATACCCAAGACACAATTCACATATCAAATGACTCCCAAGAAGAAGGAACAAGAGGTCCCTGATCCTGAAAAGGCTGTTCTAGCATTATAGGGGAGTAGGAGGGTGTTGATAGGAGAATGGGCGGAGGGAAGAGGGCTTAGGGAACTTATTGGGGGGGGGGGGGACAGAGAAAAGGAAAATATTTTGGAATGTAAACAAAGAATATAGAAATAAAAAAAGATTAACAACAAAATTAAAGTATCAGCAAAATCATTCCTAATGATATTCTTCTCTATTCACTTGCTCAGTCATCTTCAGAGAAGGGTTCTCTCCAGAAGCTGATGGATCCACAGCTGGACATTATGCAAAAGTGAGAAGATTAAATGTCATATTTCTACTAAATCCTTCTCTTCCACATTCAGTGAAACCTGTGAAAGGAGAGTCAGAATGAATGTAAGAGTCAGATGGGATGGTTGACACCAAGAAAACAAAGCCCTCTAAACCAACAAGATCAATGCACTATGAAATCACAGGGACTGAGACATGCACACAACCTGTAAGGGTCGGAAGTAGATGGAGTCTTAGAGTTGTGTTTTCTTTTTCAATTGGCTTTAGTCAGTATAGATGTACATGGGGATCCATGCACAGAAAGGGAGAACATTCTTTATTTTCTCTCAGAAGAATCAGTGAATACCAGTGGTTAATTAAAAGAAAGATATACTCAAAATAAGGTGGTTTCCTTTCAGAGTCCTTTTATCTCTTCTGTGAAGATACCACATTGAGTGTGAAACAAAGCTGTAGATATAGTATAAGCTAGACTTTACTGCACTTTGCAAAAATCTTGTTCTCATGAGAACCTCTTCCCCTAAAATTTAATTTCACAGTTGAATGGTAATTGCTTTTCTGTTGCTTTCATAAAGTTTCCTGACCAAAACAACTTAAGGGAGAAAAGGTGTATTTTAGCTTACTATTTGAGAGATGAAAAAGTATATTATGGTAGGTAAAGTGTGCACAGCTTCTCAAACTGCTTTGGCACTCATAAAGCTGACCCTTATAAAACAGGAAATGGGCTGGTCTGTAAATTCTCAAAGGCACACCCCAACCGCAGGGACATATTTCCTTCAGAAAGTCTCCACCTTCAAAAAGGTAAAAGAGAAAGATTGAGTTCAAACATATTAGCCAATGGGGATGTTTCACATTTAAATAAAAATGCTTGTTTCTTAAAAATATACTAACATTGATTTCTTTATTTTAATTTTATTTTATCACTTATTTTTATACTCTAGATTTTATTCCTCTCCCAGTCCACCCTCCGACTGTTCCCCAACCCATACCTGCTCCCTGACTCCATGTATGCACAATAGTCACTGGAAGATTTAGTAAGTAAAAGCAAAGTTTTTTTTTATTTTTATTCGATATATTTTTTATTTACATTTCAAATGATTTCCCCTTTTCTAGCCCCCCACTCCCCAAAAGTCCCATAAGCCCCCTTCTCTCCCCCTGTCCTCCCACCCACCCCTTCCCACTTCCCCGTTCTGGTTTTGCCCTATACTTCTTCACTGAGTCTTTCTAGAACAAGGGGCCACTCCTCCTTTCTTCTTGTACCTCATTTGATGTATGGATTATGTTTGGGGTATTCCAGTTTTCTAGGTTGATATCCACTTATTAGTGAGTGCATACCATGAGTCACCTTTTGAGTCTGGGTTACCTCACTTAGTATGATGTTTTCTAGCTCCATCCAAAAAGCAAAGTTTTTGTAACAGAATTCTCACATATTTTCTACAATAAAATGTACAAGTTCCAACACAGAGGCATGGAATGTTGGTACAGATCCCATAGTTACATTTAGCAATGGAGCAACAGTCATACCATCTAACAATACATGACATAAGGTTGATCTTGGGATGTCTATAGTGGCTGATGCTTTGATTTTTTTTTAAACTGTAACATCTGTGTCTGGATACAATTGCTCATGTTGACACAATTCAGAATCTCATATTCTATCTGTAAAATTGCATCACTGTACTCATTCCACAATCTTTCATGGAAACCTGCTGCACAGAACAGTACATGAATCCTTCTTGCTTCAAAACAAAGAAATACAGTGTGAGATTTAAATAAATTGTTTTACTTAAAATATTATTTTCACAATTATTCTACTTTTGGTCTGGTGGGGAAGTAATCTAAGTTGGAACAACAGTGGATTGACTGCAAAGAATATCCCATTTGACAGGTATAGACTCAGAAGCACAAATATATTTTGAGTCTTTTTCAGACATGTCCTGATTCTCTTGAGTGGGCAAATGGATTGCCTTTGATAAATTAATCTAGTCAGGTATAAAATGGGTCCAGAATCTTAGTGTCTAAGGTTTTCTTTTTCTTCACATTACAGAGCTGATCATATTTAAACCATGTTTACAAACTAAAACAGAATGGCATTTAATCAAGTAAGTTTTAAAAAAGAATTATTTTATAAGAACACATATTTAGCTTCATATGCTGGTATTACACAGCAGTTTATCTATTTGATACTATAAGTTTTTATATATGTGACATGTCCATTCAGAGATAATCCTCTTTGATGTGGGGAATAAATGCTTAATGTTCTTAAGTTACCCCTGGGGTGCTTCTATTTTGTTTAGTTTTTATATGATCTTCCCTATTAGGGCCTAGGCTATGTGGAGTGAGTCTTAATTACCAGTACTATAATGACAACAGAACTCTAAATTGAGAATATCTTAACTTTAACTTTAGAAAAAGAACATGACAGAGTTCATTATCATAATAACTGCATAATTATAATGGAATTAGGTATTCAATCTTCTTCATTATTGGACAATATCTTAAAAGTATGAAGTGTTCTTGTATTTGTCCATGTATTCTTATCTTTTTTGTGTCCTATAATTTGCTTTTAACATTATGTTAACTACCCTTATTATGATTGGAATTTTTCTCACTAGAGTTATTTTCAATGCCCAATTTAAGCAATATTCAATCAACTTAATTCTGTGGATGTTGTTATTTGTCAGTTAATGTAGGAAAAACATTTTGCTTTGGATAGTCATTCAGGAAAATGTCTCTTTCTTAATGTAATTGCTTGGCCTTAATGATGGTTTGATTCACAATACACTTTTAATATAGTAGAGCAATCTTGCACTAAGTGCTGCCTCATCCGAAGGATGCATTATTTTATTCAGCACCAATAGTATCTGACTAAGCAGAATTTAACCTGTGATTATCTTCTTGTACTTTACCACATATTAGACCTCATTATCTCACAGTAATAGAAATCTAGTTTATGTCTTACATGTGTGTGTTTTTACACAATTCTGTTTAATCTTGTTATGCAATAATTGAGTATATTAGCATTGATATAATTTCAAATATGAAAGTCATATGGTTAAGTAATATATAAAGGCCAAACATTAAATGGTTAAGTGAATTCCCAACAACACCCTGACTATGCTTCTGCAATTGATCGTTTCAAGTCTGTTTTTCCCAGTTAGAGCGTCCTTAATGACAAAGAAAGGTGATGCTAAATCTAGTCCTCAGATTGGTTTGCTATTTTGATATGTACTAGAATGCTCTGAAGATCAAGTCAAATTAAGTTATCCTTCTCACATCCTTATTTCACTTGTAATATCATGCTTTAACTTATAGTATCTTTTAATTTAATTATTTTGACATATAACCTAATCAAATAATTTAAAATTATTTAAAAATATTTAAAAATAGCATAGAGGAGATTCTCTGTGAATATACTTTGTAACGAATCCCTAGTGCTGCTACCTTTTTCCTTCACTTCCCATGGTTCTGCGAGAGAAAGACATATTCTAAGAGAAGAGATCCAGTAGTCATGTACTAGAGCATCATGAAGTAGTGATGTGAGAATAATGTCTATAAAAATATTTTCACTCAGAATGATGAAGAGAACTAAGAACAACTTGGTTTCCTGGATGGTCTTGTTTCAATCTACCCTACCTCAGAAAATCCTGTGGCCTTAAAATAAATATGATTTTTATTAATTTCAGCTAAGTAAAAATTTCAGTTCCCTGTTATTGTAAATTATACAAGTATCTAGTCTCATCCATGATCTGATCTGATATTTAATAATTTATTTCCCATAACTCCAGATTTCCTAATTGGTGGTGGCTGAGTTTTAGGTAGCATGTACCAGTTTTCTGTGCTGCTTTCTTTATCACTACTCTAAGAAGAAATATATACAGCAATTTATTTTAAATTAATTTCTTTTTAAGGATACTATAAATGAGAAGAGAACTTATCAGAAATATATGTTATGATTAAAAGTGTCCTAACATACCGGAGAGATTGTTGTGAATTAACATTGAAATGAATTGTATGGAATTCCATGTTATTTCATGATACCTCAGCTATTTACATGTTAATGTGTATGTTAGGAAGATATCCTGGTTGTTCTAGAAGGTGTTGTGAGAAATCACACTGCAAAGACCAGTAATCATGAGGGTACTTTTCTTCAGGATACTGAATATAGAAGGAATTCCCTGCAAAGAGAAACCCAGGCCTGACTATATAAGCAGACTGGAAAATACTGCTGTGTGATTTTCTATCTTCCCTTTATACAGTAAGCATAGAACAGTTAACATTTAGTTGTGATTTCTTGTGTCATACAATTCAAAGACAAAACAATTATAATGTAGTAAGTTAATACTTTAACAATTATCATAGAATTTTATAATCATAAAACAACCTGAATTTTCTATTTCTCCAATTGATTTCAGATCCAACAACTACTTAAAATAAAAGAAATGAACATAAAATGAGGAACACAAAAAATATTACTAAAGTTTGGTTAGTGAAGAAATTTGGAATGGTGTTTTCAAGGAATTGTAAGGCAAGGCTCTTCAAGGTAGGGCATCCTGTTACATAAATGAATGTGCAATTCATGTACCACATTAGTGAAAGATGTCTTTATTATTTTTCTTTCTTTTTTTCCCATAGAAGACATGGAATTTTCAGACATAAATTTACTAATGTTGCCCAGATTAAAACAATTTGACCAGCAAACTAGCATGTGTCCAGTAGTTTGCAAGGCATTATTTCTGTCTGAGATTGATGATTTTGCCTTCTTAAATTTATGTTTGTAAATTCATGTAACTGCAATTGATGTCTAAAAGCTGGTTACTGTGTCTTAACTCACTTATTCTTTAGGGCTGTATTGAATGAATAGAAGAGCAGTGATGACGTCTTTACATTGAAAGTCTGGGCTCTCTATGTGTAAGATTTGCAGCAAGACTTACTAAAATATAACATGTTTTGAATTTTTCACTCAGTTAAATAATCTGTTAAGTAATCAGACTACTTTTGACAAAGCAGAAGAAATGGAAAACCTAGGAGACAGTTTGGGGGTTAAATTATAAGGTACAGAAGTGTACAAATAATGCACTGATGAACTAGTCTCCACTCATGTATGAAAAAACCATTGCTGGATGATCAGCAGACAGCAGACAGCTGTAAAATAATTTTCTAGTGAAATTCAATTGAGCTACAAAAATGACCAGAGAATGCCATTACTTTGTAGATGCGTTTTCCAGTTTTCTTTTTTGAGATATATTCTCTTTTATTTGTCCAATTTGCCTTTGAACTCACTCTTGTAGTTGAGGTTGACCTTAAACTACTGCCTCAGTTGAGATGGTATGTCTGTGTCTCCAGGCCTGTAAACAAATATTCTAAGTTAATATTTTTCTAACATTAATGAATTGGTAAGTTTATATTTATATATGTCTAAATATATGCACATTTGTATGGATAAGTAGGAATATTAGACAGATGACAGATAGATGCTATCCCACATAAATCTTTAGGCAAAGATATGTTTTCATTATCATAAATTGTTGTCAGAACTGAAAAGCACTCTGTGCTTGGTAATATTAATTCTAACAACATTTTGCTAGACCCTGCTTTAAATGAGACCCTAAGGGAATCACTGAGAAATATGCAAAGATGAGTAATACCTTGCCTGTTGCAATATTAAAAGAGTATTATACCATTGCACACATAACTATATTTTTAACACGTGGCAACAAGGAAAGAGATGGCTTAGTTGAGGATCAGTGACCATAATTGATTGCTCTTTGTTTTCATGGTTTCCAGCAAGTAGCATGATAAATGACATACATTTTATTTTTATCAGCCTGAAATCTTGTTTTTGTTGTCAAGATTGGGAAAGACAAGCCAGAAGTCAAATATAACTGACATGGAAGTCTGTGTTGTACAGACCTTTAAATTAAATGTTCCATGACGAGATAGGCAAATAACTCCAGGGCATAATCCAAATTTGCCTCCCTTCCATTTTTCATGCTAGAAAAAGAGAAATACATTTACAAACAGAGAATTATATAATATTTTATTTTGCTTATAAAACCAGGAGGGCCAGCCATGGCCTCAATTCATGTTAGTAGATTTCAAACAATCACTTAGTTGTAAATCATTTAAAGAGGCCTGATTTCCTTTTGACATGGGAGGGAGGCTTTAGTCACAAGCATATTTATTTTCAACAGCATAGTTTCATTGTGTCTCTGTTTAGTTTCTGTTTCCATAGCAGATCCATTGTTGAAAGTAGGGCTGTTGAAGTCCTGCATTACTATTGGGAAGGTTCAATGTGTTTTTACTTTACAAATGTGGGTACACTTGCATTCATAGCATAAATGTTCAGAATTAAGACTTCATCTTGGTGGACTTTTCTTTTGATGAGTATGAAATATCCTTCACCATCTCTCTTGTTAATTTTGGTTCAAAATCTAATTTATTGAATCTTAGAATGGATACTCCATCTTGTTTCTTGGGACCATTTGCTTAGAAATATTTTTTTCTAGCCTTTTACTATGAGATAGTATATGTATTTGTCACTGTGGTGTGTTTCTTTTATGCAGCAGAATGGTGGATACTTGTTTACATATCCAGCCTGTTAGTCTGTGTCTTTTTATTAGAGGGATTGAGTCCATTGAAGTTGAGAGGTATTAAAGACAGACAATGGCTAGTTCCTGTTATTTTTTTGTTGGAGGTGGTATCATGTGTTTCTGATTCTCCTCCTTTGGGCTTGTTGTGAGATGATTAATTTCTAGTGTTTTATTGAGTATAGTTACTCCTACATGTGTTGGAGGTTTCCTTTTATTATCCTCAGTTGGGTTGGATAAGTAGAAAGATATGGTTTAAATTTGGTTTTGTCATGGAATATATTGGTTTCTCCACCTAGTGTGATTGAGAATTTTGCTGGTATAATAACCCGGGCTATAGTCCATGATCTCATAAGGGCCACTCTTTCCCCAGTCTTACATGATTGGTATCTTTCTCATCTGCACTTCTCAGGACTGCTCCTTGCTCCTTTCCTGTCCTGGCAGTTCTATATCCTTTTTCCTCTCTCAATTCCCTTCCTTGTGACGCCTAAAGTCCCACCTCTGTCTCTCTGCCCATCCATTGGCTGCCAGCAACTTTATTCATCAGTCAGAAATAACTGGGGACAGAGACCCTCAGCATCTTATATGCTGATTCTCATTTAATTTTAGGAACCCAATTAGCATAATACAAGTGATAGACCAAATCCACAACACAGTGGAATACTATTCAGTTATTAAAAACAAGGTCATCATGAATTTTGCAGGGAAAATAGATGGAATTAGAAAAAAATATCATCCTGAGTGAGATAACCAAGGCCCAAAAGGACATTCATGGTATGTATTCACAGAAAAGTAGGTATTAACCAAAAAGTACAGAATACCCATGATACTACCCACAGACTCTAAGAAGTTTAACAACAATGGAGACCTAAGTGAGAATGCATCAATCTCACATAGAAGAAGGAACAAAATAATCATGACAGGTAGAAAAAGGGAGGGACCTGAGTAAGGAGAAAGAAGATGGGGAAAAGGGTGGAGGAGCATATATAGGGGAGACAGGAGAGAAGTCCTGAGGGACAGAAGAATGAATAGAAATATGCGGCTGCTGAGGGTAGGGGTTTGGATTGGGAGGCAACCTCTAGAAAAATCCCAGAGACCTGGATGCAAGAGCCTATCAGGCTTCAATGTGGGTGAACCTAACCAAAATGTCTAATAGTGGGGAGATGGAACATGACCAGTTCAATCCAGTAGTTAGATAGGGACCCCAGTGGAGCAGTGGAGACACCAACCTACAATAATATTTTTTGACCCAGAATTATTCTTGTCTAGAAGAAATACATGAACAAAAATGAAGCAGAGATTGAAGGGCTGGCCATCCACTGACTAGTCCAACTTAGGATCCATCCCATGGGTGAGCACCAAACTATGACACTATTATTGATGTTATGTTGTGCTTGCAGATAGTAGCCTAGAGGCCTCTGAGAAGCTCTACTAGCTGACTGAGACAGAATCAGATACTTAGAGCCAACTATTAGGATGGGGTTATGGACCCCTATGGAAGAGTTGGGGTAAAGATTAAAGGAACAGAAGTGGATGGCAAACTCATAGGAAGACCAACAGTCTCAAATAACCTGGACCCCTGGGCTCCCCCAGTCTCCAACCAAAGAGCATATTAGGACTGGTCTAAGATCCCCAGCATACATGTAGCAGAGAGCCGACTGCCTTGACTGACTACAGTGGGAGAAGATACACCTAGTTCTGTAGAGACTTGATCCCCAGAGAATGGGGATGCCTGGGGATACCCCTGCATAAGATATGGAATGAGGGGATGGGTTGGGGAACACTGGGACAGGGAGACTAGGAGGGGACAACTTTCCAGATGTACATCAAAAATTATTTTTTTAAAAAATCCAGATGACTTATTTATCCCTTTGGCTTGATTTGGTCATAGTTCATTGCAATACAAAAAAAAAAAAGATTCTGACACCATCATGAATTCAGAGACTAGAATACCTTTTTTTAATAATTATCTTGCCTAGGACCCTAGAACAAGTTGCTTAAATTTTTCTCCCAATTCCTGTATAGAAATGGTGAACAGCAATAGCTACCTTATTGATTATTTGATTAACTCATTTCTCTATTGTCTAGCAGGCCTATGTATCAAGGTCACACAAAAGCACTCAGGATTCTTATCAAGCTAAAATCTGACTTATGCAAGTTGAGTGGAAGACAGATATGCAGAATGAAATAAGAATATTATATTTTAAATTGTGTGTGAATGGATTTGTGAGAGTGTGTGCATGTGAATGTGTGTTTGTGTGTGTGCCTGTGCCTGTGCATGTGTGTATGAGTGTGTGTGTGTGTGTATGTGTGTGTGCAGGCACATGTGAGCCACATTTTACAAGTAGAAGTCAGAATATAATCTAAGGTGGTAGTTCTCACTTACCAGAAGGAATCAACTATTTCTTTTCAATTTTGCCATAGAAGCCCCTGAGATTATAGCACTATCATATCCTGATTAGGTATCACATAATCTCTAGAGATTTGAACTCCATTCCTAACCTTTCTGCATTTACGTACTGATCCACATCCCTGGCACAAGTCATTAGTTTCTAAAATAGTAGATATGCCACCATACCAACGAAATTACTATGATAACAGGAATTAAACATAGTCTTCCTATTCTATGCTTAATACATATTTTTAAAGTGATATTTACAATATGACATTAAATGATCTAAAGCCAAAAGGTTAAAAGGAGTATATACAGAATGCAAATACCTACACCATCTTACTTTGGTCTTTGGAACACTGGTCTCGTGTCCCTTTACTTATTTTTCTTCCTTTTTATTATTTGCAAAGCACGTTTCTATTTTATTTGACATCAATTTTTTAATGTAAATAGTTGAAGACTAGGTAAATGGGCATTTTGAGCCTTTGACAGAAATATTCCAAATTAAATGTTGTCAATACACTTGGGATTTGAGTAGTAAATATCGACTGGTTGCAGCTTGAGAGTTAAATCAACTGAATATCAGCAAACATTTGCATGGCTAACCCAAAACTTTCCGTGATTTATTATCGATTTTTCTTCCCAGGAGTTCTTTAATGAGCTTCATGAAGGACAGCATGTCATTTGTGAAGAAATACATATGACAAGGGTAACCATCAGAGAAAATAATTGGTTGACAAATGGGCATTCTGCTCTGTTTTTTTACACTGTAGGTAGCAATGTCCAAATCTGTGTTTTGGTGCTAGAACACGAATAATTATAATATTATTATAATTATTATATTATATTATATTATATTATATTATATTATATTATATTATATTATATTATATTATATTATATTATATTTATTATAATAATTATAATTATTACACAATAATTATATTGTGCTTTATATATTTCCAGGATGGTGTCTTGACTAGTTACACTATTGAGATTTGAGTAAGTGTAAGAACACTAGGCCCTCATCTCCTCATTCCCTTTACCTCCACAGTATTAGATCTAATCACATGAATCAGACATTCTCTATTTCTTGACTATTTTATTGAACATACAGCTGTGGATGATCAAGAAAATTACATGCTTTCCCCAATCCTGGACATTATTAACTAACACAATTAGAAAAATAAAATGAATGCTCAATATTAACTGTCCATTCACTAATGGACAGAAAACTTCATTAAAATCTTGAGAGAGTTACATATTTAGAACAATTGCTGGAAGAGCCCTTTTAAGTCTGACACTTCAGCTAATTGATGATTCTCTTTAATCACTACATAGTCAAGGCCAACAAATTAAACAATAGTATAATGATGTTTATAGCTTTACTGTATAGTGAGCTAAACTCACTCTGGGAGCAAAGTAAATTAGGCCCAATTTTCTTTTCCTCTTATTTTTTTTTTTTATATTTGGTATGTGAATATGGAGTCTGTCGCTTTATGTGCTAAACAGTCCAAACTTCTTCAGATGCCTAGGATTTGTGACTTCAGTCTGGTACTCATTCAGCAACATTTTATTTGACATTTTAAAATTTTTCTAAATAGGGTAATTGTCTTATCCCAACCTTGTTTTGTTCTAATTAAAACAAGAGTTTGAGACTGTTGAACTTTATTATATAAGTCATTTTCTTGTGTTAGTGGTAAAATAAGAACTCAACTGAGGCAGAAAGTATTTTATATTTTAGTGAGAAATGTATTTATATCATTATAACATCAAATTAACTTTTTCTTGAATGTCACTTCTCTATTCCTGCAAACTCATTGTATAGTAGTTCTATGTCTAAAAAATGACATTGTATTATGTAAACGAACACACACAGAGACCTAGATGCAGAAACACATGCATGTGCACATGTGCACTCATGCATGCACACACACACACACACACACACACCCCAGTGTTTCTGATTTGAATAGGAAGAGACTGTTTTAGAGAATGACCAGATATGTTCAGACAGCGTACCTAGGAGTCTAAACTCTACTCCTCTCAATTATGTCTTTTAGTTCACTTCTTTTGACCACAATATCACTCTGGGAAATGAAGGTTTAGCGGTTCCTTTCAGAGGACATTAAAAAAAGTATTTCAACTTAAATTGTTCAAGAGTTATCTAGGTCACATTCATAGCTTTTATGTGGCAAGACATAAGCCTTCCTTTTCTCCCTGGATGACAGGGCCTATGTAAGTGTGTAGGAAGATGGAAAAGGAATCATGGCTTCCTGTGCTTATTCTCACATTTTCCTCTGTCCCAGGGGTGACTTTTCAGCTTCTCAGATTCACAAACTTAATTTCACTAGTTTACAATGTGAGAGGCTCTCTCCCTGCTCAATCGATTCATGCTGCTCTGAATCACAAGAGCCTGCTGGAGGAGCTATAAGAAAGAGGTATTAATTTGTATTTTTAAAAGTACCTAATGGAAGAAACATTACTGCCTGATGATCAGAAACACCTGCTCTCAGAAGAAAAAAGTCACAGGAATATATAACTATTGCTTTTCTACTGAACACCACTTGGTGTGAAGAACATCACTGGTGCATTTTGACTTTACAGAACACCTTGCAATCAGAATCAAAATTTTCTATACAGCTTTCACTCACTATTTCACATTAGTTTCTCTGTGAGCTTACACAGTCCAATAAAACCTCAATGACAGTGTCAATCTTTCTGCCATCTAATATCACTGTGACCTGACTTCAAAATTATCTCTGCTCTAGTTCTTAGACAAAATCCGAATACATAAATATGAAAAGTTGGCTACACAGTGTGCATCATAAACTCTTTGTAGCCATAAATCTGACCCCATAACTTGATTAAATCAATGTGTCTTATAGAATTTTTATGGCAAATCACTTAACTAGACTACCTTTAGTTATGTTTCAATGAATGGCAGACATGTATTTTGGAACGTATTATAGACAATGTAGATCCTATATATCTCAAATGGAAATGCAAATTCCAAAACATGTCTTTGTTGCCCATTATTTATTTCCTAGTGGATACAAGGTCCATGTGTAAAGCATCTAAACTGTTACAATGCAGAAGACTTGGCCTTCAAGTTTAAACTCCAAAATGGGCATTATTTGTTATAAATTTTGAAACAACTGCAATGAATTCGCATCTCTTTAGATTCACATTGATGCAAATTTTTCTTTGAACCTACTTTGCAAATATTTTCATGGGTCCTAGAAATAACCTAAAAAATTACCTAGAAAAGATAATTGCATTTATACGTATTAGGAATAATATATCAGATCAGAGTCCACAGAATATGAATATATATATATATATATATATATGTATATATATATATATATGTGTGTGTGTGTGTATGTGTATGATTTAAGATATATGTACAAACACACATATATACATATATATACACACACATATCAGAAAATGAGCAAAAACTAGGATATATTTGTGGAATTTAAATAAAGATAATAAGAGTATTATAAATAGATTACTGCTTATGAGTAAATATGTATGTCTAGGTCAGGATATAGACCCCAGTTATAGCATATGGAATATGAAGAGACAAAATCCAGAAGACAGGACTTCTGAAATATTATTTGTACATGAACTGTAATTAAGATTTTAAATAACTCACAATGAGGTTAGAGCTAGGGGACATTATGTGTCTTGAATGGAAATAGTCATAAAACGTCATATATTTAATAATTCTATTTAAATAAAATGATGTTTTTATTGGAGAAAGAAAACCATGTATTAAGCTAGATGAAGGGTAGTGTTTCTTTGGGATGTTTGGTGGTTAGAATTAGAATGGCCCATATAGGGTCATAGATTTGAATGCTTATTTACCAGGGAGTGGCACTAATCGAAAGATATAGGTGGTGTCACCTTGTTGGAGCCTATGTCACTAGGGTGGGTTTTGAGGTTTCAAGTCTTAAGCCAGGATGAATAGGTTTTGTGGGTCTCTGATCCTTCTGTAAACAGAGTCCTACCAGCTCTGGGAAGGGAAGCAGGGAGGCTCGAAGACTGCACACAAGAGGTAGCATGTATCTCAGATACTGCATGCTACAGTGGCAGCACCAGTGCCAGTGGCAGAGGCCTAGGCAGCTGCAAGAGCAAGAAGCAGCAGGTGGCAGTGGCCTTAGAATGAGCCTGACTAGACAGTTGGGTCAGAAGTCCAGTGATAAAAACATCAACAGAGAAAACTCTTCCGCAAGCATTTTCCACTCAGTAAAACACTCTCAGGAGATTCTATGTGAAATAACTTGTGCAATTTATTCCGTGTGGGTAGGGACTTTATAAACGTTGAAGTGTAGGGTACAATCCAGGGGTAGATGCTTCCCATTGGCTCATTTTGAGAGGCTAGTGATGCTCTATTTTGGGAGTAAGGGGGTGGGAGAACTCCAAGAGTTCTCCCTATGGGACTGATTGTCAATGGTTCAGTCAGTGTGGTGTCATGGATATGTGTTCAAGAGCTGACAGAGTTAGACGCCATTCCTACCCTTCTCAAATCTGAGATTCGCTGGGTTTGAGCTCCTTCAACCTTAAAAGTTCTTCTGTGTGGTGTCAAGGTCCACTTGCCTCACAGTTTCAAAAGCACATGTCAGATCCAGATTTTTTTCTGTCAGCCAGGAGAACAAGATGTTGATGTCAACTACTTCTCTAGTGCCAGTTCTTCCTTCATGCCACCGTGTTTCCTGACATGGTGACATAATAAACTAAACCTCTGACACTGTAAACAAGTCCTCAACTAAATACTTTCTTTTATGAAAATATTCTCAGTCATAGTGTCTCTTTACAGCAATAGAATACTAGTGAAGATAGGGACTATGATAATGGCTAAAATTCTTAACTTTCCTTTAAGGGGTAACAATGATATTCAAAATTATGTATCAATGAAACCATTAAAAATGAAATTTAATGTTTCCTAAGAAGTAGAATGGTTAATTTATTTAAGACTACAATTAAAACTCTCAGCTCCAGCATCAGTAACTGATACATAAAGGCAAGGATCCAAGCCTGGTTTTATGCAAAAGCTAAGAAGAGAGCTAGATGCCAACTCCTAGAATATCTTCATTACAATCATGAGCTAAATATTAAATAAAATAACAAATAAACATGAAACAGACCACATTCATAGGACATTACTCAAATAAGACGTATATCTACAATACAAAAAAGAGGATTATGTGAACAAAAATCTTTGTACTACATTCCTTATATGTTATTAGTCATCAGTATTCTGTGAATTAGGTACTATCATCTGTCATATGTAAGGATAAAGTGGACATGGATCTTTACTATCTGAGATCCAAAAAGAACTTAGAGTTTTAATTCAAAAAGTGTTATTACTATTCATGGGTATATTTATTTACTTAACCAGTTATTGCCAGCTAGTAGCTGCAAGTCATTGGCACTAGATGTAGAAACACAAAGGCAAAACTCAGGATATCATCACAGAACTTCAAGAAGATAAATTATAAGTAAAATACAATGATTCAAATGCTTATAAAGCAATAATCAATGGTAAAGACATTAGTAATTGAAGTACTAATGAATATTGATTTATTTTGATGTGTAGCATAATGCTAATGCAATTATAATTGAAGATGAAGTATTTTGATTTGTTAAGGTAGGAAAAATAAAACAGAGTGAGAAGTTTTGACACCCCAAACTTACCACATATTTATGAACTCAATTCTGCTAAGGTCAGTGCACTGCTGGTTCAGATTTTCTGAGACCTCCATTAATAGATTAATGATCACGATCATCTAAATATGAAGTTTTCATCCCTGATATATATATATATATATCAGTATATATATTTATATCAGTATATATATTTAGTAAATATATATATATATATATACTAAATTCTTCATAGAAGGCCACCTATTACACTGAATTGGGGGTAACCCATATGCTTACTACTGAATTGGGGGTAACCCATATGCTTACTACTACTACCATCCTGACTACCTATTCAAATATGTTCTTTCCAAGGACATGGTAAAGTCCTGGAGCTTAAATCCTCAGAGTGAAAGTGTTGAAGGAACACCATTTAATCTACATTAGTTAGGCTTTGGTTCATTGTCTTTTCTCATCTCCTGTATACGTGCTCTACAACTCATCAGACTACTGCCTTTCACATCTTTTAAGCTTCAAAACTCTTTATAAGAACATCAGCAGAAATCTTCCTCAAAAGCCACCATATTCCATTTTATTCATAATTGAAGGAAAAACAAACTATGTGGTTTGCAAGGAAAATGGATGGAGTTGGCGATGATCATGTTAAGCAAAATACATCAGAGTCAGGGATGGACAGATGAAGTTTCCTCTTAAATGCAAAATGTAGGACAAAGTTCATAAAGGCCAAATATGGAGGCAATAGCATGATGTGAATTTGAAAACTTGTCTATAATATACCAACTGTGTCAATTATCCTCCACAGTTAATATATGTCACAAAGTCAATTTATTTCACGATCTTCACTTAGTTTTATCTATAGTATCTTACATTGTACCCAGACAGTACTAGAGTGTCGAAAATTCCATCAACATCCTTTGCCAAGGGATTTTCTATTTGTTCTTGGTGATCAGAAACAAATTTGAACTTTTTATTTTTTGACACTATGCCAATGAGGCACGATCTAAGTTACCATTTTAAAATTAAAGAAAAGAGAGACCTTTGAAGTGAAGTGCAGCCAAATCAGTGCCTCATGATCAGCTTGGCTGGAGACTGGTTCCAAATAGCTTTCTGATCTACAAATGCATTTATTCTTTTCCCTTTTCGGGACCTTGTTATTTGCAAGCATGCTAGCTTCTGAAAATACAACAGTGTGCATGTGTCAAAATGTTCCTTTAATAACATTATTCAGCACAGATACATTTTTATGTTTAGGAGTTTGGATGAAAACTATATGTTTCTACTTGAATGAATTAACTCCTGTGTAGGAACAAAAAGATCTTTGTTATTGACAGAATACCACCAAAATGCAATGTATTATGTTCTCAATGGCTAAGTAAAAATGTTGTTTTAACTAATATGAAATATTATAAAACCTTTATAAATGAAATATTCTAAAACGTGAATTATATATACATATATGTGATGGTTTTTATGTGCCCGTCCCAGGGAGTGGCACTATTAGAAGGTATGGCCTTGTTGGAGGAAGTGTGTCACTGTGGGGATGGGCTTGGAGATCTTTCTTCTAGATGCCTGAGCATATCCAGTCTGTTCCTCACTTGCTTTGGATAAAGGCGTAGAACCCTCAGCTACTCCTGCACCATGCCTGCCTGGATGCTGCCATGCTTCTGCTTTGATGACAATGGACTGAACCTCTGAACCTGTAATCCAGCCCAATTAAATGTCTTTTAAAAAATATGCATTGATCATGGTGTCTGTTCACAATAGTAAAAGCCTAACTAGGTAATATGTATGCATATAATATGAAATAACTATTACATCATATTTGCATATATGAGCATACACCATATAAATTTATATTTACAATATAACATTTCTCTCATTAAATTGTTTTTGTGGAGTTAATATTTTAAATTGATTCTTCTATTCTCCATCCTTTTTTTGTTTATTATAGGAAGGGGCTTAGAATCTTTAGCAATATACAAAGTGTCTTAACTAAAGATAGTTCAGTATGCAGATATCTAAAGAAGACGAGAGGGAAAATACACAATCAAGTAAGATACAGGCCCCTAGATCTAATGGGCCATGATATAAATGAGCACATTATTCAAAGGGAAACTGCACACCCAAGTTTTTGAATTTTCACACTGCCAGGTTGTATCAGAATGAGAGCTTCCATCTGGCTGAGGAAGAAATGTGTGACCTCCAGATGAGTAGGAGAGTACTGCTTTAAAGATGAGAAATGAAAATGTCACCAAAATTTTGAGAAAATACTGCTTCCCAGGAGCAGATTAATGAAGCAGAAGCCAAGCTCCCACTGTCAGCAGCTGAATTATTAACGGGAGAAGCGGAACCTGAGGACAGGTGCAGGCTTGTCCAAGAACTGAAGGATCTTACACAGCATCTCCAAGTGACTCACAAGACACTTAGTCTGACTTTTACCAGAACGCTTTAATGGCTCATTTGTTTGAGACTTTAACATTTTTAATAGTTCATATTTTTTAATACATCTGTATCAATTTCTCTCCACAGAAGAATTGTCATAAATTTTAAGTAGGTAGAAATGGGAAAAAAAACCAGATTGATATTACCACATGGTACTCATCTTAGATCTGTTTCCAGTTAAATGTAAGAAAGGTTAAGAGCTGCTTTGAACAATTTCTTAGCTAGTGAAATAGAAGAATCTATTAAAATCTGTCCCTTCGGTCAATGATAGAAAGTTTAAAACCTGTTTCTGAGAAAATTTGTCATGTGCGTCCTGAGCAAGCTTATCTAAAACCTCTTACTCCAATTTCACGTTTGGAAATAAGTCTTGATTCACATTTATATTGAACATTGGCTGAAGATTCAAAATAAAGCTGTTTTGTCTCCCTTATTCCAGCACATCAGAGTTTGCTATAATCTGATTTTACTTCCCCAAACCATCTGATACAGGATCCTCTGGTATTTATAACCAGAGAAAAGTGTTTGTTGAGAATCGTGCTTAAGAAAGAAGTCAGAGAAGTCAGCATCTTTAACTGTGCAAGGGAAATAACTTTTATTTCTGAACGTACAATTAGGGACATTCAGAACACATGGTATTTATTTTCCTTTATTTTTTAATATTGTTTTTAATTGGATGTAGAAGAAATAAAATATCTTGCCTGTATTGGATGAAAATGCATAGAAGTTATATATATATATATACTATATTCTTTGTTTACATTCCAAAAGCTTTCCCCTTTCCCAGTTCCCCCCTCCACATATGTCCCATAAGTCCTCTTCTCCCCATCCATTCTCCTATCTTTCCCCCTCCCTTTTCTCTGTCCTGGTACTCCCCTACAATGCTGGATCAAGCCTTTCCAGGCTTAGGGCCCTCTTCTTCCTTCTTCATGGGAATCATTTGATATGCTAATTGTATTTTCAGTTGTCCCTTCCCCCACAGAATTGAGCTGGACTTCTCAGCCTCCACCTTTCCATTGGTGTTACCCAGCCTATTCAAGCTGTGACATTCCTGGCTGGCAGCCTCCACCCTTCCTCTGGTGTTATCTCTGGCCCTTGTTCCTTTGAGAACAATACAGCCACTTTCACCTTGACAACCAAGGCTGCCTCAGGGCAGTCTCACCTGGAGACCAGCAGAGACCTGCGCAACTGGAAGCAGGTGACCCCCTGAGAAGAAGAGCCAAAGAATTCGAGGCCATGGGGGGGGGACAGGGTTGTTTTCTTAAAGACTGTATATATTGGCTAAATAATAGTAATGTCAGTCTTGATAGGCAAAATGTCATCCTGACTCAATTCTCTTTCATCGCCTTCCCGTTTATCCCCAGAATTCTCTTCCAGGTCTCCAGTTCACATGTGGCCATGGGCGGCTACATTCAGTATTCAAAGTTTCAGGGCTAATTAATATCCACTTATCAATGATTACATTCCATGTATATTCTTTTATGATTGCACTACCTCACTTAGGATGATATTTTCCAGCTCCAACCATTTGCCTAAAAAATTCATGGATTCATTGTTTTTAATTGCTGAATAGTACTCCATTGTGTATATATATATATCACATTTTCTGTATTCATTCCTCCATTGAGGGATATCTGGGTTCTTTCCAGCTTCTGTCTATTACAAATAAGGCTGCTATGAACATAGTTGAGTATGTGTCCTTATTTCATGCTGGGGAATCCTCTGGGTACATGCCCAGGAGAGGTATAGCAGGGTCCTCTGGAAGTGTCATGTCCAGTTTTCTTAGGAACCACCAGACTGATTTCCATAGTGGTTGTACCATCTTACAATCCCACCAGCAGTGAAAGAGTGTTCCTCTTTCTCCACATCCTAGCCAACACCTGCTGTCTCCTGAGTTTTTAACATTAGCCATTCTGACTGGGGTGAGGTGAAATCTCAGGGTTGTTTTGATTTGCATTTCCCTAATGACTAATGATGCTGAGCATTTCTTAAGGTGCTTCTCGGCCATCTGAATTTCTTCAGGTGAAAATTCGTTGTTTAGATCTGTACCTCATTTTTTAATAGGGTTATTTGGTTCCCTGGGGTCTAACTTCTTGAGTACTTTGTATATATTGGATATTAGCCCTCTATTGGATATAGGGTTGGGGAAGATCTTTTACCAATTTGTTGGTTGCCATTTTGTCCTTTTGACAGTGTCCTTTGCCTTATAGAAACTTTGTAATTTTATGAGATCCCATTTGTCAATTCTTGATCTTAGAGCGTAAGCTATTGATGTTCTGTTCGGGAACTTTTCCCCTGTGCCTATGTCCTCAAGGGTTTTCCCCAGATTCTTTTCTATTAGTTTCAGTATGTCTGGTTTTTTGTGGGGGTCCTTGATCTACTTGGAGTTGAGCTTTGTACAAGGTGATAAGAATGGATCAATTTGGATTCTCCTGCATGCTGACCTCCAGTTGAACCAGCACCATTTGTTGAAAAGACTATCTATGTTCCACTGGATGTTTTCAGTTCCTTTGTCAAAGATCAAGTGACCATAGGTGTGTGGATTCATTTCTTGGTCTTCAATTCTATTCCATTGGTCCACTTGCCTGTCCCTGTGCCAATACCATGCAGTTTTTAACACTATTGTTCTGTAGTATTGCTTGAGGTCTGGGATACTAATACCCCCAGAAGTTCTTTTACTGTTGAGACAGCTGATAAGCAACTTCATCAAAGTGGAAGCTTATAAAATCAACTCAAGCAAATCAGTTGCCTTCCTGTACTCAAAGGAAAAGCAGTCTGAGAAAAAGTTAGGGAAATGACACCCTTTACAATAGCCACAAACAATATAAAGTATCTTGGTGTGACTCTCACTAAATAAGTGAAAGATCTATACGACAAGAACTTCAGGTCTCTGAAGAAGGAAATTGAAGAAGACCTCAGAAAATGGAAAAATCTTCGATGCTCATGGATTGGCAGGATTAATATAGTTAAAATGGCCATCTTGCCATAAGCAATATAGAGATTCAATGCAATCCCCTTCAAAATCCCAACTCAGTTCTTCACAGAGTTAGAAAAAGAAATTCTCAAATTTATCTGGAATAGAAGTTATTTTTAAGGTGGAAAGACAACTCATAGTTACTATGAGTCTGTTACTGATTGTCAGTTACTATGAGTTTTGTGTTACAGTAACGGAAAATCACTCTGCATTGAATATTGTCACTCTGTATTGAAGTGTGAAATACAAACTTTACTTCTCTCATGTGGCCCCCTCTACCAAGTATTTATAAAGAAAATGAATACAAGTTTGAAAATCTCTTCATGGCTTGAGTGTAGCTCCCCAAACTAGATGGACTGGAACCAATTCCTTAATGATTCTATGTTGGGGAGTAGAGCCTAGAAGAATGTGCCTGTGCAAAAGAAAAAAGACAAAACCCTAAGGATGAATTACAAGAACTTGTTCTGAGTAACTGTATTGGTTATCATGAAAGCATATTAGTACAATGCAGTGTGTCTTAATGCTTGATGTCTTGGTGTGAGGAACTTAACATGATAACATTCTCACCAAAAGCCAAGAATCATGAACTAGAACACTGTACTCTATGTAGAGTTACAAGAATAAGGAACTAGAACATTCACATTCATTTCTCTTAAGGTTTTCCAGTCTTGAGTTTTGTGTTACAGTAACAGAAAAATGAATCATGAGTATTTGTAAACCTGAGCCTCCTTGCGACTCTTCCACGTGGTTAATATATCTTCAGTAATTTATTTTAAAAAAACATTGGTACTAAAAGATCTTTTATGGTTTCATCTCCTCCTGAAGATTGTTTTTTATATAAAATAATACCTGAAAACTGCCAAGTTAAAAATTTTGCCAAACAGAAGTAAACAACAGAAGCAAAAAATATTATATAGAGAGTACAGTATTCAACCATACTAGCACTGGAGATCATTGTATTACTATTCAGCCTTTGTTCGATTTGTTGTGCATATATATATGTACAATATATATACATATTTGGCAAGCATCTTAAATCTTCTCAAATTCATGCTGATAAATAACAGAGTACCTGCCTGGCACATAGCAGCAAGTTTGATATGTAGAAAGTATCTAAATTAAATGACAATATTATTCAGTCAATTAAACTATAAAATTTGTAATTAGTAGTACATTACTTTATGAACATTTTATTTTCTAAAAAATACATTTTCTAAATAATGCATTTTCTATTTTGCTTTATAGTATAAAATTTTTCTAACCACCCATATTCATATAAAGACTAAAGTGCAGTTTTATATATATATATATATATATATATATATATATATATATATATATATATATAATAGAAAGTAATATTCTCCCCTCTCTTTCACATGCATATATCATATCTGCAAATTCCAGACCTGTCATAGAACTAATTTAAAAATGAGTGCATTTTTATTTACCAATCTACATTCTAGCATTTTAATCTTACCTTTTGTTATTTACATTTATATCAGTGTGTGTCTCTATGTGTATCTTGTATGTGTGTATATGTGTATGTGTGTGTGTGTGTTTATGTGTGTGTATGTGTGTGTTTGGCTGTGTAAATGCAAATGTGTAAGTGTTACTGGTACAGCCAGATGATATTGGATCCCTTCGATCTGACATTGCAGGCAGTGATGAGGTTCCTCACATTGGTGCTGGGAAAAACCTCCAGCCTCTACAAGGGTAACAAATATTCGTAACCACTGAGCAATCTCAGTAGCCCCCAGAAACATCGTGAACATCCCAACCTTATTCTATTCTAAAAATGGATCTCTATAGATCTGCTTTATTCCTACCTATAATATTAGCTGCATAAAAGAATATAAACAAGTACTCAAGAATATGGTAGATAGGACTCTTTGTTCAAGTACTTAAATGCTGATGCAAGCTTCATTTTGGTCACTAGGTTCCTTAATAGAGAGGGTAGTTCATCCCAGGACATCTATATATCTATCTCATTTGTGTTCCATTGCCTACTCTATCCTCTGATTGTATCATTTTGTGTATTATAACTCTTCACTATTGCTAGCCCTGGGATATTTTGTTTCTGCTTTCTGGTTTTGCTATAATGTGTATGTACATATCTAGATAAATAGTGACTTTATTAAACTTTGTGCAAATTACTAAGCTTGAATGCTCCATCTCACTCTTCCCCGCTATTACATTAACTAACCCCAGAGAGTTTGCCTGGGGATTAAAAATGTGATTATATTTGCAAAATTCTGTTTTCATCTATACTTTTTCATAATCAATTTTCTTCCTAATATGGGATATGAAAATAAATTATCTGAGCTGCACTCACTTTGAAATTTCTATAAACTTTATCTAGCAAAGTAAAGAATTGCTTAGTTAACTGTTTAAAATAAACAAATGGATAGATAACATTATTTTGAAATAAAGAAACACAAAATTTTACTAAGAAAGAAACAAATTTATAAAATATGTTTTATACTTATTACCTCTTCAGGAATAAATAGATGTTCCTATTTTGGATTATTTGAGATGAATGCTAATCAATTATTACAAATATATGGATATGATAAAATAGAAAAGACCTACATATTGGTTCAACATTGTAATTTCCCCACAAGTTCCTTTTATTACAATAAAATAATTAAAAATCAAATGACAATAAGATGAAGGTTTTGAACAATGTAGAAACATTTGAGGAACTATGTGCTCGCTGCAGGTTGGAAAAACCAAGCAGAACACTCTAAACACCATGAGTATTTTTAAAACATATGACAAGCAGTATGACTGCATGTGATACAGAGAGTAGAGGTTGGGTTACTTCTTCTTTTAAATATCTAAACTTCTGAACTATTCCTAAGCAAGCACAAAATATACATCATACATTGATACAAAATGCATTAGTTACCTAACTTCTAAAATCAAAAATGATTGAATATAAAGGTTCTTCCTACTTTTTGTATTTGTGTGTGCATGTACGACACAACTCTATGAGTGTGTGACTTGGCATGTTGATGCACACCTGTAAATGGCTGCAGCAAGACTTTGGGTGTCTTCCTCTATTACTCCCTGCCTTATTGTCTGGAGACAACGTCTCCTTCAGCTAGCAGCTCACCATCTTCCCTCAGTTCAAATCCACTACTGAGCCATCTTCCCTATCCCCATATGTTTTATTTATTAATATATATATCCCTGACATGAACTTCTTTTATGTTTGTAGTTAAATTTTCCTTGACTATTAAATTTTGAAGAACAAAGGGAAATTTCTGAAATTGACTATATTTTATAATAAGGATCAAAATAGCCAACAATTCTCTTATAAGAGGAATTCAACAACAACCACCTAATTGCCTAATTTTTCTAAATTATAATTAATTAATGCATGAATCTTGCAATTCTTTCTTAGAACCCAACTTTGATTTTTAATAAGAAACCATACTTGATATACCTTTTTAAACACAAAGGGTACAGTGCTATAACAAAGCAGGAGATTTTAGAACAAAATCACCTTAATTCTCTGGTATTTAACTCGGTCCTTTTTGTCTTTGTGATATATTTCATTTCAATTGTCAGGAAAATAAGTACTCTGCTATTAATATGACTAACACTAACATAAACTACTTATAACAATGTGAGAGTCAGAAAATAGACACATCAACTTTTCAAGAAACATCAAAGTTTATCCTAGGACAACGTCTATGCCCCCCACCAGTGTTTGTTTGTTTGTGTGTGTGTATGCATGTGTGTGTGTTTGTGTGTGTACATGTGTGTGCACATGTGTATATACTTGTGACTGTACTTGCACATGTCAAAGTCAGAAGTCTATGTACTTGTGTATTCTGTCTCTGTTATTTTATCAAAGCAATGACAACTGAACTTCCTTCCTCACCTGGCATTTCACATGTATGTTGGAGACACAAACTCAGGACCAACTATAGAGGAATTTCAAATCTGTGATGTCATAATCATATCCAAAGACCCTCTAAATCTGCATTATCTGACTGAAATACAGACATGCCTGTAACCCCATGTAACAGAGGGAAGCAGGTCTCTGAGTTCAAGGTCAGCCTGGGACAGAGCAAGTTCCAGGCAAAGAAAAGCTTACATCCAGGCATGGTGGACTCCCAACACTCTGTACAGATGCATGTAGATTCATTGAATGAGTGAGTTGGAGGTATTTTAGGGTAGATGAATTTATACAGTTCAGTGCATGTCAGCAGAGACAGTTAGAATTATAGAATAGGAAAAAAAGAAGACTTCAACAAATTGTGAGACTTATTTTGAGGCCGCACAGAAAAACTCATTAAAAAACTGAGGGACACCATATTGAATCAATCAACTGGAGGAGGAGTTTTGAGCCAGAACAGCTGAGTTGACCCAGCCAGCCAAAGCTTAGGAAGAACCAGAAAGGGCTGAGCATATTCATCTGTAAACCTGAGACAACAATTACATAAGGCAATAAAAGTGGATTTTATACCCACGCTTACACAGAAAGCGCTATAGATTTGGTGCCATCTTCCAAATCTCTTCAACTGTCTTGTGTTATCTAATTACTGGACTATTAATTCAATATTTGGCTCATGAGATAAATTTAAGATCATTTAGTATGTTTTAAATAAATGCTCACAATTATTTTATCAGTGTATCTTTGCTTAATTTTTTAGTGTTGTTTGTTTTTTCTCTACTGGCTTATTTGACTCTGACACTATAGGAATCATCTGCTCATAATGATGTTGTCTAAGGCAGTAGCTTGTAATCCTTCTTAAAAAATTGATGTTGATGCTTGTATCACCAACAATTTCCAGTTTAGTAAATATTAACTATACTTTAATTCTTCTTAGTCCATAGACCAAGATATTTGCCTGTTTTTCCCCTTAGCCACAGCATAATTTAAGGTAACAATTTGCCCATCAAAGCCACAGATATATTTGTATTTCATGCCAAATCATTGTAATGAAAAGAGAATATATAATTCCTAGAGTGTCCATAAGATTATTAAAGTGTGTGGTTCACTAATTGAAAGGGAAAAAAGAAGATCATTGGAAATAGTGCTGTGGGTATTCATACTGATAAAGATGGGATATTTCCAATGTATTTATAAGTGATTAATGATAAGAGATGCTGGGAATTAAAATTTAATAGTTGTCAAAGCTCCAAATATTTGGATAACTGGAAACATAAAAGATGTTAGAAATGATATAAATGAGATCAATTGTTTTGAATGATTAACCCATAGACTATGTAATGAGAATATAGTCAATGAAGTACAATATGAAGCAAGTCAGATACACATAAGGAATACTCCAGATTTTGATTGAAAAAGCATGAACAGATGTATTTGTTTATTGTAAATGATCAATTGCTTACTGAAAACTAGAGATATTTATTAGTCAACAATTTAAGTTGGAGTGATAAAACTATTCAATTCTGGGAAAAAATAAAATTGCTTTGTTTTTCTTTAAGTTTTATATACATTTAGCTAAGGAATATACATGTGTTTTGTTGTTTCAAAACATTTTATTGGATTTTTTTTTATTTTCACCTTACACCACAATCCCCATCACCTTCTTCCTATCCTCCACCACTGCCAGTTTACAACCCACTCCCTAGCACCCATAACATTAAGGCAATCTCTCTATCACTGATCTGGCCAGCTCATCCATTTTGATAACCAAAAGAGAGGAGAGCCAGCCCTCTTGCTCTCCTGCCCTCACTGCTGGATTATCTATGCCCATACCACTTAGCTCTATTTTATTGTTCATGAAAGATACACTCTCCCAAACGCTGCAGTATGCAAGGGTCTGGACACATCATTTTCATGACAATTCATAGTATATGGTCTCAGATTAAGAACTCAGTGTTATAGAAAGAAAAGTACTTTTCTATTAGCTTCAGAGTGTCTGGCTTTATGTGGAGGTCCTTGATCCATTTGGATTTGAGCTTAGTACAAGGAGACAAGGATGGATCAATTCGCATTCTTCTGCATGCTGACCTCCAGTTGAACCAGCACCATTTGTTGAAAAGGCTATCTCTTTTTCCATTGGATGTTTTCAGCCTCTTTGTCGAGGATCAAGTGGCCATAGGTGTGTGGGTTCATTTCTGGATCTTCAATCCTGTTCCATTGATCCTCCTGCCTGTCACTGTACCAATACCATGCAGTTTTTAACACTATTGCTCTGTAGTATTGCTTGAGGTCAGGGATACTGATTCCCCCAGATTTTCTTTTGTTGCTGAGAATAGTTTTAGCTATCCTGGGTTTTTTGTTGTTCCAGATGAATTTGATAATTGCTCTTTCTAACTCTGTGAAGAATTGAGTTGGGATTTTGATGGGTATTGCATTGAATCTGTATAGTGCTTTAGGCAAAATGGCCATTTTAACTATATTGATTCTACCGATCCATGAGCATGGGAGGTTTTCCCATTTTTTGAGGTCTTCTTCCATTTCCTTCTTCAGAGTCTTGAAGTTCTTGTCATACAGATCTTTCACATGTTTGGTAAGAGTCACCCCAAGATACTTTATACTGTTTGTGGCTATTGTGAAGGGGGTCATTTCCCTAATTTCTTTCTCAGCCTGCTTATCCTTTGAGTATAGGAAGGCCACTGATTTGCTTGAGTTGATTTTATAACCTGCCACTTTGCTGAAGTTGTTTATCCGCTGTAGGAGCTCTCTAGTGGAGTTCTTTGGGTCACTTATGTAGACGATCATGTCGTCTGCAAATGTGCTAATGATAGTTTGACTTCTTCCTTTCCAATTTGTATCCCTTTGACCTCCTTATGTTGTCAAATTGCCCAAGCTAGTACCTCAAGTACAATATTGAAAAGATAAGGAGAAAGGGGGCAGCCTTGTCTGGTCCCTGATTTCACTGGGATTGCTTCAAGTTTCTCTCCATTTAGTTTGATGCTGGCTACCGGTTTGCTGTATATTGCTTTTACTATGTTTAGGTATGGGCCTTGAATTCCTGTTCTCTCCAAGACTTTAAGCATGAAAGGATGCTGAATTTTGTCAAATGCTTTTTCAGCATCCAATGAAATGACCATGTGGTTTTGTTCTTTGAGTTTGTTTATATAGTGGATTGTATTGATGGATTTCCGTATATTGAACCAATCCTGCATTCCCGGGATAAAGCCTACTTGATCATGGTGGATGATCGTTTTGATGTGTTCTTGGATTCGGTTGGCAAGAATTTTATTGAGTATTTTTGCATCGATGTTCATAAGGGAAATTGGTCTGAAGTTCTCTTTCTTTGTTGGATCTTTTTGTGGCTTTGGTATCAGCATAATTGTGGCTTCGTAGAAGGAATTGGGTAGTGTTCCTTCTGTTTCTATTTTGTGGAATAGTTTGAAGAGTATTGGTGTTAACTCTTCTTTGAAGGTCTGGTAGAATTCTGCACTGAAGCCATCTGGTCCTGTGCTTTTTTGGTTGGAAGACTTTCTATGACTCCTTCTATTTCTTTAGGCATTATGGGACTGTTTAGATGGTCTAGTTGGTCCTGATTTATTTTTGGTATTTGGTATCTGTCAAGGAAATTGTCCATTTCCTCCAGATTCTCCAGTTGTGTTGAGTACAGTCTCTTGTAGTAGGATCTGATGATTTTTTGGATTTCCTCAGTTTCCATTGTTATATCTCCCTTTTCATTTTTAAGTTTGTTAATTTGGATACTTTCTCTGTGCCCTTTGGTCAGTCTGGCTAAGGGTTTATCTATCTTGTTGATTTTCTCAAAGAACCAGCTCCTGGTTTTGTTGATTTTTTGTATGGTTCTCTTTGTTTCTACTTGATTGATTTCGGCCCTGAGTTTGATGATTTCCTGCCTTCTACTCCTCCTGGGCGAAGACCCTTGAGGACATCTGTACAGGGAGAAAGTTTCTGAACAGAACACCAATAGCATATGCTCTAAGAGCAAGAATTGACAAATGGGACCTCATAAAATTACAAAGTTTCTGTAAGGCAAAGGACACCATCAAGAGGACAAATCGGCAACCAACAAATTGGGAAAAGATCTTCACCAATCCTACATCAGATAGAGGGCTAATATCCAATATATATGAAGAACTCAAGAAGTTAGACTCCAGAAAACCGAACAACCCTATTAAAAAATGGGGGTACAGAGTTAAACAAAGAATTCTCACCTGAAGAACTTCAGATGACAGAGAAGCATCTTAAAAAATGCTCAACTTCATTAGTCATTAGGGAAATGCAAATCAAAACAACCCTAAGATTTCATCTTACACCAGTCAGAATGGCTAAGATTAAAAAATTCAGGAGACAGCAGGTGTTGGAGAGGGTGTGGAGAAAGAGAAACACTCCTCCACTGCTGGTGGGGTTGCAAATTGGTACAAGCACTCTGGAAAGCAGTCTGGCGGTTCCTCCAAAAACTGGGCACCTCACTTCCAGAAGATCCTGCTATACCACTCCTGGGCATATACCCAGAGGTTTCCCCACCATGTAATAAGGATGCATGCTCTACTATGTTCATAGCAGCCCTATTTATAATTGCCAGATGCTGGAAAGAACCCAGGTATCCCTCAACAGAAGAGTGGATGCAAAAAATGTGGTATATCTACACAATGGAGTACTATTCAGCCATTAGAAACAATGAATTCATGAAATTCTTAGGCAAATGGATGGAGCTAGAGAATATCATACTAAGTGAGGTAACCCAGACTCAAAAGGTGAATCATGGTATGCACCCACTAATAAGTGGATATTAACCTAGAAAACTGGAATACCCAAAACATAATCCACACATCAAATGAGGTACAAGAAGAAAGGAGGAGTGGCCCTGGTTCTGGAAAGACTCAGTGAAACAGTATTCAGCAAAACCAGAACGGGGAAGTGGGAAGGGGTGGGTGGGAGGACAGGGGAAGAGAAGGGGGCTTATGGGACTTTCGGGGAGTGGGGGGGCTAGAAAAGGGAAATCATTTGAAATGTAAATAAATTATATCGAATAAAAAATTAAAAAAAAAAGAAAGAAAAGTACTTTGAAGAGAACATGGCCATATTATTAAGCAAAACCTCAGCTATTTTGGCCTAAAAAAGGAGAATGGTATACTCAAGAACATATACTCCTGAGGGTCAGGAAGAGCCAGACCAGTCAAGCATCAAGAAACAAAGATGATCATGGATGAAGACAAATTGCATAACATAAAAATTTAGAGTGAAATCAATAGATGTATCAAAGAAATACTATTTTGTTCCTTGGGTCTCCTCCAGGTATAAAGTTAAAGAAACAGAGAAGATAAAAGCAAAATAGACTAGGGACCTAGAGGCATTGAAAGTAATGATTATTACACAGAAACACTTGTGTCCTTCCTTGAGACTCTAAGCATACACATAGTTAAGTAAAATGACAGAAATAACTACTACTCAAGTTGTCTTCTTATATACGTCTAAAATTCTCGAATTCCCATCTTTGTGTTTACCTACGAATGTGTCTTTATGTAGCAAGAGAACCTGTGTCAGCTAGGGCAATATCAAAGACTCAAGGGAGATTTCTCTAATTCTCATAACCACATTTTGAAAAAAAAATTAATGCTTCCAGTACTCTATGGAATCCATAGGCAGTAAAATTTGAGCCCATGTCCTTCCTTGGTTGTCATATAACAGTGTACAGTTACCTCAGCCTAACTTTGGCATGACATTTTATTATTTAATCCTGAGATGATGTAAAAAGGCTAATGTTTATGGAAGCATTCTTGTTTTCTAGTTTGCTCATTATCTTTATCTCTAAGAGAAGGGGATTAGAATGCTTTCAGTGTGTGCTTTTCATGGATCAGTGGTCATCCCAAATTATCCATGCAAATAAGACTAACAAGACTATTGAGAAACTCAGGAATTTTAACTAAAAATACTGTGAACTGTTAATGTGAACTAAGGATGAAGGTCACATATTTTATAAATTAAAAAATATTAAAATGTAAATTAAATGAAATGTAAATAAATTATATCGAATAAAAAAAATATTGCCTGTGATACCCATGACCTATGGGCTACACTTTGTCAAAAATTATACAACTTGACTCCATCTGGAAAGTACCCATTCTTTCCTTTTTGATTTATATATATATTTTTTGTAGTTCCCTGGAGGTTGCATGTAGAGGTGTTAAAATGAATGGGACATTAGCCCAGACAGACAGAACATTTGGCTCATCCTGGAGATTAAGGGGGCAATTGATGTCATATCTGTCTGTATTTACACTTAGAAAAATCCATAGAAAATATAAGTGGCTAAAAGAGAGGAGACTGTTGGCATCAAGATTAAAATGACTTTCTTAAGGAAAAATATGTGAATGAAGTATTACCAAGACGAAAAGACAAATACACTTATGAATGATAAGGCAGCAATATAACAGTATATATATACTAGCTTTCTTCAGTTGTGAGATTACCTGAGATACACAGCATGAGATATTCTGCTAGTTTAAGACCTGTGAATGAAATCTTTGATTTTAGCTACTCTTTATAGACGTTCTGGCCAAAGGTTAAAGGCACAGATGTACAGGATCCTGCAAAAGAAATTGACAGTTACTAGTTCACAGTGGAAAGGGAAAGGGAATTTCAGGACTACCAGAAGGAAACTTCTGCCTAGCTTCAGAGGCCAAGAAACAGGCCCCAGATGGAGTGATGTGGAATTGTGCCATCTCCTTGGCTCAGCTGAATTCCTGCCATTTGCCTACATCTGCCGGTTGCACAAAGCAGATTCTCTTGCCTTCTACCCTCCTACATCTACCTCCACCATCATCCCCGCATTTCAAGATATAGTTCATTTCACTGTCTCATTACACATTGGAGACAAGCCTTGGAGTCCCTCTTCCCACCAAAGCAGCCCACTCCCTGACACATGAATACTTGCATTTGGCCTGAAGCAGGTTTTATTGTTTAAAAATACTAAACACACTCCCTAAACTACTAGAAAAAGTGGAGATTTAGAGATTTTATATGATTGTCATAGCAAATGACATTAGGAAATTTGATCTTGCACCTGCCTACTCTTCAAATTTGCATAAATGTTCACTGCTTCCAAAGGAAGCACATTTGGTCCTATTTTGCTCAAGAGAGAGACCCTGTCCATCTGTAGAGCATCTTACTAAAAAGTCATAAATCCTTATTTTTCACAAGCACAGGAAAAAGTAAGGAAGATTTCTAAATTTTACACTAAAATTTACAATGTGTAAAATAGAAATGAGAGAAGCAGCGTATCTAAGAATCTACACACACACACACACACACAATTTCATATAACTGTAAATCTAGGATCGCTAAATTTGAGAAAAATGGCATTTGTCTTTCTGAATGTGATTTACTCTAATCAATATAATGATTCACAATTGTGTTCATTTCCCTACAAAATGAATATTTATCGCCAAATAAAGTTTCATTAACATATAGCCTATACTTTCCTTCTTTATTTTTCTGTTGGCAAAAATCTAGGTTGATTCCATCATTTGGTTATTATAAATAGTCCTGAAACAAATATATATGCAAGTAGATGCAAGTAGATACATAATATGTTATTTTAAATCCTTCAGGTGTGTTGTGCTAGGAAATATTCATAAACCCCAAAAGGACCACCAAGGAGCCGATTCTGAGGCAGTATAATGTGATGTATCTCTTTATTTAAGCTTCAGCTTGGCCTCCCCACCAACCCTGAAACAGCAGGAAGGTGAAGGCCTGAGCCTAGTTGTAGGCACACATTTATATAGGCAAGAACGGGGCTTCTAGCCCGACACACTTCTGATTGGGCTGCCATTATAGTCTCTGTTGCTGGGAGCCAACCCATATACTTGATTTCTGTTTTCCTCCTGACTGGTGGTTGTTGAGAAGTGAAGTGTCAGGAGCAGGCTTGTTACCTTGAGGTGTACATTTATTGAGGAATAACCTGGAAACTGGTGTAGGTGCCAGTTTATAAATTATTTTGAGTTCAACCTTAGATCAGGATTTCTTTTCTTTTCTTTTTCACTTTTCATTGGTTATTTTATTTATTTACATTTCAAATGTTATCCTCCTTCCAAGTTTTCCCTCTACTGTCTCTATGAGGGTGCTCTCCCACCCACCCACCCACCCACTCCTACCTCAGCACCATTTTATTCCACTACCCTGGAACATGAAGCCTCCATATTACCTAGGAGCTCCCCTCCCAGGGATACCTGATAAGTCAATCCTCTGCTACATATGGATCTAAAGCCATGGGTCCACCTATGTGTATGCTTTATTTGGTGGTTTAGTCCCTGGGAGCTTTGGGGGGAGGGTGGTTGTTTGATAATGCTCTTCCTATGGAGTTGCAAACCCCTTCAGCTCTCATAGTCCTTGCCCTAATTACTCCATTTCAGGTCCCCGTTCTTAATCCCATGTTTGGCTGCATACTCCACATCCGTATTAGTCACTCTGGCAGAAACTCTCAGAGGACAGCTGTACCAGGCTTTTGTCAGTAAGCCCTTCTTTGCATCAGCAATAGTGTCTGGATTTGGTGTCTGCATGTGGGATAGATTCCTACATGGAGCAGTTTCTGGATGGCCTTTCCTTTCAGTCTCTGCTCCACTCTAAATTTCCTTTTGACAGAAGGAATTCTGGATTAATATTTTTGAGATTGGTGTATGGCCCCATCCCTTAACTTGGGGACTGTGCATATCCACTGGATATGTTCTCTACAGGTTCTATTTCTACTTTGTTGGGTATTTTGGGTAATATCCTCCCTGTTGAGTCCTGGGAAAGTCCCTAACATCTGGGACTTTTTAGTGTCTACTCCTTGTTCCCCATTTCCCACTGCTACACATCTCCATTCAATTTCTTGACTCTCTGTACTTCTCACCCCATCTCCTGCCATATCTGAAGTGGCCTGTCTTTTCCCCTCCCCCTTCTCTCTCCTTCCCAGATCCCTCTCTTCCTCCTCTTCCCAGAGATTATTTTCTTCCCCCTTCTGAGTAGGACTGTAGCCATCTTATCTGGTCAAAATGGCTAAGATCAAATAACTCAGATGACAGCAGATGCTGGAAAGTTTCTAGAGAAAGAGGAACTCTCCTCAGTTGCTGGTGGGATTGCAAGCTGGCATCTACTCTGGAAATCAGTCTGGTGGTTCCTCAGAAAATTGATGACAGTTTTACCTGAGCGCCCAGTTATACCACTCCTGGCCATATACCAAAAAGAAGCTCCAACATATAGCAAAGACACATGCTCCACTATGTTCATAAAAGCCTTATTTATAATTGACAGAAGCTGGAAACAACTCAGATGTCCCCTCAGCAGAGGATTGCATACAGAAAATGTGATACATTTACACAATAGAAAACTACTCAGCGATTAAAAACAATGACATCATGAAATTCACAGGCAAATGGATGGAACTTGAAAATGTCATCCTAAGTGAGGTAACCCAGTCACAAAAGAATACAAATGGTATGTACTCACTGATAAGTCGATATTAACTAAAAAAAGAAGTTCAAAATATCCAAGATATAACTCACAGACCATATGAAACCCAAGAAGAAAGAAGATTCCATCAAAATGTGGATGCTACAGTCCTTCTTAGGTCAGGTTTTATAAGATGGAGTCTAAACCCAAAAACATTTTGTCTCTCAGGTGTATGTCAAAATGCAGTGTATCTGGGTCACATGGTATTTCTGTCTTTATATTTTTGTTGTGTTTGTTTTTGTTCTTTATTTCGAACCTTCTTACTGATTTCTACAGTGGCTGGACTAATTTGTATTCTCACCAAAAGTACACAAATGTTTTCTTTTTCTTTTATGCCTGACATCTTTACCAACATTTGTTATTTATCTCTTTATATAAATTATGATGGGTGGCATGAGGAATTCTCAATGTAGATTGTGCAAGTGAGTGTGTGTATTTGTATCTGTGTGTTTCTGTGCAAGCATACAGCTCATTTTAAATTATTTGAAAATATATTAGCATTATTCAAAGGGGGAAAAGGCTACAGTACATAGAAACCAAAAAAGTGACCATATCTAGCTTGAAATCAGAGTCAATACAATTGTTGACCATGGAAGACAGAACTGAGAAGTTAGATGGTAGTCATACCACAGGCACAGTGAATGTAATCAAAATTTCAGAAATTATGCAGTAGACACTGCTGTGACAATATGCCTGACAGGAAAAAGGATAGATCAAGGAGATGCAGTCCGTAATACTGTAGCTGCATGAAAGAGATGGCTATTCATAGGGTCTCCTCATTTCAGAAACAGAGCAGTATGAATATTGGTGTTTTTTGAATATTGAGTATTTTGCATTGATGTTCACAAGTGAAATTGGTCAGACGTTCTCTTTCTTGAGTCTTTGTGTGATTAAGGTATCAGGGTAACGGTGGCTTTTAACTCCAATGCCATTTGTTTAGTATACTTTTTGGCTCCTGTGGCATTTGTAAAATACACAGGTGATGCAAGCTGTGGAAATACACATTTTAACACATTAACATAGATTTTGTTTTACTGAGAATTACAAAAATTCAGATCTTTGTGTGTAATTGAAGTTAATGTGAAAAATGACATTTTTCCCTCTGTACCAATTGTTCATGATGCTTTTGTTGATTAAAAACTCAAATTTCTTTTAGTCATTAGGGAAATGCAAATCAAAACAACCCTGAGATTTCACCTTACAGCAGTCAGAATGGCTAAGATTAAAAATTCAGGAGACAGCAAGTGTTGGAGAGGGTGTGGAGAAAGAGGAACACTCCCCCACTGCTGGTGGGGTTGCAAATTGGTACAATCACTCTGGAAATCAGTCTGGCAGTTCCTCAGAAAACTAGGCACCTCACTTCCAGAAGATCCTGCTATACCACTCCTGGGCATATACCCAGAGGATTCCCCAGCAAGTAATAAGGATACATGCTCTACTATGTTCATAGCAGCCCTATTTATAATTGCCAGAAGCTGGAAAGAACCCAGGTATCCTTCAACAGAAGAGTGGATGCAAAAAATGTGGTATATCTACACAATGGAGTACTATTCAGCCATTAGAAACAATGAATTCATGAAATTCTTAGGCAAATGGATGGAGCTAGAGAACATCATACTAAATGAGGTAACCCAGACTCAAAAGGTGAATCATGGTATGCACTCACTAATAAGTGGATATTAACCTAGAAAACTGAAATACCCAAAACATAATCCACACATCAAATGAGGTACAAGAAGAAAGGAGGAGTGGCCCCTTGTTCTGGAAAGACTCAGTGAAGCAGTATTCGGCAAAACCAGAACGGGGACGTGGGAAGGGGTGGGTGGGAGGACAGGGGGAGAGAAGGGGGCTTGCGGGACTTTCGGGGAGTGGGGGGTTAGAAAAGGGGAAATCATTTGAAATGTAAATAAAAAAATAAAAAATAAAAAAAAGAATAAAATATATAACTTGGGTTGATTCTACAAATATCAATTACCATGCAAAAAATGTACTTTCAAATAGAGTAAAAGAAAGCAAATTTCTTTAAGGAATCAGATTTTTCTGTTTATAGTTATTACTGTGTGTATAATTTCTGATAAAATAAAAAATATTTTCTTTTACAAATGAACTATTGAGAGGATGATGTGATCAATATTTCACAATGTTTAAAAATCAATTTCTCAAATATGACAGTGGAAGTCAGATGATGAAAGAGCAAAATGGGACATACTGAAAAGTGATGGACCCAGACATACCTAGACAAATAGGGCATTTATACAAAAATCAATCACTTTCAGCTTTTGGATAAGAGCTAGTGTATGATATTTATTACAAACTAGACTAGGAAAATATGTCATAGTATCTTAGACTTAACTTATCTTGTTCCTTGTGAATATCTTTTATATCACCGTGACAGAAATTTTTCCATTGGTAGCTCTACAGAAGCTGCTAGTTTTCACAAATCCTAGAATACAGTAAGATTCACCAACAACATTCATTGTTTGAAGAAATATGACTTGGTTTCATTGAATATATAGAGTCACAGGGAATTAGAGGTATGTCCCATAATATTTCTCTTGCTTTATAGGTTTAATCTTATCTATCTATCTATCTATCTATATATATATATATATATATGGGATATTCAATAGAAGAAACCAATAGGCAAAAAAATGCATCCATCATGTTTTTATGATTATTTTCTTTATATAACTGAGAATATATTTTGAAATATTTTAATGAATAAATTAATATTTAAATGAATACTTTTTAATGACGAAAGATTGACAAAAAGAAGGCATACAAATGATATTGTGTGACTTACTGAACTGACTGTCTCATTGTTTTATTTTCTTTAAAAATGTATCATCAGTATTCTATTTTGTTTTCATTGTGAATATACATTTTTCTTTAATGATGGGTTTTCCTCCCTTAAAAATGCAAAATTTGTTTATATTTACCACATGTGTGTGAAGTACCTTTGGAAGTCAGAAATCATCAGGTTCTCTAAAGTTGGAATTATAAGCTGGTGTGGACACCTATTGTTTAATTAGGGAAGCTGAAGAGAAGGGTGACCCAGTAGTAGGACCAGCAATCTCAATCAATCTGGAACCCCAAGATCTTTCAAATACCGGACCGCCAAACAGGCAGCAAACACCAGCTGATATGAGGTCCCCAGCACACATACAGTAGAGGACTTCCAGGTTAGTGTTCATTAAGAGATGATGCAACTAACTCTGGAGAGACTAGAGGCCCAAGGAGTTTTGAGGTCAGGTGGGGTTGGTGGGAATGTCATGTGGAGACTGCAGCATGGGGAGGAGGCATGGGATGTGGAACACTCTAAGGGCAGATGGATATGGGAATAAAATATGGAGTATAAAAAACGAATAAATATTTTTTTAAAAAAATCTTTCAAGAGGCCTTTCAATGATTAGAATCTCATTCTCTCAAAAGCAAAATTGAACAAAAGCATAAAAATGAAAAATGACAGTTTACTTGTAATAGATGTTGGAGTGGCATCACTTGTTCTGAATCACTTGAGGTAATTTAATAATTTACATTTCTTTCATGTTCATTCAAAAGGTCTATTCTGCTATTCTCAATAGTTGCTGAAGTCACTCTAATCAAGTCTTGCCTCTTCGTTCCATACTCTGTGAAATGAAATATATGAATCAGAAATTACCATATCTTAGAGAATCAGGCTGCTTAATTGTGCCAGTTTTCAAAGCAGCTCCAATAGTTCGATGAAATACATTTGAAAATCAGTATTTTTTGCTAGTCACTTGATTCAATCTCATTAAGTAAAGTTACCTGAATATTAGATATCATATGCCTAGGGGATTAAATTCTTTGTAATTTTCATTTAGCTTACCCTCAAATTAAATTTAAAGAGAAAAAAGAAAAAAGAAAAGACACATTCTAACTTGGTCAGGGAAAGAAAGAAAGAAAGAAATTGAAAACTTCCTGGAATTTACAGAAAATATTGAAACATAATAGCCAAACTTATGGGACACAATGAAAGCAGTGCTGAGAGGAAAGTTCATAGACCTTAGTGCCCAGGTAAAGAAACTAGAGATCTTCCATTAACAACTAAACAGCGCACCTGAGTGCTACAGAACAAAAAGAAGCAAACTCAACCAAGAGGAGTAGAAGGCAGGAAATAGTCAAACTCGGCAGCAATCAACCATATAGAAACAAACAAACAAACAAACAAAATACAAAGAATCAACAAATCCAGAAGCTGGTTCTTGGAAGCAACAAGATAGATAAACCCTAGCCAAACTAATTAAAGGGCTGAGAAGGAGTATCCAAATTAACAACATCAGAAATTAAAAGGGAGACATAACAACAAAAAATGGAGGAAATTCAAAAACTCATCAGATGTTACTATAAAAGCCTATACTCAACAAAACTAGAAAATTTGAATGAAATGGATGGGTTTCTAGACAGATAAAACATACCAAAGTTAAATCAAGAGCAGATAAACTATCTAAACATGTCCATATCTCACAAGGAAATAGAAGTCATTAAAAACATCACAACCAACAAAAAGCCCAGGGCCAGATGGATTTAGTGCAGAGTTCTATGAGACCTTCAAAGAAGACATGATACCAATTTTCCTCAAACTATTCCTTAAATTAGAAAAAGAAGCAAAACCACCTAACTCTTTTTATGAAGCCGCAATTACTCTGATACGTGAACCACCCAAGGACCCAACCAAAAAAGAGAACTTCAGAACAATCTTGCTTATGAATATCAATGCAAAAATACTCAATAAAATTCTTGCCAAATGAATCAAAAGCATATTAAAACCATCATTTACCACAGTCATGTAGGCTTCATCCCAGGGATACAAGGTTGATATAGTATACCAAAATCTATTAACATAATCCACTATATAAACAAATGTAAAGAAAAAATTACATGATCATCATCTTAGATGCAGAAAAAGCATTTTACAAAATACAACACCCCTTCATTTTAACAGTATTCGAGAGATCAGGAATTCAAGGCCTATGTCTAAACATAATAAAGCAATACAAAGCAAACCAAAAGCCAATATCAAATTAAATAGACATACACGAAGCAATCTCACTGAAATCGGAGACAAGACAAGGATACCCACTCTTTCCATATCTATTCAATATAGCAATTGAAGTACTAGCTAGAACAAGAAGACAGCAAAAAGAGATCAAGGGAATACAAATTTACAAAGAAGAAATAAAGGTATTACTATTTGCCTATGATATGGTAGTAGACATAAGCGACCCCAAAACTCTACCAGAGAACTTCTCAAGCTGTTAAACAACTTCAGCAAAGTAGTTGAATATAAAATTAACTCAAATAAATCAGTTGTCTTCCTTTATACAAATGATAAACAGGCTGAGAAAGAAATTAAGGAAACAACTCCCTTCACAATAGCCACAAATAATATAAAATAACTTGGGGTAACTTTAACCAAACAAGTGAAAGACATGTATGAAAATGACTTCAAGTCTCTCAAGAAAGAAATCAAAGAAGAGCTTAGAAATTGGAGATATCTCGCATGCTCATGGATTGGCAGAATAAGCATAGTAAAAATTGCCATCCTACCAAAGACAATCTATAAATTCAATGCAATCCTCATCAATATCCCAACACCATTCTTCTAAGACATGGAAAGGGCAATTCTCAAACTCATTTGTAAAGGCAAAAACCCAGTATAGCAAAAAAAAAAATGGTGCAGTGTGACAAATATGAATATATTTTCATTTTTCTACATTCAGATTGCCAGTCAGACCAGCAGCATTTATTGAAGATGTTTTCTTATTTCCAATATATATCTTTGGCTTCTTTGTTAAAGGTCAAATGTTCATAAATGAGTACTTTTATTTCTGTTCCTTTGATCTACCTATCTCTGTACCAATATCACAAAGCTTTTATCACTATTGCTCTGTAGTGTAGCTTGAGTACAGGGATGGTGATTTTCCCAGAAGTTCTTTTATTGGTAAGAATTGTTTTTGCTATTCTGATTTTTTTTTGTTTTTCTTTTGAACTACATGTCAAGTATTTTAAAGATTTAACAAGTTGCTTATGACTTAAGCATATACAAGACTGTGTAAATAGGGGACACAACTTTGCAAAGCAAAAAGAATACATTGTAGACAAGGATGCCATTCTAATTCCTCAGTTTTTGCCAAAAATTGCAATGGCCTTCTAAATTAATAATCACTTATATGAAGAGCTTTGTAGTCAAAACGAATGGAATAGTTGCAATTAATGCAAGCAATAAGTAAAGCACTCATTAACATTACTTTTGCATTATTTTATAAAATACAGTTTGAAAAACAGAAAATAGCTGGAGGCATATATCCCATACTTTTTGTTGCATTTAATAAAGCTTTAGTCTTCAGATTCACAACTAGATATATGAATTAAAATGAAAACTCTAAATATTAGTTGATTAATTCAGTGTTTATGAATACCATTTTGTGCTTCTCATTAAGAGAGCTACCAGGAGCATTTACTGCCACAATTTTGGGGTGACTGTGGAAGGACATTTTAAATTAAATCAGGAATATAAACACGAACATTGAAAGTAAATAAATCTGCAACGAAATTTCCAAAGGGTGCTAAAGAAAGGTTACTGCTGTTTGCCTTCATTAATTATAAATGTATAGATTATAGAAAGAGCACTGGCGTTTCAAGATAGTTGTTTTAAAAACATGCTAAAATAATTTCTCTGCTATGTGCCTCATATTTCTACTACTCCTACAACACAAATAAAGAATTTATTCATGTTTATAAATAAATAAACAGATTCCCATGAACAATATCATATCCACTGAAATACACAGCTGAAATGAAGACTCAGCAAACACAAAAAATATTGAAGAAAGAACATGAGGGCCCACTATTCTGAATACTTGGAGGTCAATACTTAAGAAGTAGTATATAAAATGTGGCAATTTCACATTTTATATCCATCATCTCTCTGTGTATCTTCCTAACTCCTAATCTCTCTATTTCACTACTTATCTACCTATATATCTCCCTACCTCTGTATATCTAAGTATCACCTTTCTAACTACCTATAATTTATCCATGCAACATAAATACATCTCTTATGTATTTATTATATACATCATATATCTACCTATATTTTCTATCTCTACCTCATATATCATCTAACATGATATTATGATTCTAACATCTCTCTACCTATTCTTATCTACATATTGATCTTCTATCAACAATTTATTTATAAATATTTTTTGTCATTACATTATAAATCACTGAAGCAGTTATCATGCAGTGAGGATTTCCTAAATTCTAAAGACCTCATAAAATTACAAAGTTTCTGTAAGACAATGGACACCATCAAAAGAACAAATCAGCAACCAACAAATTGGGAAAGGATCTTCACCAACCCTAAATCTGACAGAGGGCTCATATCCAATATATACAAAGAACTCAAGAAGTTAGACCCAAGAAAAGCAAATAATCCTATTAAAATTGGGGTACAGAGCTGAACAAAGAGTTTTCACCTGGAGAACTTAGGATGGCTGAGAAGCATCTTAAAAAATGATCAACATCATTAGTCATTAGGGAAATGCAAATCAAAACAACGCTGAGATTTTACCTTACACCAGTCAGAATGGCTAAGATTAAAAATTCAAGAGACAGCAGGTATTGGCGAGGATGAAGAGAAAGAGGAACACTCCTCCACAGCTGGTCAGATTGCAAATTGGTACAACCACTCTGGAAATGAGTCTGGTGGTTCCTCAGAAAACTGGGCACATCACTTCCAGAGGATCCTGCTATACCACTCCTGGGCATATACCCAGAGGATTCCCCATCATGTAATAAGGATACGTGCTCCACTATGTTCATAGCAACTCTATTTATAATAGCCAGAAGCTGGAAAGAACCCAGGTATCCCTCAACAGAAGAATGGATGCAAAAAATGTGGTATATATACACAATAGAGTACTATTCAGCCATTAGAAACAATGAATTCATGAAATTCTTAGGCAAATGGATGGAGCTAGAGAACATCATACTAAGTGAGGTAACCCAGTCTCAAAAGATCAATCATGGTATGCACTCACTAATAAGTGGATATTAGCCTAGAAAATTGGAATACCCAAGACATAATCCACACATCAAATGATGTCCAGGAAGAACAGAGGAGTGGCCCCTGGTTCTGCAAAGACTCAGTGTAGCTGTATAGGGCAATACCAGAACAGGGAAGTGGGAAATGTTGGATGGGGGAACAGTGGGAGGGAAGAGGGTTTATGGAACTTTCGGAGAGTGGGGAGCTAGAAAAGGGGAAATCATTTGAAATGTAAATAAAAAAATATTTCGAATAAATAGAAAAAAGAGAAAAAAGGAGTAAATTCCTAATTGCTATTTATTAAAATTATGTGCTACTAATCTTGTTAACAGCACAATTTAACATCAAAGAGTACAATACCCTTGTGTCTGGCCATTGCTTCTCATTTCCCTTTTTCTAAGCAATCAGCATCTTAGACCACTTTTTCATTCTGTAACAAAATATCACAGATTGTTTGAGTTGGAAAGAAAAGGTGCTGATTCACCATGCATACCTGAAAAAAATATAGTGCAAGTTCTCAGCACCAGCTTGTATATTGGCGAGAGTTTCCTGATGGACTTTTACCTTCGCAGAGGGCATATTACTGAAACAGAGCAAAAATGCTATCTGTAGTATACAATCATTATTTTAAAAATTCATTCTGTACTGGTTACCTCCCACTAATATACAATGTGGAGATTAAGTTTACAATAAATGAACTTTTGAGAGAAACATTGGAAGCATGTAAATTAAGCTAAAATATCTTTAATCACTTAACAAAATATTTCAGGTAAAAAGTTGAGATTTTACTAGAAAGAGCAGACTTCACTTATTTTGAATATATGTAAAATTATGAAAGCACTTATATATATTTTCAGTGTTGAGATCAGATCTTTTTTTTAATTTATTAATATATTTATTTACATTTCAAATGATTTTCCCTTTTCTGGACCCCCACTCCCCGAAAGTCCCATCAGTCCCCTTCCCTCCCCCTGTTTTCCCACGCAACCCTTCCCACTTCCCTGTTCTGATTTTGCCCTATACTGCTTCACAGAGTTTTTCCAGAACAAGGGGCAACTCCTCCGTTCTTCTTGTACCTCATTTGATGTGTGGATTATGTTTTGGGTATTCCAGTTTTCTAGGTTAATATCCACTTATTAGTGAGTGAATACCATTATTCATCTTTTGAGTCTGGGTTACCTCACTTAGTATGATGTTCTCTAGCTCCATCCATTTGCCTAAGAATTTCATGAATTCATTGTTTCTAATGGCTGAAGAGTACTCCATTGTGTCTATATACCATATTTTTTGCATCCACTCTTCTGTTGAGGGATACCTGGGTTCTTTCCAACTTCTGGTAATTATAAATAGGGCTACTATGAACATAGTGGAACATGTATGTGTCTACATGTCTGTAGACTTTCTGCTATTTTGTAATGTCTGAATCTTTATATAATAATAGTCGTTTCTTGATTACATGGCATGTTTCATAAACAAGTGTTTTGTGACCTACTCCTGGCCCTGAAGTGAAAACCTTGTTTGTAGAACAATGCAACATGTGTTTCTTCAATTTACCAACATGAGGCCACATGATATTAAAAAATATCAAGTTCTGGGGCACAAATGTAATAGATTGTAACAAATTTTTATTGCATTTATTTTATAGTCAATTTAAAATTTAATTTTTTTTTTTTTTTTTTGGTTTTTCAAGACAGGGTTTCTCTGTATAGTCCTGGCTGTCCTGGAACTCACTCTGTAGACCAGGCTGGCCTCGAACTCAGAAATCCACCTGCCTCTGCCTCCCAAGTGCTGGGATTAAAGGCATGCACCATGCCTGGCCTAAAATTTAGTTTTTGTCACAAAAATTTAAAGGGACCTAAGGATATAGTTTTGTGACAAAGCTCTTACCTATAATGCATGTCTCTCACTGCTACCTAACATAATAATGAACCAAGTAAACCTTAGAGTATACGTCCTAAGTCCAAAGGGAACAAAATAATGAGCAGTGGAGGTTTCTTAGCAACAATGACAAAACATCCACTAAACAACTGATTGTGATTTAATTTAATAAAACATATATGTACCAAAACTTAGAGGTGAGGCAAATATAGTTTCAGGAAAACAGTATCTTAAAGAAGTAGCTTTTGCTTAAATCTTGAAGAAATGTGAGGGTTTTGAATTAAGCCAAAGACATTCAATGCCAGACCAGAGTCTTAGTGGGGAAACAAATAAACAATGGTTCATTCCCTCTATGTTAGGAGTTGTGCTAGAATCTGGTAACATAATTCACAACATATTGCACCCTCTACAACATAAACATACTTCAAAGATCACTGCAATGGTAGAGAGACAGTAAATATTAAAATTCAAAAGCGGGGCTGTAGAGATGGCTCAGCGATTCCAAGGACTGCTCTTCTAGAAGTCCTGAGTTCAATTCCCCGCAACCACCTGGTGGCTCATAACCATCTGTAATGCGATCTAATGCCCTCTTCTGGTGTTCCTGAAGACAGCTGCAATATATACATCATATATATATATTTCTTTTCAAAAGAATAAAAACACAAAAGTGGATATGGTGCCACACAAGCAAAGAGAAGGCAATGCATTATCCTCACTTGAGGGACATTTCATGCATTAATGCAGAATTTGTGTTGGTCCTTGAGGGATGAGTTTTGTTTATCTGGTGCAAAGCAATGAGGAATTATTTTTATGATACTGGTACTGAGTGGGCAAAGATACGAAGGCTGGAAGTCACACAGAGTTTGCAGCCATACATATTAATGTAAGAGACAACCCTTACTAGGGAATTTTCTCCTGAGCTCTAAATAAATAGTAAGATTTACAAGACTGTCACTGCCTGTCTTGTTCCAATTACTCAGAATTTAGACCTGAATGAAAAGCCTAACAGACATTCAGCATGGCCATGCGAATTTCTGTACAGCTGTTTACATATTTGACTATAGACAGTATTTCACAATATTACTTCACCTTAAACTAGTGAATGCTCAAACAATGGAGGAAGACTCAAATTACTGAGCTGTGTTAAATATCCATGTAATCAGTCTTAGGTTGACTATATGCCTGAAAATGGTAGATGGAAGGTAGCCATATGTGAATGCAGAGTCTTTGCTGGCACAGTTTGAAGTACTTGGTGTCAAGAAAATGTCAGGTAATGTAGAACTATAAACAGAGAGTGGGGAGAAGGTGTAGAAGACAATTTACCTCTTCATTTACTAGATATACATGTAGATATATTGTTATTTTGCTCGAAGAAGCAGAATTGTAAAATGGCAGTTGTATTAAGTCTAGAATAGAAAATGTTCACTTTAAAATGATGGAGAATGTTCTATGAGGCAGCAAACTAATAATTTGTCATTTTTTCCAGAGTGATGATTTGCTTGGTTTTTTTTTTTTTTTTAAATATAATGACCTCATTCTTTGTCTAAATGGAGATAGAGGCTGGCCAAGTGAAGGAAAGTAGCAATGACAAGGCATAGGCAAGACGTTAGGGACATATAGTTTTTTCCCTGTGACAGAGGAAGAGATCTTTAAAGGCCAATGGATTTGGTGACAAGGTTTTGGAATAAAGGATTCACAAAGAAAAATAATTTATGTCACTATCTTACCTGGGTTTGAAGAGGAATGTGGTTATTAGGTTTGTTGGTGTCTAATATTTTGAGGTTTTTTTTTATATATTTTGGACATTAGTCCTCTATTAGATATAGGGTTGGTAAAAATCTTGACAGTGTCCTTTTCTTTATACATTTTCAGTTTCAAGTATCCCATTTACTAATTGTTTATCTTACTGACTGAGCTACTGGTATTCTGTTCAGAAGAGTGTCATCTGTGACAATATTTTCAAGGCAGTTCCTTACTTGCTCTTCTATTTATTCTATCCAGTTTTATGTAAAGTTTTTAATTTTCTTGAATTTGTGTTTTATGCAGGCTAATTAATATGTATATATTTTCATCATTCTACATCTAGGCATCCAGTTAGATCAGCACCATTTCTTGAAGATGCTCTCTTTATCAAACTGTATCTTTTTGGTCTTTGCTAAAAATTAAGTTTGTGGGTTTATTTCTAGGTCTCTGATTATATTTTATTGATCAACCTGTCTGTTTTTAGTTCAATACCATGCAGGGTTTTTTTTTTGTTTTTTTTTTTTTTTTTACTACTGCTCTGTAGTACAGCTTAAAGTCTGGTATGGCAATACCTCTAGAAGTTCTTTAATTGTATATGATTGTTTTAGGTATCCTGGATTTGTTGTTGTTTTGTATTCCAATTGCTCTTTTAATCGAGTTGAAATTTTGATGGGAATTGCAGTGCATCTGTAGATTGCATTTGGTAAATTCACCAATTTAAAAATGGGGTTTAAACTAAATAGAGAATTCTCAACAGAGGAATATCTAATGGCCAAGAAACACCAAAAAATGTTCAACATCTGTAATCATCAGGAAATGTAAATGAAAGTAACTCTGAATTTATTCCATCTTATATGCATCAGAAAATCCAAGATCAACAAACTCAAGTGACAGAATATTCTGGTAAGCTTGCAGAGTAAGGCAAATATTCCTCCATTGCTGGTAGGAATGAAAACTTAACCACTTTGGATATCAATTTAGTGGTTTCTTGGAAAGTTTGAAATAGTTCTACCTCAAGACCTAGCTATACCACTTGTGGAAATATACTCAAAAGATGCTCCACCACACCACAAGGATACATCTTCAACTATGTTCATAGATGCTTTACTCATAATATTGCCGATACTGGAATAAAACTAGTTGTCCCTCAGCTTTAGAATTGATAAAGATAATGTGGTACATTTACACAATGGAATACTACTCAGCTATTAAAAGTAAGGATACCATCAACTTTCAGGGCAAATGAAAGAAACTAGAAAAATGATTCAGACAGAGACAACCCAGACCCAGAAAAACATGCATGTATTCACTTTTTTCCCCTTGAGAACTGCCAAGATGTCTTCTATTTTTTTTAAATTATATATTTTTATTTTCTATATCCTTTGTTTACATTCCAAATGATTTCCCCTTTCCTAGTTCCCCCCTCCCCATATGTCCCATAAACCTTCTCTCCACTCATTCTCCAATCACCTTTCCCCTTTTTCTCTATCCTGATACTCCCCTCCAATGCTAGATCAAGCCTTTCCAAGATCAGCACCCTCTCCTTACTTCTTCATGGGAGTCATTTGTTATGCTAATTGTGCCTTGGATATTCAGAGCTTCTGGGCTAATTAATATCCACTTATCAGAGATTACATTCCATGTGTATTCTTCTGTGATTGGGTTGCCTCACTTAGGATGATATTTTCTAGGTCCAACCATTTCCTAAAAATTTTGTGAATTCATTGTTTTTAATTCCATTGTGTAAATATACCACATTTTCTGTATCCATTCCTCCATTGAGGGACATCTGGATTCTTTCCAGATTCTGGCTATTATAAATAAGGCTGCTATGAACATAATGGAGCATGTGTCTTTATTGCATGCTGGGGAATCTTTGGGTATATGCCCAGGAGAGTTATAGCAGGGTCCTCGGGAAGTGTCATGTCCAGTTTTCTGAGGAACCTCCAGACTGATTTCCAAAGTGGTTGTACCATCTTACAACCCCACCAGCAGTGGAGGAATGTTCCTCTTTCTCCACATCCTCGCCAACACCTACTGTCTACTGAGTTTTTGACCTTAGCCATTCTGACTGGTGTGAGGTGAAATCTCAGGGTTGTTTTGATTTGCATTTCCCTAATGACTAAAGATGTTGAGCATTTCTTAAGGTGCCTCTCGGCCATCTGAATTTCTTCAGGTGAAAATTATATTAGCCACAAAATACATGATAACCATACTACAAGTCTCAGAGCCAAGGAATCTAAGTTACAAGGAAGAACAAATGGATGATCCTTGCATATCCCTCAAAGGACATTGGAGGTGAATGTAGGGAGGAAATTGGGTGGGAGATGGGTGTAAAATAGGGGTAGTTAATCAGTTACGAGTTATGTGAGGGAGGCCGTGGGGAGTAGGCTGGAGAACAGAAATTGATGGGATTCATTTCTGGGGAGAGCTGGAGACCAGGGACAGAGTAGGTTTTCTGGAGTCTATGGGGGTGACTCTACCTGAGACTCATAGCTACTGGAGATAAGTAGATTTAAGTGGCCATCTCCTATAGCCATGGGGGACGTCCAGTGGGTGGAGGAGGACAATAACTCACCTACAAAATTCTTGACCCAAAAATTATTTGGACTACGAAATGTACAAGGATAAAGATGGAACATAAATAGAGGGATTGGTCAACCAATGACTGGCCCATCTTAGACCCATATCTTGGGAGGAAACTAACATGTGATACTATTAATGATACTATACTATGCTTGCCATCAAGAACCTAGCATAAAAGTATTCATAGAGACTTCATCCTGCAGCTAATGGAAGCAGATGCATAGACCCACAGCCCAACCATAGGTGGAATTTGGGGAGCCTAGTGAAAGAATTAGGAGAAGGATGAAGGGAGCTAGAGAGCTCAAGGACACTACAAGAAAACCAACAGAGTCAACTCACCTGGGCCCAGTAGGGCTCACCGAGACTGAACCACCAACCAAAGAACATACATGGGCTGAACCTATAACCCATACATTTTTGTAGCAGATGTGCTGCTTGGTCTTCTTCTGGGTTCCCTAACAATTGAAAAGAAGGTGCTCTCTGATACTGTTTCCTGACTTTGATTTTTCTTTCCCTTATTTGGGTTTTCTTTTCTTGCCTCAGTGAGAGAGGATATATTTAGTCCTACTTGATGTGCCAGGGTGCAGAGGAGAAGGGGAGTTGGTAATGAGGATAGGACTAGGAGAAGAAGGGGTGATTGTGATTTGAATCTAAAGGGACTAAATAACAGTTATTGAAAAACAAGAAAGAATATGGGTCTCCAAGAGGAGACACTAATAAAGAAAATTGTTCAATACATCTTTTGTGGTTTGTATAGCAGATTTCATTCTGATACCATGAAAGAAATTTTCACAATAGTTGTAAAATTGTAATATGTATGTGTATATGAGTTATATTTAGAACTACAAAGTAACTCATTCCTTTAATTGTGATAAGATGGTGGCGCAGAGAGCAAGAGCTCAAAACACAGTATATAAAGCAGTAGAAATTGCTATAAATATGAATATGATTCTTTCAATCTTCAATATTTGAAACATTAGAAATAATATGAGTGGCCGGGCGGTGGTGGCGCACGCCTGTAATTCCAGCACTCTGGGAGGCATAGGCAGGCGGATTTCTGAGTTCGAGGCCAACCTGGTCTACAGAGTGAGCTCCAGGACAGCCAGGGCTATACAGAGAAACCCTGTCTCAAAAAAACCAAAAACTGTGTGTGTGTATATATATATATGTGTGTGTGTGTGTGTGTGCGTGTGTGTGTGTGTGTGTGTGTGTATGTGTGTGTGTGTGTGTGTGTGTGTGTATATATATATGTGTGTGTGTGTGTGTGTGTGTGTGTAAAGAAATATACATTCATCAGAAAGGGGTGTTGAATGATTAAAAGGAGAATAATTGTCTTTTAATGATCTGGCAAACTTCTGAGATTAATAACTTTGTCTTATTCTCAGGCAAAAACAGAAAGTAAATTCTATCCCAACAATCACTTGGTATGTTTTGGTAGGCAGTGCTAATTTCATAACCTTCTTTCTTCATTCCAAAATGATGGGTGTGGATGAATGGTCATATGTTAGTGACTGGTAAAAAAAAATGGGTACCAAAACAAACAGTAATTTCCCTATATAGCACAGAAAAATTAACATAAAAAAGCACTAAATTTGCAAACAACCTTAACTAGATCTAGCATCTATATTCATGTATTTTGATTTTAAAGATCTCTTTCATTTTTCAGTTTATATTTATTATAACAGTCTCTAGGGTTGATAACTTCTTTACTACATTTCTAAAACAGGGTTGTTAAACCTCTTCAGTTTTCATATCTGAGACAATATCATCTCACTTTTGTTCTTAACTCCTCTGACTGCAGAGGAACCAGTTGAAGAGCTCACTATGATGACATTGTATCATCATTCTTTTTCCATGTGAGGAAACCCTTCCTCTGCCTTTTTGTCTCTGATTCAATTATTTCTGATTTGGAGGGCTCCCCTTTTCATTCATCTCCTGGATCAGTGTTCTTTCTCTTGCACTAAGTGAAGATCATAGATGAGAGGCACTCATGTCATGATGCCAAATTTCCAGTTAGCAATTACAGAAGCTCATTCATAAATAGTCACAATCATTCAATTATGTGAGTCAAAAGAGTCATCTTTCTCTAATGCTGGCATCCCAAGCCACATCAAAGTGGCTGGAATTTATTTCATATCATTTTACCTTGATGACTGCTTAGCTTGACCATAGTCTCATTCCGTGAGGCAAACAAATGAAGCCTTTGTTTGCATTTCAGTGCATTTATCATTTTTCTGCCTTTAAAAATTCACAACTGAGATCAAAGGAAGAGGATAATAGTGATGCTTAGCAGCTAAAGGCTGTGAGAATAGTCTGCACCTCCCTCATTGTTTTTAATAATTTCAACTCATCTCAGCTGATGTTGTGTTTCTGAATAACCTGATGCTGGAAACACTGATGTTAATAATAATAAGTCATGGACAAAATGAGTTCTCAAATGTTCAGTGAAATTCCAATTCCACTTCCACAATGACTACAGGAAGTACTGATTATTTGCTCTGCAATTTGATAGGTAATTTTCTTCATCTGTGCCTAAGTTTGCACATATGAGAATGAGGGAAGGGGAACTTGATAATATTTGACACTGTTATTAGCAGGCTAAATTGTTAGATTTTTCTATCCAAGAAGTTTATCAAATTAATTGAATCTATCATTATTTTTTAATTCCATGAATAAAATTTATAAATACAAGTATATAATAGATAATGACAGTGATTTTTTTTCTACAGTGAACGTATATGTGTAATGACTTTTTGCTTGTAACATTAACTATTGCTTGTCCATTGCATTTTATCAATTTAACACAAAACTGTATATGGAGAGAGGGAATCTCAACTGAGACAATGCCTCTATGAAATTATCCTGTGCATAAGTGTGTGATATATAGTCTTTGCTTAGTGATTGATGGATCAACTCACTTATGGGAAGTGCTATCGCTTGACTTGTCATTTTGAATTGGATAATGAAGCAAACGGAACAGGGCAAGGTGAGAAAGTCAGTAATTATCATTTCCCTTAGTTTTCTGAATCAGTTTCTGCCCCAGAATCCTCCTGTCTTCTCTCTATGATTGACTTATAAGAGATCCTAAACTAATAACAGGCAAAGGTATTTTAGTATTTTTTATTTTCCTATTCATCTTTTCTCTCATGAGATGGTTGTTAAAGATTCGTCCTATTATATAAAGTTCTTTGTAAAAACGAGTCAAAGGTGCTGCTTGTCACCAAGGATTCTGAAAGACAAAAAGGGAAGAAAGTTATTTATAGAGCGCTCACTGTGCTCTATTTCCTGTTTGGTGTTAATCTTGTACATTTCAGGCAGAAGTGGTTAAATCTTGTGTTTTTATTTAAGGTATGGAGATACAGAGAGCTTCAGAGGTTGTCTTCTTTGATTGAATCAAATGTGAGGTTTATTATCAGACCAAACTTCTTCTTAACCAAGCCATGCAACAACATTGTTTACCTGTTTCCCAGTTTCTTGTCCTAAGAAATCTCACCTGGTTATGCTGCATTATGTTTGAGACAAGACCCACCAGGCTTTATAATATGTAGTTATGACAGATTAATGGTTTTTTTTTCCTCTGAGCCTGTATTAGCTGAGAGAAATTAAGATGAATGGAAACAGACATTGTCTGATCAATACTGAACGGTGTCTGGACAAAGATGGACATAAGGAGTCTATTTTCTTCTGAATCAGTGCTGAGGCTCCAAGGATGGAATGCAGAACCTTACTCATGGTAGTCAAGTGTCTTACCACTGGGATACACACAGCCATAGCTAAATTTCTCATTGTATAACAAGACAGAGGACAAACAGAAACATCATGCCTAAGAAGAGACATATACAGGCTGTCCTATAAAAAAAATCAAAACCTATTGGAAGAGAAAAAGACTTTTTCTGTAAGTGTCAAGTGATATTATAGTAGATGTTACAACTAGTTGAACTGAAATGCCTCCAAAAATGTAGAGTTTGCTTTGGTAATGTTACCGTTAAACTGAGGTTACTTTAACATTGCTATGAATATATTAGTTACAGTTTTTCATGGTCTACTAAGCTAGAAAATAAGACCTCTGAGAAATTGTCAGCATTTATATCTACTTTGTAGTTATTAAGCTCCTTTTGACTTCTTATAGTTTGTGTGGTAGAAGAAAATCTCTAGTTTTTAAAGTGCACTTAGTATTTTAAGTACATATGTGTGTGTGTGTGTGTATGCACATTTGTGTGTGTGTTTGTGTGTCTGTATGTATATGTGTATCTTAACCAAGTTGCCCTGGCATTCAACTACTACTCATAAGAGCAGATGATGAAATGTAATGCTACAAGTTAGAGTAAATGTTGGAATTTAGATTTATAAAACCAAGGAACAAACCTTCTTATACACTGATCACAGCCATCACAATTATCACAATAACTACCCAACTGTGCTGTTTGAATGGAGGATATATGAGGAATATAGAAGTCCAAAGACAATACTTTAAGCACTCTCCAAAAGTAATTCATGGCTTTTTTATAGGTTCATTAAAAATCTATTTGATTTTATAACTGGAATTATTGAGATATAGTTACTTTATTACTTATCCTATCTGGCTAATGGAGGAAATGATCTTAAAATGAAGACAAGTATGTTGGAAGAGGTGAAGTGAAGAGAATATGAAAAAAAAATTAAATAATTCATTGTGATTATTAGACGTGTATAGAAGTGTGTGATGGAGGCAAAGTCCATTTCCTACCTCTCTTTATACCTGGATAAGTCTTTCTTTTAATCATTAGTCATTCTTTGCAGGACACACTCACAAAATTTTTTAAGAATCTGTATTAGTATGTATTGGATATTAACCCTCTATCAAATGTAGGGTTGATAAAGATATTTTTGCAATCTGTTGGTTGCTGTTTTGTCCTATTGACAGTGTCCTTTGCCTTACAGAAGCTTTGCAATTTTAAGAGATCCCACTTGTCAATTCTTAATCTTAGAGAATAAGCTATTGGTGTTCTGTTCAGGAAATTTTATTTTTCCCTGAGCCTATGTGCTTGAGGCTCTTCTTCACTTTCTTTTCTATTAGTTTCAGTGTATCTGTTTCTATGTGGAGATCCTTGATCCACTTGGACTTGAGATTTGTACAAGGAGATAAGGATGGATTGATTTGCATTCTTCTATATGCTAACCGCCAGTTGATAGAGCACAATTTGTTGAAAACGCTTTCTTTTTTCCCACTGGATGGTTTTACCTCCTTTGTCAAAGATCAAGTGAACATAGGTGTGTGGGTTCATTTCTGGGTCTTCAATTCTATTCCATTGATCTAACCACCTGTCACTGTACCAATATCATGCAGATTTTATCACAATTATACTGTAGTAGAGCTAGAGGTCAGGGATGGTGATTCTGCCAGAAGTTCTTTTATTTTAGAGAATAGTTTTCACTATCCTGGTGTTTTGTTTGTTTGTTATTCCAGATGAATTTGGAACTTGCTCTTTTTGATTCTATGAAGAATTGTGTTGGAATTTTGATGGGGACTGCATTGAATCTGCAGATTTTTTTCAGCAAGATGGTCAATTTTTACTATATTAATTCTGCCCATCCATGAGCGTGGGAGATCTTTCCATTTTCTGAGATCTTTGATTTCTTTCTTCAGAGACTTGAAGTTCTTGTCATACAGATCTTTCACTTGCTTAATTAGAGTCACACTGAGGTATTTCATATTATTTGTAACTATTGTGAAGGGTGTTGTTTCCCTAATTCCTTTCTTGGCCTGCTTATCCTTTCTGTAGTGGAAGGACACTCATTCGTTTGAGGTAATTTTATATCCAGCCACTTTACTGATTTTGTTTTTCAGGTTTAGGAGTTCTCTCCTAAATTTTTGGGGTCACTTGAGTATACTATCATATCTTCTGCAAATAGTGATATTGTGACTTCTTCCTTTCCAATTTGTATCCCTTTGACCTCCTTTTGTTATCCAATTGCTCTGGCCAGGACTTCCAGTGAGTACTATGTTGAATAAGTAGCAAGAGGGTGGGCAGTCTTGTGTAGTCCCTAATTTTTCATGGGATTGCTTCAAGTTTTTCTCCACTTAGTTGGATGTTGACTACTGGTTTGCTGTATATTGATTTTACTATGTTTATGTAGGGACCTTGACTTCCTGATCTTACCAAGACTTTTACCATGAAGGAGTGTTGAATTTTGTTAAATTTTTTTTTCAGCAAAGTACGGAGCAAAGACTGAAGAAAAGGCCATCTAGTAAGTGCCCCACCTGGGAATCCATCCCAGATACAGTTATCAAACCCAGATACTATTGTGGATACCAATAAGTGCTTGGTGACCAGTGCCTGATATAGCTATCACCTGAGAGGCTCTGCCAGTGCCTGACAAATACAGAGGTAGATGCTTTCAGCCAACCATTGGACTGAGCACAGGGTCTCCAATAAAGGAGCTAGAGAAAGGACCCAAGGAGCTAAAGGGGTTTGCAGTCCCATAGGAGGGACAACAATATGAACCAACAAATACCCCTAGAGCTCCCAGGGACTAAACCATCAACCAAAGAGTACATATATGGCAGGACCCTTGGCTCCAGCTACATATGATATCCAACTGAGCAGAAGAACCAAACAGTGATGATATAATTTGTCTTTTACAATTATCTGTTTCATCATTGAAAACAGTAGGACATACAATAATGATCCAGCTGTATGGTAAGAAATTAGATGACAGAGTCTACCTTAAAATCTGTAAATAGAGAAAATTAAGCAAGAGATATTTGTCACCTTGCTGTTCCAAAAAATAGTATAGGTGCCTAAGCTAAGCATGAGACAGGAAGGAAAAAATAAATCTACTGTATTTTTGAAGGACTGGGTGAAATTATTATAAAGAAGGTCCCCTTGAATATGTTGACAGTAGGTTGAAGAGAAATCAGCACATTTTAAAATATAAATTTAAGAAGAACTCGGAATATGATACTCTTCTTTTGTAGACAAACTCATGTAGTTTGCAGTGATCTTGAATTCCATTTTTATACACCTAAGTATCATCCTGAATCCCAGATCCTCCTGCTTTTACATTTTATGTTTAAGGATTGCAGATATATGTATCTGTGCTGAGGCTTCTGCTTGAATTATGTACCTCTAACTTCCAGAAATTTATTTTTATAATCCAAACTATGTTCATTTGTCTCCACGTAAGATTGTTATTGATTCTCTAAGAGTGAAACCAGACTACAATCCCTTCCTATTTGTTCCATGTCAGCTACCCCTTGTCAATTCAAGAAAAGAAGTAAACATAACTAACTAACTAACTAAATAAATAAATAAATAAATAAATAAATAAATAAATAAGAGGCAGAAAGACAGAATAAAAAGACAAGTGTACTTGTATCGGTATTAGCCATACACCCATTGATGGAGATACTGAAGTATAGTTCTGCACAGTTGATGGCCCTTGCAGAGGTGTCCAAGGGGGAGGGATTCTATTCTATTTTGGAGGGAGGGCATTGAGGGTTTGGCCTAAATACTATTCTTAACCACTTGATAAATTGTCTAAAGATTTCCTATAACCTGCTTCAGCACATGAAGTTGGCAGAATCCAGGTACATCGGATAACTATAATTTATCCATCTCACTGGTATACTCAGCTGTTTCTAGGAAAAACTGTAGCTGGCCCCACTCTCATCAGCACAGACATGTGGAAACCCAGACGCAGAAGAAATTCAAACCACCTTTTTTGGGATAAGAATCAGAAACAAACACTATGTCAAGTCTAGAGATGAAGAATACAAAAACTAAACCGTGTAAGATGACATCTAATGTCACCCCCATCAACGTAAAATTCCATTATTAAAGAAAAATCTCTCACTTGAACTATTCTTCTCTTGTTGCTGGCTTTCCATAGATCTTGGCTGCATTTGAGAACAAGGAATGATGTAAATGAGAATATGGCAAGTCTTAGGTAACTTAATTGCTTTATGCCTCTTAATATGATAGTAATTAAAACATTCACCAATAAACTGAAAAACACTAGTGCTCCTCACTTAAAGAAGGCATTTCATATCTAGCATACCTTTAAACTAAAAAGGTGTGAATGGCATGGGACAGGCTCCATGTGTTCTAACATAAGGAATCTTCAATGTTATTGATTACAGTAGTATATCTTTTCAAAGGTTGTATAGATTTATACACAGTGTATAAGGATCTTATGTAAAATGTAGTAAGAAGGAAACCTTGTTTTCCATGCTTAAAACAGCAATAAATTGGAAAAAACTCCTTGAAGGAAAATGTAATGTTTTTTATATGCTTGCTCAAGACAAAAAGTCAATTAGAAAACAAGTGATACTCCAAGCAAATATATGGTTGTTAACACATCTATTCCATCTCTGCACTCAAATTCATATGACCTTCTCCTCCTCTGTGGTTATAAACCTTTTCTGTCTGTTGTCCAAAGCCAGCTAATAGTATCTGAGTATGTCTTTCACATAATTAAAAATTGTTTCATCTTCAAATTCTTATATGTTTCAGATAGCAGGACTTGATGTCTTTGGATGGTCATCATTCACCTTGCAGAAGATCTCATTATGCTGATATTTATTGAATTAAAAAAAAAAAAAACAGGACCTTGATCCAGAATTCTTAATAATTCTGTAACATGCTAAACTTACTTCTTTGGTAAATCAAAGTCAAAACTGAACCTCTCTTAGACTCCCATTATAAGAATTATCAAGGCAATCCTTGCAAAGTTAGTAGAACACTGCCTACCATAGAAAATGAGCTCATGAGATTTGAACTTTTATAAAACATTGTTACTATTTCTCACCCATTTATATGAGCTTTATAACCTGCTTATGTTGAATTGTCTTGTCTCCCAAAGGCACTACATGCATTCAGTAATTTTTAATTTGATGCCTAATATTTTATTAATCAAAGACACTTATTGAGGCCGTTCAGAGCTGATTCAGCAAGAGATAACCAGTGTGTCCACATAGTGTTGACATTACACTTGCAAGGACAGGCATTTAACATTTCATTAAGCAGTGTGTTCATATTGAGCCAAAGTTTTAGCTACGTGAATACTAGATAAAATAGTGGATTTTTTAAACCTATAATAAGGGTTCCAAATATTCCATCTTCTTCTTTTAAAATCTTTTTAAGTCATATTTTATTATTCTTGTTGAATTCTAAATTCCATTCCATCAATATTTTAAGACCCTGGAAGCACAAAGCTAGAACAAACTGAGGATTCTGACCTTAGGCAATTTGTTTTTTTAAGGCAATTCCAGTTCCACAATAGATAAAGAAATTCCGCATTAGCTACCTCTGAAAAATGTGAGAACTTGACGATGTCACATAAAAGATGCTGTAATGCACAACTTACCACTAAACTTTTATATAATACTGCCATACTGGGTGTAGCTGCTCACACCTGCAATCTTATATTTCAGGGAGTCAAAGCAACACAAATGTTCCTTTGGAAGCAGTGTGGACTATATAGCCATATCCTACCTCAAACAATAACAACAACAAAATAATTGCAACTTAATTTAAACATAAGATTATCAGGAAGACAATTCAAGGTCATTCAGTTCCTGGTTTCATGGGTAATGACCAGACAGGCAGTCAGATACCCACACATTACAGAAAAGGGGGATTTATTTTGCATATTGGGTGTTGGTATTCTTTGAATTGCCAGCTCTATAAATGTCGATCTACGATCCTTTTTCTGATTCCTTCTGAATTCAGACAACAGGGTCAGGGTTTTACAGTTTCCATGTCTCTGAGATCCTTGCAAAAATTAACTACAACATCTTAGGTAGACCTATTCAGTGAACAAAAAGCAATATTTGGACTTAGAGTTTATTGTGGGGCCATGTACACTATTGAATACATGCTGTATACATTTTTAAATTAATCAGAGGAGAAAGAATTTGTAAGTAGGAACAGTAGAATTAGGAAGAGAACAAATATTCAATAACTCCCAGCTATATTAAAATAATATGTTTCTATTCATGAATACTAATTTTTAAAAGAACACTTGCTTAACATTTAGAACTATTAACATACTGATTCTTTTTCATCTTCAAGTCCTATTCTGGTGCTGGTATATTGCAGGTGCTCCATATGTTACAATACAACTGAATATCTAAAAGATGTTTTTATTTTCAAATGAATCCATTGAAATTCTTTCAGGTGAAGTTGTCCCCCCTTTATATAAGAGTAATTCCTTAGAAACTGTAGAAGAATATAATATGAAAGGAGCCGTACATACAGACGAAACACGGGGAAAAGATTATCCATCAGGTACTTATCTAACCAGCCTGCCATGGAGGAGTGGAAGGCTGTGGAGCATCTCTGTAAAAAACAGGAATCTTGAAGATGAATGGTTTCCTGTGGAGACCAAAGCTGCCTTTTTAGCCTCGTTTTAATGTAGTAGGAAGGATAGAGAAAAATCATAAAATATAATCTCTGTCTCCTACAGCAGCTCCTCTCGAATTGGCTTTGTTGTAGCAACTGAGGTGTGAAGATTCATGGAGTTCAGAAGAAGCATCTAAGTTGTGCCATGGTATTTGCTGCAGCTCTGGAACAATGGGCACTGTTTTGTTTTGGTTTTGGTCTCTGGGGGGGGTCTTTGTTCATTTGATTGACAAGAAAAAATGTTTCTTCTACATTATAGAGCTAATCTCTTCACTAAGATTACACACTTCTATTTGCATTCTTCTATATGCCGACACATGCAATTAGAACAGCACTAATTGTTGAGAATACATTTTTCCCCAAATTGCATTGTTTTTGCTTCTTGTCAGAAATCAAGTGTCCATAGTTGTGTGGATTTATTTCTGGGACTTGAATTCTGTGTGGTTCCCTTGATCAACTGCATGTTTCTGTACCAATACCATTCAGTTATTATCATCAATGTTCTGTAGTACAGCTTAAGGTCAGACAGTGATTCCTCCAGAAGTTCTTTCATTGTTCTTAATCATTTTGGCTGTCCTGGGTTCTTTTGGGTTTGTTGTTGTTGTTGTTGTTGTTGTTGTTGTTTTTCATTTGAAGTGAAGAATTGCTCTTTCAAGTTATATAAAAAATTTTCTTGGAATTTTGATGAGGATTGCATTGAATTGGGAGATTGCTTTGGTAAGATGGCCATTTTCACTCTGTTAATTACCATCTATGAGTATGGGAAATCTTTCCATCTTCTGATATCTTCTTCAACTTCTTCAACTTCTGATATCTTTCTTCCGGGACATAAAGCTTTTTTCATACCAATCTTTCACTTGCTTAATCTGAGTTATACTGAGATATTTTATATTATTTTTGGCTATTTAGGGAAAGGCGTCGTTTCCCTAATTTGGTTCTCTGCCCTTTTAGGGCAGATTTCTCTGAGATAATTTTATACCTAGCCACTTTGTTGAAGTTGTTTATAAGCTGTAGGATTGAAATGAATCCTCATGAAGATATAGGATTGAAATGAATATCCCTGTGGGGATATAGAACACTAACCGGGCAGGCCCCTAATGGAGAGATAAGGAAAATGCCAACTCACAAAACTTTCAACCCAAATTTTGTCCTGTTTAATAGAAATACAAGGATAAAGGTGGCGCAGAGACTGAAGGAATGGTCTACCAATGGCCAGCCCAAATTGAGATCAATTTCATGGGTAAGTACCAATCCTTGACACTATTAATGGTTAAGCTTGAAGAAAGGAGCCTAGCATAACTGTCCTCTGAAAAGCTCCACCAAGCAGCTTACTGAAAGAGATGCAATGACCACCTCACATTGGAGGGAGCTCTGGGACTCTTATTGAAGAGTTGGGGGAACAATCAAAGGTCCAGAAAGGGATATTAACCCCAGAGAACCACCAACCAAGTTAGCTAATATGGAACTCTGGGAGCTCTCAGAAACTGAGACACCAACCAAAGATCACCCAAGGACTGGAATGAGGCCCCTGGCAGATATGCAGCAGATGTTCCACATGAACCCCCTAACAACTTAAAAGGAGGCTCTCCCTCAAGTTGTAGCTTCATTGTGATATCAGTTCCCCATCAGGGCTGACTTATCTGGCCTCACTGGGAGAGGATGTGCCTAATCTGACACAGATTTGATGCACCAGTTTAGGAGGATACACAGCAGTGTTCCCACCCTTTCAGTGTAGAAGAGGATTGGGGATGGTGAAGTATCCCAGTGAAGGATGCCTGAAAGTGTGGCAGTACTATGGATCCTAATTAATTAGTTAAGTAGTTAATAAATAAAAAAAGAAAATACCAACTTCACTTGAATCATTAACATATTATCATAGTCCACATATGTGAAATGTTAGTGGAGGTCACCATCTGTGCATTACACATATTTATTCAGGCTTAAAATGAAGTACATTTTGGGTGTGTGCATATATATTCATATTTACTGGAAACTTACTATTACTTGAAGCACTTTAGAGACATTTGTATTTGCCTATGATCCTACCTTTCTGGTTTGAATTTTACCTACTCTAGAGGAATAATTGTTCTAAATTGACCAATTTACACTTTTGTCTCATAGAATATACATTTGGAGTAAATTGGTGTCTGTCATTCTCTGCCTGTGTGCTTGCATAAGTGAGAGGAATAGAACACTCCATTACTACACTTTCCTGGGAGCCTTCAGCTAATAAATCCCTTTCACAGGATCTTATTCTCATTCCCTTCTCTTGGAAAAGCCCATTTAAATTGACTGACATGGAAATTACTTTTTATGGAGTCATCAGACTAATGTGGGAATTCTTAAATTACACAAAGGCCAATGGGTTAAAAGAGAAACAGAGAAGAAGGGAGGAATGAGAAAGGAAGAGGGAGGGAAGGAGAGAGGAAAGCACAGAGTTAGAACCAGAGAAAGACACACACATACACACACACACAGAGAGAGAGAGAGAGAGAGAGAGAGAGAGAGAGAGAGAGAGAGAGAGAGAGAGACAGAGAGAGAGACAGAGAGACAGAGACAGACAGAGACAGAGACAGAGACAGAGACAGAGAGAGACACAGAGAGAGAGACAGAGAGAGACACAGAAACAGAGACAGAATACCATCTGCTTTTTTGGACATTCCTTATTTGATATGATTTCACCATATAGAACCTTAACCACACTGTATGTCAGCTTCCTTGCCTCTCATCTTTATGCTATAGTATTATTTAGTAAAATGAAATAATCTGTGTAGCTGGAGCCCAAAGTTGTCATGTTATATATTATTGAATAGCAGCTGTAATTATTACTATGGTTGTCATCCAGGACTGTTTCTCTGCAATGGATTCTAGTTCAGGGACTCAACTCAAAGCCTTCTTTCACTGTGCTTTTCCATTTTAACTAATCACAACTGATTTTTGTTTTTGCTTTTGTTTTTTCTACCTTATAGTCAAGCTAGAGTTAGAACTCTCAAAGTCAGCAGTAAAAATAAAAACATCAGTGCAAACACAATTGAAAAAGACTTGTTGCCATGGTAATGCTTTGGCCAAAGTCATGAAAAGGTAACCTAAATGGAAAGGGAGAGTATAAAAAAAAAGTTTCTTGAATTTTTTTTAACTGTATTGAGTGTGATGGCTAGCAGGACCATTCCAAATTGTACTTAGCAGACATGTCTTCTGTGTTTAAAAATCTTTCTTTGCAGTGAGCATATTTTTCTCTGGTGCTATTATTACACCCAGAGCGATCACTATCTAATACTGGCAAATGTTTCTTCAGAAAGTAGATAGGATCTGTTCATGGTTTAAAAGTTAAACACTACAGACTTATAGCATAGTTCTTCCAGATTTTTCTACTGTTCATTCATCTATGGCTTACAGTCATTCTATGCAGTGTGTGAGGAAGTGCATGTATTTATCTAGGTATTGCATTAGGTAATTCATGGGATTACCATATAGCCTGAGACTTACTGGTTTTGAAAAACATTAGTTGTTATGATTAATTAACATTATTATTGTGGTCTTGGACATAATCATTATGCTCATTATTTCAGAACTAATAAAATTAAGACAATCTTAAGAGATTGTTTAGATTTTTCTTCATCTTGAAAAGATTACAAATCAAATAATGGCTTCATTATAGTAGAAATTAGCAGATTCTGGACTAACCAGATCATGATCTAAATTACAGATTCAGCAGTTTAAAGGTATTTTCACTTCACATGCCATTGAGTCCAAGAAAAGCAACATTATTTAACATAGTAAACAACACACTAGAAACATTTAATATGTCTGGATCAAGTTAATTAATGTATAGAATGGGAACTGAGTTAGTATATAATTCAGTGGCACCTAGGACAGAAATAGGATTCCAGATAGCAGTATAGCTGATTGACAGAATCTAACCCAGTTAAGGACTGGTATCAAGGAGAGTTTTCTGAACATTCCCAATCAGTGCAAAGTTAAGCCTTTCACTGTTAACTTCTGCCAAGAAAAATAACTGTCAAGATCATATCAAGTTTGAGTGGTATAGCATGGTATGCTTCATTATACCACAGAACATCAGGATATCAACAGGATTTTAAGATGCACCATGGTTCTAGTTGACTTATATATTCTCAATCTGAGGTTTGCTCTGTGTTTTAAGACTTTTTAACCATTACATGATTCTAGGAATTTTATTCCAGGAACTGTCAGTTAATTATATGTTCAGTTTTCTTGACACATGACTCTGAAGATTCTATTTAGGTACAAAGAAATCTGTCTTCTCAACTACTTAGAGAATAACTCTCCTCCCACCCTACCCCCTAAATTACTCTGAGGCTTGTTTACCTGATTCAAAACTCTGTTTGATTACTGAAAAGTTACAACTTTTAACTTAATTAGAAAGTTTTCAAAGAGAAAATTCTTTCTATAGTGCATGGATAAAACCCTAATTAATGGAGAAAAGAATGTAAAACATATCTAAGTATGGACATATAAATTTGTTTCTGTCTCTGTATGTAATATTGAGATTTATAGATATATTAAAAATTTGACAGCCATGAAAATATTTTTAATCATTTAGCAAAAACCAGATACTAATATTATAGCTATTAATATAAAGATATCATTGTCATATTATCTTGCTTACTGAACCATTCAACTAACTTGATCCATTTTGAGGTATATCAGAATTCTTCTATTTCTTTGTGTTGCTTAGTATTCACATGACTCCTGCTATACATTATCCCATTATGAAATATAAAAGGGAAATCCCTCAGTCAAGATGCCAAACACTGCAATGAAGCTCAAGTTATGTGTGTCAGTCAGTCCATGGTTCTCAAATTCTAAGCCCTCCATTTACTTATAGGTCATAAATCAGTATAGTCAGAGAGCAAAGATCCAATCTGAAAATATTTTTATGATTAATTAGTCCCATTATTTGCTAGAGAGAGCCTTGCATTAATCTCTGAGATAGATCTCCAATTTACACATGGAGATAATTTAGATCATCATTTTTCTGCTATTTCTTCAACTGAAAGTACATTTCTTTTAAATCTGAACATCTCACCACAGTAGCAAGATAGATTTTCATATCCACTTTTCAAATGAGGAATATTATTAAGGAGATTTAGTTATGTAATATCAACACAGAAGTGCATTATTATGGGCTGGATGATAAGTAAATAATGCACAGTTTAGATGTAATAGGTCACATCTACTGCCATAGTATTTTGGAAGCAAAGACATCAGTAGGTAACATGATCTACCAACTCTTTCATTCTTGAGAACTGAGAAATCAGATCGGATGTTTTCAAGATTTTTAAAATCAGTTTTCCTATGGTCTAGTATTCTGAAGAAGAAAGAGGATGTTACAAATGCAGAAGTTTTAACTCCTTCCAAATTTACACACTGAACCCAACTCCTTAAGGCAGAGCCATCTGGACTTCACTAGATCATCAGCCTCTTAAGACAAAGGAAAAACCTCATTTAAATACCAAGCGACCTCCCTCCCCCACTTGTGAACCTATAGCAGATAGAAGAAAAGACAAAACTGAAAGCTCTGGGCTCTGTGAACTGCTAAACTATCTCCCACTTGTCTCAAATGTACTAGTACCTGGAACATGGGGCCCTAGTCTTCAGAAGTGTGCAGAATATGTTAAATGCAGGCTTCCATGTCTCTAATGTTCTGCTCACACTAAAACAACACAAGAGGTCAGAAAATCCACTGCACAATAAGGAAAAGACTTCAAAAGTAAGCTGAGGAGATTCACACCCAGCCCTGACATATTACTATGGAAGCTTTAGTCAAATCAACTGCTCGCTTAATATGTTACCTAAAATACAATTTCGTTTGTAATATGACTAAATATGTATAATGCTCTGCATAGTATCTCACTTATAATTCTTTTTCTTTTTCTTTTTAGCAGAAAATAGTGTTTATTTAGGGCATTGGGAGGGGAGTTAAGGTGGTAGTAGAGACAGAGAGAGGCAGAGAGACAGAGAGAAGGAGAGTGTAGAGAAGTAGAGGCCAAATGCATGGAGAAGGGGGGAGGGGAGGAGAGAGAAGAGCCCAAGAGTGCAAGAGAGAAGCTGAGAGGGAGAGAATAAGAGAGGCAAGAAAATATAATTTTTTTTCAATAAATAATATTTGTCATTGATACGGTATGCTTTTGCAGCTATAAACTGCCTGTAAATATGAATGTGTAAATTGCTAATACAGAAGGCAGGAGGTATCCTCAACAGAAGCTCTGTTGATTTGATGGGACAGTTCTTCACTGAATGTTTAATCTAGAGGAATTTCCTGTTTTCTTAATGGGAGATCAATCCTTGTCAGGGATTTGGGCACTGATTCAGTTAAGTCATCATTGTAAGGAAGTAATTTCCTCTGGCATGGTTTCCTGTTGAACTAGCCACTATGAATAATATTCGTGCAATATTTAACTGCTGAGGGCATTTGAATACCTTTGGTGGAAAACAGCCTTTTCTTAGTGAATATGCTATACAGACAGATGCTTATGTGCTCAAATTCTGAGGCTATCCAACTAGTAGAAAATCACAGAAGAAAATGATTCCGGTTTGTCATTTTCTACTGAGCACAGTATTTTGATGTATCTCACCTCAAATTGCAAATATTCTTTATAAATATTCAATTTTAAGTCACTCTTCAAGCATTTTAAAGAGTGATATTGATTATATTTGGTAGACATTTACAGAATTTCTCAGGCCTATGATCATTTTGACTTTAAAACATTTTTCTATATACTACTCTCTCATGTATATTATAAACATGCAGGTCTTTGTTTGCCAAACTACATCCACAAGTACTTGTACTAACACATGTGTTGTTTTTAGCTCCAGCACATTGCTTTGTGCTTGAAATTCAATCGAATTGCAAATTAACTTATGAAGAGTCTCATTTCTATTCTTCAATATTTACACTCTTAAAATCAAGCAATTTCAGGATTAATACTTGTTTAAATTTTTCTAGACAAAACCGACCTTTTGCTAGTGATAATTAATATTGAAATACCTAATTTCTGTAGGTATTGAATTTACCAAAGCTGCCCTTCCTACACAGAAAATAAGAGCTAAAGCATTTACAGTCAGAAGAAAAGTGGTAATTGGTAGAAAATATATCATTTTTTATACAGTTTTCCTCTTATACAGAAAGAACTCCCTAAATAAATAAATGCCAAGTTATAAATGGTTTGTTTATAATTTTCGTCATTTAAAGCCCCCCAAATCCAAGATCAGATAAGAATATTGGCTAAGATACTATAGAATAAGTTTAATAAAATGCAAATGTATATAGATAAGCATATATATGCATAATTTACTTATATCTATGTATGAGTACAATAAACATTTTATGTAGAAATATGTGTGGTTGTTTGTGTTTGTGCACACATATACAAAGCACATGATCACACCGAGTAGTATTCATTGATGCTGTCTCTTCCTTTTATTTTGAAATAAGATCTCTGATTAAACTCAAATTCACCAAAAAGAGTAGTTCAGTGAGGTCCTCAGAGATACCTGCCACTACATCCCCAAAGATGATTCTCTGGGGTCTTTTACTTTCCCCCAGGTCTTTTCCTCTCCTAACCTCTTGTTTACTTTCCCTGTTCTTCTTCTCACTTTCATTCTTCTTATTTGCTGAATTAAGCACTTGACTAACTGAGCAGTTTCCCCAGAACCAAATATGGATATATTTGCAGTTACTTGTTCTATTGAAAATTGCAAAAGGATATTAAAGATGGTCAAATTCTTCAAAATTACATAACCGTGATTAAATGCTATGCTATGAATTTATTCACTTATTCAAATACTTTTTCCTATATATCTAAAATCCAGCGTGGCTACGTCCATTACAGCCAGTGATGGAGCAGTTAAACATAGGTATCTGTAAAACTTCCATTGTGCAAGCCTTCTGGTCCCCACCTCTGGATCTGGAGCAGCCTGGGACACGTGTCCCATCCCCCAGCAGTGCAGAGGGCCAGCAGTGCCTCCGAAGGCCGCCACAGGGAGGCACCTTGCTCTGGTGTGTCTGTCTGACCCAGCAAAGCAGAGGATCCATCCTGAGGCCTCGGGCGGGAGCCTTCCGGTCACCACCTCTGGATCAGATGCAGCCTGGGCCACACACCCTGTCCCCAAGCAGTTCAGAGGGCCAGCAGTGCATCTGGAGGCTGGCCTCAGGGAGGCTGCTTGCTGGGGTGAGTCTGTCTGACCCAGCAGAGTTGAGGATCCATCTGGAGGCCTCTGGCGGGAGCCTTTCAGTCGCCACCTCTAGATCTGAAGCAGCCTGGGCCACAGGCCCCATCCCCAAGCAGTGCAAAGGGCCAGCTGTGCAACCAGAGGCCGCCTGCAGGGAGGCATCTTACAAGGGTGAATCCTGCATTGACAAGACCAACTAACACCAGTGAGATCTAGATGGCAAAAGGCAAACGTTGGAACGTTCCTAACAGAAATCAAGGCAATATGGCAGCATCTGAACCCAATTTTCCATTAATAGCAAGTCCTGGATACCCCAACACACCAGAAAAGCAAGATTTGGATGTAAAATCACTGGTCGTAATGCTGTTACAAGAACACATGAAGGACATAAATAAATCTCTTAAAGAAATTCAGGAGAAAAATGATCAAAAGCTAGAAGCCTTTACAAGGGAAACACAAAAATCACTTAAAGAAATTCAGGAGAATATGGGTCAAACGATAGTAGCCAATAAGGAGGAAATGCAAAAATCAATTAAAAAAATACAGGAGAACTTTGATCAACAGGCAGAAGTCATGAAAAAAGAAACACAAAAATCTCTCAAAGAATTACAGGAAAATACAAACAAGCAAGTGAAGGAACTGAGAAAAAACACCCAGGATCTAAAAACAGAAGTAGAAACAACTAACAAATCACAAAGGGAGACAACTTTGGAGATAGAAAACCTTGGGAATAAATCAGGGACCATAGATGTAAATATTAACAACAAAATACAAGAGATAGAAGAAAGAATCTCAGATGCCGAAGATACCATAGAAACCATGGACTCAACGGTCAAAGAAAATGCAAAATGCAAAAAGCTTGTAACCCAAAATATCCAGGAAATCCAGGACACAATGAGAAGACCAAACCTAAGAATTATAGGCATAGATGAGAACGAAGATTTACAAATTAAAGTCCCAGCAAATATCTTCAATAAAATTTAGATGCCCATAAATATACAAGAAGCCTACAGAATTCCAAGCAGACTGGACCAGAACAGAAATACATCCTGTCACATAATAATCAAAACCACAAATGTACTAAAGAACATCATACTAAGTGAGGTAACCCAGTCTCAAAAGATCAATCATGGTATGCACTCACTAATAAGTGGATATTAGCTTGGAAAACTGGAATATGCAAAACATAATCCACACTTCAAATGAGGTACAAGAAGAACGGAGGAGTGGCCCTAGTTCTGGAAAGACTCAGTGTAGTAGTATAAGACAAAACCAGAACAGGGAAGTGGGAAGGGACGAGTGGGAGAACAGAGGGAGGGAAGGGGGCTTATGTGACTTTCGGGGAGTGGGGAACCAGAAAAGGGGAAATCATTTGAAATGTAAATAAAAAATATATCGAATAAAATTAAAAAAAAAAAGAAAAAAAAGAAAGAATATTAAAGTCAGTAAGAGAAAGAGGCCAAGTAACATATAAAGGAAGACCTATCAGAATCACACCAGACTTCTCTCCAGAGACTATGAAGGCTAGAATATCCTGGGCAGATCTCATGCAGATTCTAAGAGAACACAAATGCCAGCCAAAACTACTATACCCAGCAAAACTCTCAATCACCAAAGATGGAGAAACTAAGATATTCCATGACAAAACCAAGTTTACCCAATATCTATCAACAAACCCAGCCCTACAAAGGATAATAGGAGGAAAACACCAATACAAGGAGGGAAACTTCACCCTGGAAAATGCAAGATAGTAACCTTCATTCATCAAACCCAAAAGAAGATAACCAATCAAATATAAAAGATAACATCAAAAATGACAGGAAGTAATAATCACTATTACTTATTATCTCTTAACATCAATGGACTCAATTCCCCAATCAAAAGACATAGACTAACAGACTGGATACATAAACAGGATCCTACATTTTGCTGCATACAGGAAACACACCTCAGTGTCAAAGACAAACACTACCTTACAGTAAAAGGCTAGAAGATAGTTTTACAAGCAAATGGTCTCAGGAAACAAGCCAGAGTAGCCATTCTAATATCAGATAAAATTGACTTTCAACTTAAAGTCATCAATAGAGACATTTTGCTGGTCAAAGGAAAAACACACCAAGAAGAACTCTCAATCCTGAACATCTATGCTTCAAATGCAAAGGCACCCTCAATCATAAAAGAAACTGTATTAAAGCTCACAGCACACATTGCACCTAACACAATAATTGTGGGTGACTTCAACACTGCACTTTCCTCAATGGACCGATTAGGAAAACAGAAACTAAACAGGGACACAGTGAAACTAATTGAAGCTTTGGACCAATTAGAGTTAACAGATATATATAAAACATTTCACCCTTAAGCAAAAAAAAATATATATATATACCTTTTTCTCAGCACTGCATAGTACCTTCTCCAAAATTGACCATATTTGTTGAGGTCACAAGACAGACCTCAACAAATATAAAAAGATCGAAATAATCCCATGCCTCCTATCAGATCACTATGGAGTAAAAGTGGTCTTCAATAGCAACAAAAACAACAGAAATCCCACATACACATGGAAACTGAACAATACTCAACTCAATGAAACCTTGGTCAAGGAAGAAATAAAGAAAGAAATCAAAGAATTTTTTAGAAAATGAAGACACAACATACCCATATCTATGGGACATAATGAAAGCAGGGCTAAGAGGAAAACTCATAGCCCTGAGTGCCTCCAAAAAAAAAAAAAAAATAGAGAAATCATACACTAACAGCTTAATGATACACCTGAAAGCCCTGGAGCAAAAAGTAGCGAATTCACCCAGGAAGAATAGAAGGCAGGAAATCATCAAACTCAGGCCTGAAATCAATCAAGTAGAAACTAAGAGAACCATACAAAGAATCAACAAAACCAGGAGCTGGTTCTTTGAGAAAATCAACAAGATAAATAAACCCTTAGCCAGACTAACCAAAGGGCACAGAGACAGTATCCAGATTAACAAAATTAGAAATGAAAATGGAGATATAACAACAGAAACTGAGGACATTCAAAAAATCATCAGATCTTACAACCAAAGCCTATACTCAGTACAACTGGAGAATCTGGAAGAAATGGACAATTTCCTAGACAGATACCAAACACCAAAATTAAATCAGGATCAAATAGATCATCTAAACAGTCCCATAATCCCTAAAGAAATAATAGGGGTCATAGAAAGTCTCCCAACCAAAAAAATCACGAGACCAGATGGTTTCAGTGCAGAATTCTATCAGACCTTCAAAGAAGACCTAACACCAATACTCTTCAAACTATTCCACAATAGAAACAGAAGGAACACTACCCAACTCGTTCTACGAAGCAACATTTACACTGATACCAAAACCACACAAGGATCCAACAAAGAAAGAGAAATTCAGGCCAATTTCCCTTATGAATATTGATGTAAAAATACTCAATAAAATTCTTGCCAACCTAATCCAAGAACACATCAAACAATCATCCACCACGATCAAGTGGGCTTCATCCCAGGGATGCAGGAATTGTTCAATATACGGAAATCCATCAATGCAATCCACTACATAAACAAACTCAAAGAAAAAAAACATATGATCATTTCATTAGATGCAGAAAAAGCATTTGACAAAATTCAGCATCCTTTCATGCTAAAAGTCTTGGAAAGAACAGGAATTCAAGGCCCATACCGAAATATAATTAAAGCAATATACAGCAAACCAGTAGCCAATATCAAACTAAATGGAGAGAAACTTGACACAATCCCACTAAAATCAGGGACTAGACAAGGTTGCCTTCTCTCTCCATATCTTTTCAATACAGTAGTTGAAATTCTAGATAGATCAATTAGACAACATAAGGAAGTCAAAAGGATATAAATTGGAAAGGACGAAGTCAAATTATCACTATTTGCAGATGACATGATCGTCTACTTACGTGACCCAAAAACTCCACCAGAGAACTACTAAAGATGATAAACATCTTCAGCAACGTGGCAGGTTATAAAATCAACACAAGCAAATCAGTTGCCTTCCTATACTCAAAGGATAAGCAGGCTGAGAAAGAAGTTAGGGAAATGACACCCTTCACAATAACCACAAACAATATAAAGTATCTTGGTGTGACTCTAACCAAACAAGTGAAAGATCTATAGGACAAGAACTTCAGGTCTCTGAAGAAGGAAATTGAAGTCCTCAGAAAATGGAAAAATCTGCCATGCTCGTGGATTGGCAGGATTAATATAGTTAAAATGGCCATTTTGCCAAAAGCAATATATAGATTCAATGCAATCCCCATCAAAATCCCAACTCAGTTTTTCACAGATTTGGAAAAAGCAATTCTCAAATTTATCTGGAATAAGAAAAAAACCCAGGAAAGCTAATATTCTCAATATTAAAAGAACTTCTGGGGGTATTAGTATCCCAGACCTCAAGCAATACTACAGTGCAATAGTGTTAAAAACTGCATGGTATTGGCACAGGGACAGGCAAGTGGACCAATGGAATAGAATTGAAGACCCAGAAATGAATCCACACACATATGGTCACTTGATATTCGACAAAGGAGCTGAAAACATCTAGTGGAAAAACGATAGCCTTTTCAACAAATGGTGCTGGTTCAACTGGAGGTGAGCATGCAGGAGACTGCGAATTGATCCATTCATATCTCCTTGTACTAAGCTCAACTCCAAGTGGACCAAGGACCTCCACATAAAACCAGACACACTGAAACTAATAAAAAAAGAAACTGGGGAAAACCCTTGAGGACATAGGCACAGGGGAAATGTTCCTGAACAGAACACCAATAGCTTATGCTCTAAGATCAAGAATTGACAAATGGGATCTCATAAAATTACAAAGTTTCTGTAAGGCAAAGGACACAGTCAAAAGGACAAAATGGCAACTAACAAATTGGGAAAAGATCTTCACCAACCCTTCTCTGATAGAGGGATAATATCCAATATATACAAAGAATTCAAGATGTTAGTCCCCAGGGAACCAAATAACCCTATTAAAAATGGGGTACAGACCTAAAGAAAGAATTTTCGCAGGAAGAAATTTGGATGGCCGAGAAGCACCTTAAGAAATGATCAACATCATTAGATATTAGGGAAATGCAGATCAAAACAACCCTGAGATTTCACCTCACACCAGTCAGAATGGCTAAGGTTAAAAAAACAGGAGACAACAGGTGTTGGTGAGGATGTGGAGAAAGAGGAACACTCCTTCACTGCTGTGGGGTTGTAAGATGGTACAACCACTCTGGAAATCAGTCTGGTGGTTCCTAATAAAACTGGGCATGACACTTCCCTGCTATACCTTTCCTGGGCATATACCCAAAAGATTCCCCAGCATGCAATAAGGACACATGCTCCACTATGTTCATAGCAGCCTTATTTATAATAGCCAGAATCTGGAAAGAACCCAGATATCCCTCAATGGAGGAATGGATACAGAAAATGTGGTATATATACATAATGGAGTACTATTCAGCAATTAAAAACAATGAATTCATGAATTTTTTAGGCAAATGGATGGAACTGGAAATATCATCTAAGCAAGGTAACACAATCACAAAAGAATACACATAGAATGCAATCATTGATAAGTAGATATTAATTAGCCCTGAAGCTCTGAACACTGAAGATACAATTAGCATAATAAATGACTCCTATGAAGAAGTAAGGAGAGGGCCCTGATCCTGGAAAAGCTTGATCCAGCATTGTAGGGGAGTACCAGGACAGAAAAAAGGGAGGGGGAAAGATAGGAGAATGGATGGAGAGAAGAGGACTTATGGGACATATCGGGGGGGGGGGACTGGGAAACGGGAAGGCTTTAGAATGTAAACAAAGAATATAGAAAATAAAAAAAAATTGAAAAAAAAAACCTTCCATTGTGCAAACCACAGCCAATCCTTTAATACATGAATCATTATACACTAACATGGGCACAACTGTTAGACACTTGGAATATAGAGGACATAGAGAGAGCAATCATAATAAAATACTATGGATATGCCTCTGTTTGCAGCTACTTATTTTGACATCATGAGATCTATATCTCAACAGCCAGAGCTCCTCACTAGAATTAGATGAGAGAAATAGTTCATGGCAATTTCCATTCAGTACTGTGTATCCTGAAGGGGAAGAATTTGAGCTGCAAAATTACTCCATCTTGCCTTGCATACCAAACTTTAGAGGGGTAAATTTATAGTATTGTATCAGCTTCATTACACCTTAAATCACTTGAATTGTAAATAACCATGTCACTGATCATATTGGAGATAATTTTGAAGTATTAAGATAACGCCTTCAAATTTAAATTCTCAAACTTTCATTTCTTTATAAACTTACCTGGGAAAAGGATCAAACATTTTAAAATAATAATAATCAATATTAATAATAAATTATATTTGATAATACATTATATTGTATATTATTGTATTATATATTACATATGTAATTCTGATAGTATGTATATATCTGATATTATGAATGTCTTCCTTCAATTCTTGTCAATTTACATCGATTCCCACATTGTGTTCTCTAAATGACTGATATCATCAAGTTGTGCGATTATTATATTACATATTATAATAAGATTTATATTAATTCTTATTATTATTGCTATCACTATCATTATTATTTTTGGACTCCCTTATAATTCAGACTTTGATCTTCCTGGCTTTGCTTTTCAAACACTAAGATTGTCAGTGGGCAACATTGTCAAATCAAGGATAAAATTTATTTCGCAGGTTCCCCAGTGCCATTTAAGATGACCAACATATTATATATGAATCTTTGATTATTAAGAAAATATCAAGTATGTTTCTTTGGGGACGAGTTGGATGAAATAAAAATTGCTTGATATTGACAGGTTATAAATCATTTCATCCTCAGTGAAGTAGAAAACATACAAAGAGTGTTCACAGAGTACTTATTTATGAAAATTTAAAAATATTTTCAATATTTTGCAATTAAAATGTAGTTACACATATATTTATGCACTTAGTATGTATATACATACATATATGCATATGCATACATTCACACACTAATGCATAAATATACTGGTACTTACATGCATATTTAAGTATTGATGATTTTGTACAGAATATCTAATTGGTGTGTTCTTCCCTGAGGAATAGTTTATTAGTCTCAGGATTCCACAGTTCTTTTTGTAGGCTTAAGGCCTTGGGATGTCTTGATATGAGAAATACTTTGAATCTCAGGAACGGAGGCAAATTAGAAGGGCATGGTGTACATACAATGGGTAATCTGTAGGGATAATAAATTGACCAGTGAGATTGCACTCAGTTTTGAGAATGATTACTTCTTACTGGATGTCTAATGACATCATTGCATGATAAAGCTGCTTTAAAGACAAGATGGAATTCAGAATGAAATAAGATAAAATGAAGTAACCCTTATACTTCTTTGTCATTCTTTGAACAGGCTGTAATTTTTCATATTAAGGACATAGGGTCTATTTCTCATTACTCCTGAGACATAGAAATACATACAGAGAAATACATAGATGCAGGCACACACACACACACACACACACACACACACACACACACACACTTATCCAGTAACTGATAGTTATAGAGACAGGTGCAGAGTTATGGAAATTTAGCTGACTTGTATTGGAAATGGAGACACCCTTGGCCTATTCTGATTCTCATTCTCCCTTGGATTCTCCTTCCTTCTGAAAGTTTTCAGTTCTTGTAAATTTGCATCAGGATTCCCATCTTGCTTTCTCTAAACAATTGATATTGCCAAGCTGGGTGAGATACTGCCTTTAAAATTCAAACCACATCCACAAGTGATTGAATTTATATGAGCACAACTGAAATGAAGTTATATTTCTTTATAAAGAAGGGTGTTCATCAAGGGCATAATAGCATTCTCTTGACCCTCCCAATTCATTCAACCTACTGTTTTATTATTACATGGTCAAATGAATCACTTTTCTTCCATAGTGTAAAATATAGTATTTTCAAAACATTATTCATTAAGTAACAGAATATTTAGACCTACAACAAAAGCCTTCTTTACAGTTTCATTGAATCAACAAACAGAATGATACCAGAGGGCTAGTAATATTTGAAGGGTGTAGAGAACATATAGCTTGCTATTCCTCCCTTTTGGTCTATTTTACAGCTCCCACTACACAAAATCAACCACATGAAGCATGTTAATTTTGATCATTTCTAACCATCTTATTTCTACAATATATTCATATATTTAATGTTTTGTCAGATACGATGCTTTCTTAAAGAATAGCCCCTTTGCCTGTTTAATCCCCATAGAATCACCTTGTCTCTTACCTTTTTCTGCATCCTTTGTAAAGTAGGCAGAAAGGGAGGGAACAAGTTATTGTTGTGCTATGAAATCTGTGCCCAAACAAGTAAAAATAAACATGGTATGTTTTAAACATGTGATATAATAATAAATCATTTGCAACATTAATTTAGTTGTATCTACTTATTGCCTTCAAGGACATTTGTAAATAAATGATGAATCGAAAGGGAAACAAAATGTTATTGGTAGTATGCTAAATCTTTGTTTCTGTTAAATGTACAAGCATTTACAAGAGAACTAACCTGTTTTACTAGAATGAAATTATACCATTTTTTCAATCCACTAACAATGTGAAGTTGGTATGTCCATCTCCTAGGTCTCTCTGCTTGTTTCTGTGAAGTTGCTAAACTAAATAATAGTACTTATTATTCAAGATGACTCATCTTTATTATAGAGAAATTATACTATTGTACAGAGAAAGAAACAATTGAAGTAATGAGGACTCCAGGGATTGTTATTCATTTTCAATATGGATGTAATATTTATCAAATATTATAAATGAAAACTAAAAGAAATATTGACATGGAAGCATTGATTATTGATACTTCTACAAATATAAGTAGAAATACAATTGAAGAATAACAGTATCTGTTATTGCTAAAGATTAATGATTAGGGCAAAGTAAAGATATTATGAACTTAAATCAAAAATAAGCTATAAAAACTGGACATTGAATTTAACTTGAAAGATGTTATGAAGTCCACTCAGAGTAAATATAATGAGGAGGGGATATGAAATCATGCAGAAAGAATGATATAAGTCCACATTACATGTCCTTAAAAAAATCTATAGACTTTTTAAAATATTACAGTCAGAAACTGTAATATTTTTGTGTTTATTTAGATATTTATTTGAGATTTGGTCTGACTCTTTCCAGTGCTTCTAGACTTAAATTTACTGTTTGATTTCTACAGGATCCTGAGTGTTAGAATTAAAATTGTGTCTCCCAATACCCTCCCGAAACAGGGATCTTAAACTTGTGTTGGTTATCCAGTCAGTTACCAGGGGCTGCTGAATTCATACATTTTGCAAGAGAGCCTACAACTGCCAGTTTGCTATACAAACGCAATCCCTAACTACATTACAAACATTTGCCTTCTAACCACAGATAAGAGAAACCCTTACTCCTCATCACGTAGTAACAGACAAAAACTCACAACCAGTCAAAATAAAGTTGTGGAGCCTAGTCTCAACTTATACACAACTCTTCATTAAGGCTCAGAGATCATGGCAGAAAAGGTGCCTGGAAGGGCTGTTATAAGAGTGTGTCTCCTAGGAGAGAAGCTACACCCATATAGTTTGATTAACTTGAATGCCTGAGCTTGGATTGAACAGAGGTAACAGTAATAGATCTGAAAAAGTGCGCGGGGGAAGTCCCACATGTCACCTATAAGCAAATAATTATAGACAATTAAGACAATATACGTCTTCCTCAAGAAAGACCATACCAATTAGTTATTCAGTGTCTAAATAGTTGATCCTGAAGCCGTTTACATAACAATAAGATAATATAGGCTTAGAAGACTGTATTTATGTATTTAGAATATATATACACACACATATATGTATATGTGTATATATATATAATCTCATATATGTATATAACAATATAACAATTACAAGAGAGAAAATAAATTTAGAAAGGAGAAATAAAGGACATGGATTCATTGATGAAAGGACAAAGTGAAATGATACAACTCAAAAATTAAAATAAATAAAATCTTTCCAAGTACATATTCATCAACTTATGAGCGAGCCATTAGATTTCCAATCCATTCTGACTTGGCATAATTTTCTAAGATTAATTTTGTTTTAAGTAGATTTTTATGGAAAATAAAATATTCTGTTTGTAATGAATAGTCATATGTACATTCATAAAACATACAAGAAATTCATAACTAAAGCAAAAATACATTGTACAAGCTTTGGTTTCTAACTGAATATGGGATGAGATTGAGTAAGTAATACATACAGTGTGAAGGCAAAATGTAACCGCTGTGGCTTCTGCATGCACAGCTATTGCTTGAAGAAGCAATTCTGTCAGGAACCCAGTAACAAAGTTAAATTGGAAGGAGGTTCAGGACCTAACATCTTATTTAAAATCAATGTCTTCAGAATAGCTATACATTGCATTGATATTTAATATTTCACAGATGCATGTATTCCATTTGTATGCACTGTTAATAAAACAGAAGCATTTGATGAAATTCTTCCCTCAAGATCTGGAAGGTTTTTTAAAGTTTCATGTTACAATGAATTTCTCAGAACAAATCAACGGAAGCAGGATAAAAGGAGCCATGATTCAAAGGTGTTTATATAATCATCTACTGGAGACAAAACTGTCTCTGTCCATTAGATTTATTACATAACCATTGGTCATTCTGCTTTACAACACACTTTTCTTGTATTCCTATGAAGAGGGTAGAGGAATATTAAAAATTTGGGCATACAAATCACCTATATGTGTCAAATGCCTTCAAATGAAATGCTAAAAAAATTAACTTCATCAATATTAATTGATTAATTTATATTCGTTCATGAGATTTGTTGACTAAAGTATAGGTGAACACACTCATGCAATAAATACTATTATTGCACTTTTATATGGTTATGTTTATTTTACAAAAAACAAATAACATGATAGTTATATGTATGAATGATCTGTGACCTACCAAATTATCTTGTTGTTGCACTTGAAAGATAGATGCAATCTCTTATGTTTTTGTTATATTTCATTTTACTTTACAATGTACACATTATAATTAATTGAGTGATAATATAATATTCATTGTAGGAATAGTAATTGTTATTAATTTTATAGTGCTGCATGGAATTATGCATTTAACTTTTGTATAAGATAATCTGTTTTATGTATATTAAAGGCTTTAATATTCCAAATGTCCCTAGACATTCCCAAAGTTAATTTTTAATACTGCTTTATAAGGTCAGATATTCAAACCTTCATTCAATAAAATGGTTTAAAAATTGCTTAGAACCAAGTGTTTTTAAACAAATTTGATTCAAATCTCTTTCATATACAAAATCTAATTTCAGGAAATTACCTTTCTTCTAGCCTTAGACCAAACCTTCCAATCATGAGGACTCTCAACTTCTCAGCCTCTCACTCCTGGATAGAAGTTTTCGTCATTGTGGTCTGATGAGTAGAGGTAGAAACTAAGTACTCTTATGATTAATCTGAACACCGTAACCACCTTGTCACAAACTATTCCAAGGATTTGTCTATTATAGAAGACACTATTATAATTTCTATCAAAAAAATTGTTCTGTATTTTCTCTCCTGCTAAAGCTTTCTTTGGCTAGTTGTGAGGCTTAGTCCTTCATTAAATTCAGGTTTCTCTTAGAGAGGACAATTAGGGTGCACTTAAATATATGATGAAAAGTAATATTTAGAAAGAGAAGATATTTAATCATTATATCATATTATATGATGTAAATTATTATTTTATTTTTCAAATGATAAAGTTGGGGACTCAATTCGCCCACCTCACTGTACTTGTTAGAGTCATGAAAAAAATTTATATTGTCTCCTTAGCTTGTGGTTTATAGAGACTTCTTACCTGAGAAAAATTCCTTTAGGTCCTTTTGGGTCTTGGTTATCTCAGGATATTTTCTAGTTCCATCCATTTGCATTGCAAAATTTATGATGTTTTTGTTTTGTTTGTTTGTTTTCTCTTGTTTTCTTTTTTATTAGTTATTTTATTTGCATTTCAAATGCTGTCCCTCTTCCCAGTTCCCCCTCTGCAATTCCCCTGGCCAATACCCTTCCCTCTGGTGCTCCCCTACCACCCATGCACTCCATTCCTGCCACACCACCCTAGCGTTCCCCTAAGCTGGGTCATAGAGCCTTCACAGGCCCAAGGGCCTGTCCTCCCACTGATGCCAGATAAAGCCATCCTCTGCTAATATATGCAGCTGGAGCCATGGGTGCCCCCCATGTATACTCTTTGGTTGGTTGTTTATTCCCTAGGAGCTCTAGAGGGTCTGGTTGGTTGATACTGTTGTGCTTCCTATGGGGTTGATTGCAAACCTCTTCAGCTCCTTCATTCCTTCCCCTAACTCCTCTATTGGTGTCCAAGTGCACAATCAGATGGTTGACTTCTAGCATCCATATCTGTATTGGTCAGGCTCTAGTAAAGCCTCTCAGGGAACAGCTATACCAGGCAAGTACTTTTGGCATCAGCAACAGTGTCTGGGTTTGGTGTCAGCAGATGGGATGGTTCCCTAGGTGGGACAGCCTCTGCATAGCCTTTTCTTCAGTCTCTGTTCCACTCTTTACCTCTGTATTTCCTTTGGACAGGAGAAATTCTGGGTTAATATTTTGAGATGGATGGATAGACCTGTTTTAAATAGCTGAATAGTATTACACTGTGTAAAAGAACCATGCTTTCTGTATTCGTTTTTTTATTTGAGGAGCATATGGGTTGCTTCCATAAACCAATATAATAAGATCCTACATAGAAAATGTTAATTAATATTGAATTTTCTATATAACTTTACATGAGATCGGTGCTTTTTATTTATTCAACCATTGAATAATACAAATAATTCAACAGGCCTGGAGCTTTTTGGTTATAAGAAATTTTCACTTCAATAGTCTATAAATTTAATAAATATGGATTTCTCTTATTTTTTTTTACTTTCTCTTGTCATATTGGTATTCATCCTAATCAAAGAATGTTTCTATTTAAATTTAGTTTACAAAATCATTTTCTTCATGCTGTGGATAAACTTATTTATATTTCATCATCAGTATTTGTATTGATTTTCTAGCTCCAAATACTAGTACTTTGTATTTTCTCTTTGTCGTACAATGCTCTGACTTTTAAAATGTGCTGTTTTATATCAGTCCTCCAGTCCAATGCTTTCTCTTGCGGTTGTTTGAAAGAAAATTGTCTCCCAGAGTTTCAGGTATTTCAACACATGGTCTCCAGTCACTGGTACTGTTTGAGGCTTAGTTGATGAAGCCTTGCAAGAGGAAATGTGGCTGACCAAGGAAGAGGAGGTACAAGGCAGGAGGCAGCTGGGTTGGCATTATCAGTGTTTGAAAGTAAGAGCTTTGCACCACTTATGTTCTTTTTTTTTTTTTTACTGTTTCCATTTCTTTTTTTTTATTCGATATAATTTATTTACATTTCAAATGATTTCCCCTTTTCTAGCCCCCCCACTCCCCGAAAGTCCCGTAAGCCCCCTTCTCTTCCCCTGTCCTCCCATCCCCCCTTCCCACTTCCCCGTTCTGGTTTTGCTGAAATCTTAGGGTTGTTTTGATTTGCATTTCCCTAATGACTAATGAAGTTGAGCATTTTTTAAGATGTTTCTCCGCCATCCGAAGTTCTTCAGGTGAGAATTCTTTGTTTAACTCTGTACCCCATTTTTTAATAGGGTTGTTTGGTTTTCTGGAGTCTAACTTCTTGAGTTCTTTATATATATTGGATATTAGCCCTCTATCTGATGTAGGATTGGTGAAGATCTTTTCCCAATTTGTTGGTTGCCGATTTGTCCTCTTGATGGTGTCCTTTGCCTTACAGAAACTTTGTAATTTTATGAGGTCCCATTTGTCAATTCTTGCTCTTAGAGCATACGCTATTGGTGTTCTGTTCAGAAACTTTCTCCCTGTACCGATGTCCTCAAGGGTCTTCCCCAGTTTCTTTTATATTAGCTTCAGAGTGTCTAGCTTTATGTGGAGGTCCTTGATCCATTTGGATTTGAGCTTAGTACAAGGAGACAAGGATGGATCAATTCGCATTCTTCTGCATGCTGACCTCCAGTTGAACCAGCACCATTTGTTGAAAAGGCTATCTTTTTTCCATTGGATGTTTTCAGCCTCTTTGTCGAGGATCAAGTGGCCATAGGTGTGTGGGTTCATTTCTGGATCTTCAATCCTGTTCCATTGATCCTCCTGCCTGTCACTGTACCAATACCATGCAGTTTTTAACACTATTGCTCTGTAGTATTGCTTGAGGTCAGAGATACTGATTCCCCCAGATTTCCTTTTGTTGCTGAGAATAGTTTTAGCTATCCTGGGTTTTTTGTTGTTCCAGATGAATTTGATAATTGCTTTTTCTAACTCTGTGAAGAATTGAGATGGGATTTTGATGGGTATTGCATTGAATCTGTATAGTGCTTTAGGCAAAATGGCCATTTTAACTATATTGATTCTACCGATCCATGAGCATGGGAGGTTTTCCCATTTTTTGAGGTCTTCTTCCATTTCCTTCTTCAGAGTCTTGAAGTTCTTGTCATACAGATCTTTCACATGTTTGGTAAGAGTCACCCCAAGATACTTTATACTGTTTGAGGCTATTGTGAAGAGGGTCATTTCCCTAATTTCTTTCTCAGCCTGCTTATCCTTTGAGTATAAGAGAGCTCCTGCCGCCATGCTTCCTGAACAAGACTATTATCCCATTGCAATCATCAACCTGTATTCTGTTTAGTCTAAGTTGCCTTGCTAGTAGTTTTTTATATTGCAAACAAAAAATTCTGTAACTAATACATTGCTCTCAGTTTTATGTGTATAATTTTCCATTTAAATATTTTGTATCCTTTCTACTTCCCACTGTGATTTCTTCCATTGCTGAAGACTCAGAATTCTTATGCTTAATTTTTAAATATTTAAATCTTTTTCTAAGTAAAATGTCTGCTAAAAATTAAACATAGGGTTTTGTACATGCTAGAACAAGAAAACTACCACTGAGTTAATTCCGAAGTAATGTTCTCCTTCTAGAAATTTAATTTTTTTTAAAATTAAACTATCAATAATGTCTGTTTTTAAATTCTATTCGTAGTACATTTATGCTTTAGCATTCTAATGTACATTTCTACTTGCAATTGAAATTGATATGCACTGGGAGTTTTTATTTGTACTAATAGTCATTCAACTAATGCCAGCAACAACAATAAAATAATAAATAAAAGTTATGAAGAAATGAGTCGAAATGTCAACATAAAAATAATAAATGGATCCAAAGGAAAATAAGGACAAAATAAGTAGGAAAAAATTCATATGTAGGACAATTACATTAATTTTGTTTTGTTTTGTTTTTCATTTTTGTAAATGATTTTATTTCCCTTTAAGTTTTCTGTCTTTGGCTGTTATAAAGACCATGACCAAAACCACTTCACAGGCATAGAGCAGTTATTTGGCTTACTTTTCCAGATCTTAATCCATCCTTGAAGGAAGTCTGGGCAGGAACTCAAGGCAGTAGCATGGAGGTGGGAACCACCTTGCTGTGTTCACTGGCTTCCTCCCTGGCTCATGCTCAGTTACTTTATGCAGTGGCTTTCTGATAGACCATCTGACTAGTGATTGTGTTGTCACCACTGGACTTCTCTGGATTCATTAAGAGTCCTATGATCCCTTTCCCATTCATGGTGGGATATTGATGAACACAGTCCTGCATAGGTAGCTATGGATGCTAGGAGTTCATGGGGTAACAGGATGCCATATGTAGAAGCCAGCATTTTGTAGCACTTTAGCCCTCGTACCAATATAACATTCTTTTACTTTCCTTCTGATGGTTTAGAGGGTGATACAAATATACCATTCAGAGTACTGAGTTTGAGAGCATGAGGAAGTCATAAGGAGCAGCTGTTTGACAGTAAGAGGACATTTGTGAATGTGAATCCCCAGCTGAATGTGAAAAAAACCAGCATTAAAGAGGTCAAGGTCAGAGTCTCTGAGGAGGATATTGGTGAAGTTGCAATCCAGTCTCTGAGTTGAGACCTCTGCAGTTTTTATAGATTCCAATACTATGGAACAGTAAACAAGAACATCAGCTTCTGAACCATGAGACAAGGTATGTGTGCAGTGTACGGCAGAGCTGGGGAAATAGACTTGCCAGTTGGCCCACTTTTAACCCAGAGGATCTTTAGTGAGGTCCACATATAAAGCACTGGATCTTTGTATACAGTTAAGCTTTCGTTTTGCCTCAATTTTAATACAATGTGATTCTCTTCCTCTTGATTCCCATATAATCTGATTTACTTATTCTGATTCTTCCTCCTTAGAGTAAGAAAACAATTACTTCTTGTTTCTTTGTTTTTTGTTTTTCTTTTGATTTGTTTGTTTCCTGGTTCTCCCACCTACACCCACCCATCCACACACACACCATTGCAAAAGGGCCTAAGTTAGACTTTGGAATTTTATAGAAATATATTTCAGTAGAGATTTTTAAATTTTACATATACAGCAATTTTTTTACACAAACTATGAACTTTGAAGGAGACCTTAGATATTTTAAGAGACCAAACATTTTAAATTGCTTGAATATGTAAAGACCATGGAAGCGAAATTGATATTTTTTATAATGTGACATTAATATCAATATGTATCATCGTGGGGACAAATTAGAATGAAAGTTTCTACATAGGGATGTGCTTGTGTGTCAAAATGACAAGGGGTCAATTGTGCTGGTTAGTTTTGTGTCAACTTGACACAAATTGGAGTAATTTAGGGAGAAGAAATCACAACTGATAGGATGTCCCCATCAGGTTGGCCTGTTGGCAAGCCTGTGAGGAATTTTATTGATTGATGCAGGGGAGTCCAGCTCACTGTGGATATTGTCATCACTGGTGGTCCTGGTTGCTCTGAAAACATGTGCTGGACGAGCCATAAGGAGCAAGACAGTTGACATCCTTTCTTCCATGTTTCTCCTTCACTTCCTGCCTCCAGGTTTCAGCCTTAAGCTCCTGCACTGACTTTCCTCTATGATAGTTTTTCTTTGTCCTAAGAAGCAAATATTTGCTTTGTTTTGTTTTTCTTGTGAGCATTTAAGCTTGTTTCAAGGGTTTCACTCTCACAAGGTCCTACAAAGGGATAATGACACATTGGTATTTTATGAACATTTAAAACTCCTACCCGATGATGTCCTGTCTTCTTTTATTCTCTCTAGGCCTTTTCATATTAGTCAAGACAAGTTATGGGGTCCCCATCCAGTCAATATTTACACATAGTGGCCTCTGGATCTCCTGATATAAGAGGTCACTTATGTATTATTTTTCACAGTAGATTGTGATTCATTGTTTATTTTAATCCAGTTGTAGTAACCTGTGTACAATATATTTGTGCACTGTGTGTGAATGTGGTTATTCATGTTCATATGGGTAGTTGAGTTTACGTGTAAATCTAAGGTTGATGTGCAATTGTTTTCAACCTTATATATTGAGGTGTGGATCACGGTGAATCTGAAGCTTGCCATTTTGGCTAGTCTGGTTAGAAACCCAGTTCCTATATTTCTCTGTGTCTGTCTTTACTGTGATATTGCTGGGATAGGAGGTGGCCACCACATCCATGCTACATTCATATTGGTACTGGGATCCAAATCTAAGTCCCCAGTCTTGCGAAGGATACACTTTGCCTACTGAGCAAGCTCTACATCTAGACTCTATATTTCTCAGTTACTTTCTGTAGTGAAAATAGAAAGAGTAGATTATTGGTTAGTAATTAAGATGTTTGCTACAGTTACTCTGAATTTGTTTTAGGAATAGCATCAACAGTAACACTCAAACCTTGATCTAATGTTCATGTAATTAGTTAGTTAATTTATTCAGAAACGGCATCTTTCTGTACAGAGATATTGCCTGCCTTTGACTCCATGATCCTCCTTTCTGAACTGACTAGTGGAAGGATCACTACTGTACATGTTCATACCTAGCTACCTTAATGTAGGTACAACAAGAGAAAACATAAATGAGGGAAAACAGAAAACATTCTAGTTGCCTCTAAATTATCTGGTCTGCTTCATATAAGAGCTCATGAATATTTTATTTTTCTTAGCAACATGGTTACTTCAGATCCATTTTTCCTCCTGTTTTCATTTCCTCTTTTGCTATAATAAACTTTTCAATTAATGACAATATTTTATGTTAGTTATAACATGCTTTTATCACTATAAATAAAAGTATACTCCTACTGCAAAAATGGTTAAAAGGTGCACAAGATGATGTATAAAACTAATAAAGTATTATAACAGAAGTACATGGTTATAGTAATATTTACTTTATATATTTTGTAGATTAAAAATGTACAGTATGTTCATTGAACAGTTGAAGTCTGCTTATAGTCTGTCATATATTTGTTTTTGTAACTTGTATGCATTTGCAATCATTTGCTTCCCAGTTGCTGTGTATTTAAAAATATTTTATAAAGAAAATATATTAGAAATATATATATTTTGTATTTGTATCTTTCATTTATTATTATTATTATTATTATTATTATTATTATTACTATGCATAATATATAAAAAGGGAATCCTTGGACAAAATAATATTCATTTCCACAGGTTCATGAATATAACATATTGCATAAATTTGTATTTATATTACTGATGGAATTGTTCAGTGGTCTGCTGCTTCTCTAGTATAATAATAATAATAATAATAATAATAATGTGCATTATATATGAAAAGGAAATCCTTGGCCAAGTAAATATTCATTCTCCACAGGTTCATGAATGTAATATATTTTATTAATTTGTACTTATATCAATGATGGAATTGTTCAGTGGTCTACTGCTTCTCTAGTAAGCACAGGCCTTGAATGCAATCTTCAGATCTGCAACAAAGTTTATGCATATTATTTATAGCTTGTTTGCTAATAATTGATTGTTAGCATAACAAAAGAGGTGTTTGGCATCAGCATTCAGAGAGAAAAACAGGCTGTGTGAGTCAGAGTTATGCAGCCAAATCGCCTTCATCTCCTTAATCATGAAATATACAAATATAAGTAACCCAATCACAAAAGAACATTCATGGTATGCACTCACTGATAAGTGGATATTAGCCTAGAATTTGGAATACCCAAGACACAATTCACATATCAAATGATGCCAAAGAAGGAGCACCCTCACCAACAAAGAGGACGCAACACCAGGGAGTTTCTTCCTTCTTATGATTTATTCGGGAAACCTTGAATTAAGCTTATTTCTACTTTTGGCGGCACTGGGCTCTCTCCCAGCCTGACCTTATATAGCCTACTCAGCCCCGTCTGCCAAGGGAGATAGCCAGCCGTTTCCTCATTGGTGAACTAAGTGAGTTCTTCATTAGCATGTAAGTGTGATAAGGAATACAGCACACTGAGCATGTACTAAAGTAATTTACTACCAGGGAGCTGCATGTGGCCAGCGCCATCTTGTAATAGAGATGAACAAAAGGTGACTTACTACAGAACAAAGTATGGATATTCTAATCCTTCTTAGAAGGAGAAACAAAATACCCTCAGAAGGAGATACAGAGACAAAGTGTGGAGCAGAATCTGAAGAAAAGACCATCCAGTTACTACCCCACCTAGGAATCCATTGCATATACAATTACAAACACCAGACACTATTGTGGATGACCACAAGTGCTTGCTGACAGGAACAGGATATAACTGTCACCTCAGAGGCTCTGCTAGTGCATGACAATTACAGAGGGGGAAACTCTCAGTCAGTCATTGAACTGAGCACAGGGTCCCCAATGGATGAGATAGAGAAAGGACCAAAAGAGCTGAAGGGTTTTTCAGCACCATAGGAGGAACAACAACATGATTCGCCAAGTACTTCCAGAGCTCCCAGGGACAAAACCATCAAGCAAAGTGTACACTTGGAATTACCCATGGCCCCAGACACATCAACAGCAGAGGATGATCTGGTTGGAAACCAAATGCGGGAGAGGCCCTTGGTTCTGGAAAGACTTGATACCATAGTGTAGAGGAATACCAGGAGAGGGAAGTGGGGGTGGGTTGATTGGGGAAGGGGAGATGGCTTAAGGGATTTTCAGGGGAGAAGGGATCCAGGAAAGGGGACAACATTAGGAAGTGTAAATAAAGAATATACCTAATTAAAAAAAAAGGAACCATTTGCCCTGAAGGTGATAGAGGTGCTTATCAGGAGCCAAGCTCACCTCAGGAATGTAATTTTTTTATTCTTTGATGACCTTTTTTCCCAGTGATAAGCACCTGTATATTCAGCATCATTGTACTGGATTCCTACTCCAGCAAAGAAGGCCTCTTCTTCTGCATATGGATGCTGAGCATCGCTGTTTGTGGACAATCAGTAACTAACCACCTTCTCTCCCTGTAGGCAAGTTGCTTTGCTTTGACTTCATTTCATATTTGCATTTGGTTGAACAGCCTAGAAGCCTCAGCAAGGAAAAGCAAATCAATATAATATAGACAAGGTAAACAAAAAAAAAAGGGGGGGGGAGAGAATACAAAATCCAACTCAGTAGAATATTTTTTTCACTTTTAAGTTGGAGAAACACAGACATTCCACCCATATGGTGCAGGTCACAAACTCAAAGATTGTGCTGAATATGGAAATTACTGTGCTATGCTGAGACAAAATTATTTGCATCGAAGACTTCTGCACTTCGAAAAACCTCTAATGGTTTAATGTTAAGTCCTTCGTTTAGACTTATCTGTCCACAGACACAATTGAGTTTACAAAAAGAAGTGCCCTGATTATCCTCATTTACTGGAACTCACATAGAAGAAGGCTCATTACTCTTTAAGAACTCCTACAAGAATTAGCATCCTCATCTTTAAGCTGCTTCAGATGATGTCTGAGCTGCTTCAGCTCCATGAATTGCTTACGATCCTCTCTGTTTCCCCAGTATCTTTTAAGAGACACTAGTTATGCACTAGTACCCAGGAATGTGATTACTTCTTGGCATATATTTGGAAAAATACACCAGAGAATGTAATTACAGCATTGTTTGTAATGAGGACAATAGGAAACAATTTAAATAAACATCCACATGACATTGATAAATAAAGAATGAGATATTTATGAACTGGAACCTTGTTTGAAAGGAAAGTGAATGAACTGGAATATTATGCATCAATATGCCAGAATTATTGTATTTACTAAAATGGCAAGATACTGAATGATTCATGCTGTGTGATGATGTTATATAATGTTTGAGAACATAAAAGGCGATTGCAAACAAAAAATTATAGCTTTATAAATAAATAATAACAGTGTAATAAACATTTGTAAAAATGGAACAGACCAAGAAAATCAGGGGAGTTATTACTTTTGCATAGGGTAATGGGAATAGAACCAGAGATGAAATTACAGAGGAAAACACAAATCTGTTTAAATAGCCATGAAGACTGTTAAATTTACAATTTTATTTAGTTGGACTGTAACATTCTAATGTTTATGGTATTATTATTTTTAATAATTGAATGTATAAATGATTGTAAAGTAAATCAAGACATGAGCGCAAGCATTATCCACTCCCCCCCCCCCAAAAAAAACATTCTGGATCTTAAACACTTTTATTTCATATCAGAATTCAGATGACGTGGTTCTACTTTGAACAAAGTAAATCAGGCCCATGGGAAGTAAACACAATACAAAACAAAAGATTCTATGAGCATACTATGACAAACAAAACCAATTTCCCAGGATGTGATATGCTTGTGTTTCTTTGATACACATTGGGGGTTATTGCTTTGGAAAATAGTCTCCTAACCTTTTAAAACCATATTTAAATATCAGTTTTAGCTTAAGGGCCTGATAGAACTAATTTCACTTTAATGTACTTCTTTAAACATAGATAGATAGATAGATAGATAGATAGATAGATAGATAGATAGATAGATAGATAGATAGATGATAGATAGATAGATGACTATAATATAACACTACCCTCTAGAAACATGCCTCTAACTTATTTTCCTTCTTAGCAAAATAAAGAGTATTGTCTTTATGCTTTTTCGTCTTTCCCACCAGCCACCATTTTTATTGCCATTTCCACCACTGATATCAAAATCAGCACATTTTGGAATTCTATCATTGGCTAAGAACTAACAGCTTTCCATTGTATCTGTCTTGAAGCATCAGTCTGTGTACATATGAAATACCTCAAACTCAGTTATGTTAAATAACAGTTTACAGGGTGAAACTTTAATATGGTAAAGCCAATGTTTGAATCATACTGAGTGCATCTAAGCCCAGGCCCTAAACCATGAAGTTAATCCTGATAGCAGCTTTATTTATTATCAGCTTTATGTATAAATCCAGCCTTCTCATGATGACGTACTTTCTGTTATTTGCTAGGGCCATTATTTATTACAATTGAATTACAGAACTTCTTGTAAATAGCCTGGTACTTCCATAATGTTGAGAGACCAATCCTGGGTTCAGACTCCATCTTAGAGGACCTAACTTAAAGTTGAACTCTCTAGCACCGGCTTCTAGGATTCCTCCCCAACATACCTGTGACTCCATGTTAGCAGGCTACCCCTGGCACTTCACTTCCTAACAAGCACCAATTAGGAGGAAAGCAGAATTTAAGTTTATGCTTTGGCTCCCAACACCAGGCAATAATTTTAAAGGGCAACAAAATTCCATAATCGCTCCGAATCCGATGTGTGCTAGAAATCCCCCGTTTTTTTCAAGATTCATTTATTATTATTTTTTGAAATTCTCAAAGGATTTTTTATTGTTATTTTTTACTCGATATATTTTTTATTTGCATTTGAAATGATTTCCCCTTTTCTGCCCCCCCCCCACTCCCCGAAAGTCACATAAGCCCACTTCCCTCCCCCTGTTCTCCCACCCACCCCTTCCCACTTCCCTGTTCTGGTTTTGCCTTATACTGCTACACTGAGTCTTTCCAGAACCAGGGGCTACTCCTCCGCTCTTCTTGTACCTCATTTGATGTGTGGATTATGTTTTGGGTATTCCAGGTTTCTAAGCTAATATCCACTTATTAGTGAGTGCATACCATGATTGATCTTTTGGGTTACCTCACTTAGTATGATGTTCTCCAGCTCCATCCATTTGCCTAAGAATTTCATGAATTCATTGTTTCTAATGGCTGAAGAGTACTCCATTGTGTATATATACCACATTTTTTTGCATCCATACTTCTGTTGAAGGATACCTGGGTTCTTTTCAGCTTCTGGCTATTATAAATAGGGCTGCTATGAACATAGTGGAGTATATATCCTTATTACATGCTGGGGAATCCTCGGGGTATATGGCCAGGAGTGATATAGCAGGATCTTTCAGAAGTGAGGTGCCCAGTTTTCTGAGGAACCACCAGACTGATTTCCAGAGTGTTTGTACCAGTTTGCAACCCCACAAGCAGTGGAGGAGTGTTCCTCTTTCTCCACATCCTTACCAATACCTGCTGTCTCCTGAGTTTTTAATCTTAGCCATTCTGACTGGTGTAAGATGAAATCTCAGGGTTGTTTTGATTTGCATTTCCCTGATGACTAATGAAGCTGAGCATTTTTTGAGATGTTTCTCCGCCATCCAAAGTTCTTCAGGCGAGAATTCTTTGTTTAACTGTGTACCCCATTTTTTAATAGGGTTATTTGGTTTTCTGGGGTCTAACTTCTTGAGTTCATTGTATATATTGGATATTAGCCCTCTATCTGATGTAGGTTTGGTGAAGATCTTTTCCCAATTTGTTGGTTGCCGATTTGTCCTTTTGATGGTGTCCTTTGCTTTGCACAAACTTTGTAATTTTATGAGGTCCCATTTGTCAATTCTTGATCTTAGTACATATGCTACTGGTGTTCTGTTCAGGAACTTTCCCCCTGTACCAATGGCCTCAAGAGTTTTCCCCCAGTTACTTTTCTATTGGCTTCAGAGTGTCTGGCTTCATGTGGAGGTCCTTGATCCATTTGGATTTGAGCTTAGTACAAGGAGACAAGGATGGATCAATTCGCATTCTTCTGCATGCTGACCTCCAGTTGAACCAGCACCATTTGTTGAAAAGGCTATCTTTTTTCCATTGGATGTTTTCAGCCCCTTTATCGAGGATCAAGTGGCCATAGGTATGTGGGTTCATTTCTGGATCTTCAATATTGTTCCATTGTTCCTCCTGCCTGTCACTGTACCAATACCATGCAGTTTTTAACACTATTGCTGTGTAGTATTGCTTGAGGTCAGGGATACTGATTCCCCCAGAATTTCTTTTGTTGTTGAGAATAGTTTAAGCTATTCTGGGTTTTTTGTTATTTCAGATGAATTTGAGAATTGCTCTTTCTAACTCTATGAAGAATTGAGTTGGGATTTTGATGGGTATTGCGATGAATCTGTTTATTGCTTTGGGCAAAATGGCCATTTTAAGTATATTAATCCTGCTGATCCATGAGCATGGGAGGATGGGAGGTTTTTCCATTTTTTGAGGTCTTCTTCTATTTCCTTCTTCAGAGTCTTGAGGTTTTTTTTTTTTTTTTAATATTTTTATTTTCTATATTCTTTGTTTACATTCCAAATGATTTTCCCTTTCCCAGATCCCCCCTCCCCATATGTCCCATGAACCTTGTTTTCTCCATCCGTTCTCCAATCACCTCCCTCCTTTTTCTCTGTCCTTATATTCCTTTCCAATGCTAGATCAATCCTTTCCAGGATCAGGACCCTCTCCATACTTCTTCATGGGAGTCATATGTTATGCAATATGAGCCTTGGATATTCAGGGCTTCTGGGCTAATTAATATCCACTTATCAGAGATTGCATTCCATGTGTATTCTTTTGTGATTGGGTTACCTCGCTTAAGATGATATTTTCCAGATCAAACCATTTGCCTAAAAATTTTGTGAATTCATTATTTCTAATTGCTGAGTAGTATTCCATTGTGTAAATATACCACATTTTCATTATCCATTCCTCCTTTGAGGGGCATCTGGGTTCTTTCCAGCTTCTGGCTATTATAAATAAGGCTGCTATGAACATAATGATGCATGTGTCTTTATTGCATGCCGGAGAATCCTTTGTGTATATGCACAGGAGAGGTATAGCAGGGTCCTCTGGGAGTCTCATGTCCAGTTTTCTGAGAAACCTCCAGTCTGATTACCACAGTGATTGTACCATGTTGCAGCCCCACCAGCAGTGGAGGAGTGTTCCTCTTTCTCCACATCCTCACCAACACCTGCTGTCTCCTGAGTTTTTGACCTTAGCCATTCTGACTGGTGTAAGGTGAAATCTCAGGGTTGTTTTGATCTGCATTTCCCTAAAGACTAATGATGTTGAGCACTTCTTAAGGTCCCTCTCAGCCATCTGAATTTCTTCAGGTGAAAATTCTTTGTTTAGATCTGTGCCCCATTTTTAATAGGGTTATTTGGTTCCCTGGGGTCTAACTTCTTGAGTTCTTTGTATATATTGGATATTAGCCCTCTATCAGATGTGGGGTTGGTGAATATCCTTTCCCAATTTGATGGTTGCCGTTTTGTCCTTTTAACAGTGTCCTTTGCCTTACAGAAACTTTGTAATTTTATGAGGTCCCATTTGTCAATTCTTGATCTTGAAGCATAAGCTATTGGTGATCTTTCAGGAACTTTTCCCCTGTGCCCATGTCCTCAAGGGTCTTCCCCAGTTTCTTTTCTATTAGTTTCAGTGTGTCTGGTTTTACATGGAGGTCCTTGATCCACTTGGAGTGAAGTTTAGTACATGGAGATAAGAATGTCACTTCCTGAGGACCCTGTTATACCACTACTGGGCATATATCCAGAGGATTCTTCAGCATGCAATAAGGACACATGCTCCACTATGTTCATAGCAGCCCTATTTGTAATAGCCAGAAGCTGGAAAGAACCTAGATGTCCTTCATCGGAGGAATGGATACAAAAAATGTGGTATATTTACACAATGGAGTACTATTCAGCCATTAGAAACAATGAATTCATGAAATTCTTAGACAAATGAATGGAGCTGGAAAACATCATACTAAGTGAGGTAACCCAGTCTCAAAAGATCAGTCATGGTATGCACTCACTGATAAGTGGATATTAGCCTAGAAACTTTGAATACCCAGGACATAATCCACACATTAAATCATGTCCAAAAAGAATGGAGGAATGGCCCCTGGTTCTGGAAAGACTCAGTGCAAGAGTATAGGGGAATTCCAGAACAGGGAAGTGGGAAGGGGTAGATGGAAGAATAGGGGGACAGAAGATGGCTTATGGGACTTGTGGGGAGTGGGGACCCAAAAAAGGGGAAATCATTTGCAATGTAAATAAAAAAATATAAATAAATAAAAATAAAAATGAAAAAAAAAAAAGAATGGATCAATTCGCATTCTTCTGCATGCTGACCTCCAATTGAACCAGCACTATTTGTTGAAAAGGCTATCTTTTTTCCACTGGATGTTTTTGGCTCCTTTGTCGAAGATCAAGTGACCATCGGTGTGTGGATTCATTTCTGGATCTTCAATTCTATTCCATTGGTCCACTTGTCTGTCACTGTGCCAATACCATGCAGTTTTTAACACTATTGCTCTGTAGTATTGCTTGAAGTCAGGGATACTGATTCCCCCAGAATTTCTTTTATTGTTGAGAATAGTTTTAGCTATGCTGGGTTTCTTTTTATTCCAGATGAATTTGAGAATTGCTTTTTCTAACTCTGTGAAGAACTGAGTTGGGATTTTGATGGGGATTGCATTGAATCTGTAGATTGCTTTTAGCAAGATGGCCATTTTAACTACGTTCATCCTGCCAATCCAAGAGCATGGCAGATTTTTCCATTTTCTGAGTTCTTCTTCGATTTCCTTCTTCAGAGATCTGAAGTTCTTTTCATATAGATCTTTCACTTGTTTGGTATTCACACCAAGATACTTTATATACTTTGTTGCTATTGTGAAGGGTGTCATTTCCCTAATTTCTTTCTCAGTCTGCTTATCCTTTGAGTATAGGAAGGCTACTGATTTACTTGAGTTGATTTTATTACCTGTCACTTTGCTGAAGTTGTTTATCAGCTGTAGGAGTTCTCTGGTGCAGTTTTTTGGGTCACTTAGGTAGACTATCATATCATCTGCAAATAATGATAGTTTGACTTTTTCCTTTCCAATTTGTATCCCTTTTACCTCCTTATGTTGTCTAATTGCCCGAGCTAGTACCTCAAGTACAATATTGAAAAGATAAGGAGAAAGGGGGCAGCCCTGTCTAGTCCCTGATTTTAGTGGTATTGCTTCAAGTTTCTCTCCATTTAGTTTGATGCTGCTTACTGGTTTGCTGTATATTGCTTTTACTATGTTTAGGTATGGGCCTTGAATTCCTGTTCTTTCCAATTCTTTAAGCATGAAAGGATGCTGAATTTTGTCAAATGCTTTTTCAGCATCCAGTGAAATGACCATGTGGTTTTTTTCTTTGAGTTTGTTTATGTAGTGGATTACATTGATGGATTTCCGTATATTGAACCAACCCTGCATCCCTGGAATAAAGCCTACTTGATCATGGTGGATGATCGTTTTTATGTGTTCTTGGATTCGATTGGCAAGAATTTTATTGAGTATTTTTGCATTGATGTTCATAAGGGAAATTGGTCTGAAGTTCTCTTTCTTTGTTGGTTCTTTGTGTGGTTTTGGTATCAGTGTAATTGTGGTTTTGTAGAAGGAATTGGGTAGTGTTCCTTCTGTTTCTATTTTGTGGAATAGTTTGAAGAGTATTGATGTTAGGTTTCTTTGAAGGTCTGATAGAATTCTGTACTGAAGCCATCTGGTCCTGTGCTTTTTTTTTGGTTGGAAGGCTTTCTATGAGCCCTTCTATTTCTTTAGGGGTTATGTTACTGTTTAGATGATCTATTTGGTCCTGATTTAATTTTGGTGTTTGGTATCTGTCTAGGAAATTGTCCATTTCCTCCAGATTCTCCAGTTGTGTTGAGTATATGCTTTTGTAGTAGGATCTGATGATTTTTTGGATTTCCTCAGTTTCTGTTGTTATATGCCCCTTTTCATTTCTAATTTTGTTAATTTGGATACTTTCTCTGTGCCCTTTGGTCAGTCTGGCTAAGGTTTTATCTATCTTGTTGATTTTCTCAAAGAGCCAGCTACTGGATTCTTTGTTTCTTTGTATGGTTTTCTTTGTTTCCACTTGACTGATTTCAGCCCTGAGTTTGATGATTTCCTGTCTTCTACTCCTCCTGGGTGAATTGGCTTCTTTTTGTTCCAGGGCTATCAGATGTGTAGTTAAGCTGCTAGTGTTTACACTCTCTTCTTCTTTTTTTTTTTTTTTTTTTTTTTTGTAGCCACTCATGGCTATGAATTTTTCTCTTAGCACTGCTTTCATTGTGTCCCAAAGATTTGGGTATGTTGTATCTTCATTTTCATTAAATTCTAAAAAGTCTCTGATTTCTTTCTTTATTTCTTCTTTGGCCAAGGTGTCATTGAGGAGAGTATTGTTCAGCCTCCATATGTATGTGGGCTTTCTGTTGTTTTTGTTGCTATTGAAGACCATTCTTACTCCATAGTGATGAAATAGGAGGCATGGGATTTGGTAAATCTTTTTATATTTGTTGAGTTCTGTCTTGTGACCAATTATAAGGTCGATTTTGGAGAAGGTACCATGAGGTGCTGAGAAAAGGGTATATTCTTTTGTTTTAGGGTGAAATGTTCTATAAATATCAGTCAAGTTCAATTGGTCCAAAGCTTCAATTAGTTTTATTGTGTTCCTGTTTATTTCCTGTTTTCCTGATTGGTCCATTGAGGAGAGTGGAGTGTTGAAGTCACCCACAATTATTGTGTTAGGTGCAATGTGTGCTTTGAGCTTTAGTAAAGTTTCTTTTACAAATGAAGTTGACCTTTTATTTGGCGCATAGATGTTCAGAATTGAGGGTTCTTCTTGGTGGATTTTTCCTTTGACCAGCAAGAAGTGTCCTTTCATGTCTCTTTTGATGACCTTAAGTTGAAAGTCAATTTTATCTGATATTAGAATGGCTACTCCGGCTCCTTTCCTGAGACCATTTGCTTGTAAAATTGTCTTCCAGCCTTTTACTCTAAGGTAGTTTTTGTCTTTGACATTGAGATGTGTTTCCTGTATGCAGCAAAATGTAGGGTCCTGTTTCCTTATCAAGTCTGTTAGTCTATGTCTTTTTATTGTGGAGTTGAGTCCATTGACATTAAGAGGCATTAAGGAATAGTGATTATTACTTCCTGTCATTTTCGATGTTATTTTTATATTTGAGTGGTTATCTTCTTTTGGGCTTGATTAAAGAAGGTAACTATCTTGCTTTTTCCAGGGTGTCGTATTGTATTGTATTGTATTGTAGTTTTCCTCCTATTATTCTTTGTAGAGCTGGGTTTGTGGAAAGATATTGTGTAAATTTGGTTTTGTCATGGAATACCTTGTTTTCTCCATCTATTGTGATTGAGAGTTTTGCTGGGTATGAGTTTGGCTGACATTTGTGTTCTCTTAGAGTCTGCATGAGATCTGCCCAGGATCTTTCATGGTCACTGGTGAGAAGTCTGGTGTGATTCAGATAGGTCTCCCTTTACTTGCCATTTCCTATAAAACCTAGTCCCATTGAGAGCTCAGGGCTTCACCCTCCAGTCCTGCTATGCCAGAAGGGCAGTGTGGCCCAAGACGAATCTTTAATAAAATCCTAGTGCTATTTCATAGGAGTCAGATTCTTGGTGGTGTTTTGGGATTGGAGAAAGCATAATGGGTACTACAATGTTACATTCTGAGTTTCTCTTGATCCATGATAATACCATCCCTGATAGTAATAGATTAGGGTACTCCTTTGCTTAGGTCTTGGTGGTCATTTATATTTTGTGGTATGAGCATCATATGTCACAGCTCAAAACTGACCTGTGGATTCTGACCATCTAGATAAATATTAATACTGAAAATTCTTTGCTGTCACCTTCAACTGTCTAATGAAATTAAATCAAATGAACCGCTTATGAGGTAGGTAGGTTGGTTAATTCTTGTGTATAATGAAGCAGTGGACTACACCCCTTGGCACTGTAAAGTAAATAAATATAAGTAAAAATAAATGAAAATTGATAGTGAGTGTCTCAGCCTGAATGAAGTGAATGGTTTATAATTCACAGAAGGGCCAGTACACAGCATTCATTTCTCTTTCCTCATCTATTTAGGAATTTAACCAAAGCATAAATAGCACGATCCTCTACCCTACAAGGCCTCTGTTGAGAGCTACTAAAATAACGTTAGGAGAATGTAAGGATCTTTATGGATATGCATCTGAGTAGTTGAGAAGCTTATGACAGGAAAGGAAAAGTAAACTAGCAATCAGTCTGCTGAACTCCCAGCTGCAGATTACCTCTCAGTACCATGCTGATGGCTAAGCTCTGCCCTTCCAGCATGGTACTAAGTCATATTCTGTCCCTATGAGGTGGCCATTCCCCCCTAGTCAAGCTACATTGTATCCCTCTGTTGTCTCTGCAGTTTTCCAAAAGGAGAAGACCTCCAAATTACTAGATAACTTTCATTAGCACTGGCAGGAATAAAATATTGCAAAATTTTCAATCTTTCAGCCAGAGTTTAAACTGGACAATTCTACCATTATCTAACAGTCCAATTAAATTTAATCTAAAAATTGTGTTATTAATTTTTTTTTCAACATCTACCTCTATTAACTATAGGATGGGCATGCCTAATTTGGAAATGTGAAGTTACAAGTCTCGGCATTTTACTAGATAGATATTTAGATGACGTATGTTCAACCGCTAATATTTATGAACAGAATCCTCCCATACGAAAACTCTGATGGAACGGAATTAACATGCACACATTTTGAAAAGTAGAGTCCTTCCTCTTTTGTTTCCAGAACTCCAGAATAAACTATAAGAGAGCAACAATGGTGCTGAGTTATTCAGTTCTTCCTTGAAAGAACTGTGGGGTTTTCTCACTTCTAAAATGAATCCCTACATTGACTCATTTTTTTTGCTTAAAGTAAAAGACACTTACTCCAAGCAACAAAATAATTAAAGGTGAGTTATAAGTGTTTGTTCATCTAATAGGAGTTATCTCCATGAAGTTTATTCCTAATAAAGAAAAACCCATCTGTAACTTCTAGTTTTATACTTAATTCTTGATACACATCACTTGATTTCCCCCAGCTGATACTTGTAAAATGGTGGTACTAGCACAGAGATTCCTGCACATTTAATAACACTACCCACTTCTAACACAACAAGTTTGATTATGTTACTTTCATACATGTAGTTATGCACTTTGATCACATTTATTCCACGAGACCACTAGATTCCTTATACTCATTTATCTGTACATGACCCTATAGCTAGACCCCTCTTTTTTCACACAGTTCTCTTCCTACTTCCATGTACATATATACCTAGATGCCATATTTAAGAGTAATCATGTGAGGTCTGCTCTTTAGAACGCCATTTATCTGTTTGTTTTGGTTAACATGATGATGCTCAGACCTATGGGTTTTTTTCCTCCTGAAAAAGACGTGATTTCTTTCTCTTTTTTAGTTGACAGACACATTATTGTCTTTTTTTATAGCTGTGTCATTGGACATGCCTCTTGACTGATTATGTAGATTGGCTAATGCGAACAGTGCTATAACAAACAGAATCATGTGGTTACATGTGTTCAAGGCTGATTTAGATTGCTTCACATGCATACACTGAGTGGAATATATGCAGCAGATGATGGTTTTATTTTTAGTTTGCTTGACTTTAAAACATGTTTGATATTATCATTATATCATTTTTCTAATCCCTTTCTTCCCTCCAAACCCTCCAGTGCTTTCTCTCCCACTTTCTTTCAAATGTATTACCTTTGTAGAGTTGTTTACAGTGTATGTACTAATTTATAACTTTACGTTATTTTCTTTTTTTTATAATTTATTTACATTTCAAATGATTTCCCTTTTCTAGCCCCCCACTCCCCGAAAGTCCCGTAAGCCCCCTTCTCTTCCCCTGTCCTCCCACTCACCCCTTCCCACTTCCCCGTTCTGGTTTTGCCGAATACTGTTTCACTGAGTCTTTCTAGAACCAGGGGCCACTCCTCCTTTCTCCTTGTACCTCATTTGATGTGTGGATTATGTTTTGGGTATTCCAGTTTTCTAGGTTAATATCCACTTATTAGTGAGTGCATACCATGATTCACCTTTTGAGTCTGGGTTACCTCACTTAGTATGATATTCTCTAGCTCCATCCATTTGCCTAAGAATTTCATGAATTCATTGTTTCTAATGGCTGAATAGTACTCCATTGTGTAGATATACCACATTTTTTGCATCCACTCTTCTGTTGAGGGATACCTGGGTTCTTTCCAACATCTGGCAATTATAAATAGGGCTGCCATGAACATAGTAGAACATGTATCCTTATTACATGGTGGGGAGTCTTCTGGGTATATGCCCAGGAGTGGTATAGCAGGATCTTCTGGAAGTGAGGTGCCCAGTTTTCGGAGGAACCGCCAGACTGATTTCCAGAGTGGTTGTACCAATTTGCAACCCCACCAGCAGTGGAGGAGTGTTCCTCTTTCTCCACACCCTCTCCAACACCTGCTGTCTCCTGAATTTTTAATCTTAGCCATTCTGACTGGTGTAAGATGAAATCTTAGGGTTGTTTTGATTTGCATTTCCCTAATGACTAATGAAGTTGAGCATTTTTTAAGATTCTTCTCCGCCATCCGAAGTTCTTCAGGTGAGAATTCTTTGTTTAACTCTGTACCCCATTTTTTAATAGGGTTGTTTGGTTTTCTGGAGTCTAACTTCTTGAGTTCTTTATATATATTGGATATTAGCCCTCTATCTGATGTAGGATTGGTGAAGATCTTTTCCCAATTTGTTGGTTGCCGATCTGTCCTCTTGATGGTGTCCTTTGCATTACAGAAACTCTGTAACCTTATGAGGTCCCATTTGTCAATTCTTGCTCTTAGAGCATACGCTATTGGTGTTCTGTTCAGAAACTTTCTCCCTGTACCGATGTCCTCAAGGGTCTTCCCCAGTTTCTTTTCTATTAGCTTCAGAGTGTCGAGCTTTATGTGGAGGTCCTTGATCCATTTGGATTTGAGCTTAGTACAAGGAGACAAGGATGGATCAATTCGCATTCTTCTGCATGCTGACCTCCAGTTGAACCAGCACCATTTGTTGAAAAGGCTATCTTTTTTCCATTGGATGTTTTCAGCCTCTTTGTCGAGGATCAAGTGGCCATAGGTGTGTGGGTTCATTTCTGGATCTTCAATCCTGTTCCATTGATCTGCCTGCCTGTCACTGTACCAATACCATGCAGTTTTTAACACTATTGCTCTGTAGTATTGCTTGAGGTCAGGGATACTGATTCCCCCAGATTTTCTTTTGTTGCTGAGAATAGTTTTAGCTATCCTGGGTCTTTTGTTGTTCCAGATGAATTTGATAATTGCTCTTTCTAACTCTGTGAAGAATTGAGTTGGAATTTTGATGGGTATTGCATTGAATCTGTATAGTGCTTTAGGCAAAATGGCCATTTTAACTATATTGATTCTACCGATCCATGAGCATGGGTGGTTTTCCCATTTTTTGAGGTCTTCTTCCATTTCCTTCTTCAGAGTCTTGAAGTTCTTGTCATACAGATCTTTCACATGTTTGGTAAGAGTCACCCCAAGATACTTTATACTGTTTGTGGCTATTGTGAAGGGGGTCATTTCCCTAATTTCTTTCTCAGCCTGCTTATCCTTTGAGTATAGGAAGGCCACTGATTTGTTTGAGTTGATTTTATAACCTGCCACTTTGCTGAAGTTGTTTATCAGCTGTAGGAGTTCTCTAGTGGAGTTTTTTGGGTCACTTAGGTAGACTATCATGTCATCTGCAAATAATGATAGTTTGACTTCTTCCTTTCCAATTTGTATCCCTTTGACCTCCTTATGGTGTCACAATTGCCTGAGCTAGTACCTCAAGTACAATATTGAAAAAATAGGGAGAACCGGGGCAGCCCTGTCTAGTCCCTGATTTTAGTGGGATTGCTTCAAGTTTCTCTCCATTTAGTTTGATGCTGGCTACCGGTTTGCTGTATATTGCTATTACTATGTTTAGGTCTTAAAGTGTCTTATAGACACTCCTTTCCGTAGGGACCCTCTACTTCACAGAAAAAGAAATACAAAAACGTCATACTGATTGTACTGTTAGAAAGGCTAAAATAATTTTTTAGATTCCCAAAATTGTAGTAAACAGTGACATAAGGTATCACAGCTCTGGAATTATTTTAATCTTAATAACCTCCATCTTTGAAACAGTGTGTCAAGCACCTATTCAATTTTAATAATAACTTTAAGGGTTTGTGTTATAAATATTTACTATATTTGTCATGTTTTATAAATAAACTGAAATTTAGACCTAGTGTGATAGGCAAAGTTTGAATGACAGTGGGTGGAAATAATAAAATTTACTTAATTTTTTGCATAATACATTTCAGCATTTAACATTTATGCTAATTTTACCATTGTTTTTAGGTGTAGGCAGTATATGAAGTTATGCTTTTGAACAGAAAAATACCCCTGCTTGTAGATGCTTGTCAACACCCCCTGAGACTCAGGGTTGGTGGGTAATTGAGTTAATGATTAGAGGTAATTGTAGCACTTGCTGTGAGCTGGCACTGGTGTTTGGTGTCTGCCACTTGTTGGTTGAGCCAAGAATCCCATCCAGCTCATGTCACTAGCAGCAATGACTGTAGATACTGTTCTTTGACAAATGGGAGCCTCAAGATTGATTTTTTTCACTTTTTTTTAAAGGAAGACATTTGCAATAAAGGTCTCTGGCTCCTTTTAGACATCAAACTGCTAGCCTGTGATTTAAAAAGGTAGGTGGAGCTTGTGGGCTAATATCCACTTATCAGTGAATGCATACCATGTGTGTTCTTTTGTTATTGGGTCACCTCACTCAAGATAATGTTCTCCACTTCCACCCACTTGCCTAAGAATTTCATGATTTCATTGTTTTTAATAGCTGAGTGGTATTCCATCGTGTAAATATACCACATATATTTTTGTATCCATTCCTCTGTTGAGGAACATCTGTATTCTTTCCGGCTTCTGGCTATTATAAATATGGCTGCTCAGAAAATAGTGGAGCAGATATTAGCCGAGAAGCTCGGAATACCCAAGAAACAATTCACATATCAACTGATGCCCGAGAAGAAGGAAGGAGAGGACCCTGGTCCTGGAAAGGTTCAGTGTAGGGGAATACCAGGACAGGGAAACGGGAAGGAGGTGATTAGGGAGCAGGGGGAGGGAAGAGGGCTTATGGGACTTTTGGGGAGGGGCTATCCAAGAAAGGGGAAATCATTTGAAATGTAAATAAAGAATATATCATATATCAAATAAAACAAACAAAAAAAAGGTAGGTGGAAACCTAATGGAATAGCGAACTGAAGATTTTGCAGAACATAGGATTATGGTACTAGAATTAGGCTGCAAACTCAGCAAATCAAAGTCACCATTGATCAGCAGAATATATAAGTAAGAAGCCACAATAAAGAGCAGTATTTATTTTATTTTCTTCTCATCGGAGACTCATTTAAATTTGACAGTGCTGCATTAAATAGTTTTTATGTATTGATTTTGGTATCTGGGCTCGGTATTTAAGATGATTGAAGAGATATGGGATAGAGATGGGGACTTTTAAAAATCATCAGTGATTTTTGAGATCTTTACTGATGTAAACACAATTTGGATGTTAGAACAATTCCTGTGCTATTGGCCTTAAAGTCATGATTTGCTATATGCAAATATTCTTTGGGAAAAATCACTGTGGGTATTGCCAGGGGTGAAGTTCTCACAGAGACTGTGAGACTGTGTAACTCTCTGGAAAAGTAAAATTAAAAAATTGCAACCCTGGCACAGATGCTGTAAGAGCTCCCTCTACTGCCCCCCCCCTTAGTTCTAAAACCCTGCAGAGCTGGGTTTTTGGGTAAACCTGGTCCATACAGAAGGAAAGTGGTTATGGGTTCTTCCTGATGCCACTGAAATATTAAAGCACATGAATGAAATTACTAAAAAGCATGAACATGTATTCATAGAAGCTGTGGTGACTGGAAGAGGGAGGGATGATATCTTAGGATCTCTCTCATTTGGTAGGGCTCTTCTGTGATAAATACTATAGTTCTTTAACAAATAGGTAACTATTAGGTGAATTTGCCTTTTACAAATATAATTAATTCTAATCACTATATTTCTTTTGGAGAACTGTAGGGTGAGAATATTTCTATTATTTGAGTACATCCAGTGGGAATTTTCTAAAATACACCTTCTTCCATGACACCTAGAGTATTGATGGTTTTGTTTATTTGTTTTGTCTGTAAGTAGTACTGGCTATCCTTGAACTAATATCCTCCTACCTCTCCCTGCAGAGAGCTAGGATCAAAATTGAATATTACTACACCCAGTGATAGAGACAATCTCTTGTACTGTGGGGAATGAGCACCCATCAAAAAAAAAAAAAAAAAAAAAAAAAAAAAAGCTCAATGAGCTGAGAAAGGATTAGAAGATGGGACATCTGGCAAAGAAATCCAGTAATTCTTGGAAAGAGAATGGCATATTTGCCTCAGACTCTGAGGAAATGCGAGGTATGAGACTTAGGAGAGGTAACAAACCACATGGCAGATATAAACTATGTTATATAAATTACAAACTAATTGGGGGAACAAGCCAAAGCTTATGGCCTAGATCTTTATTCATAAATAATTAAATTTCAGAGTCATTATGGAAACAAAGAGACTAGGTAGAAAAGCCAGTGGCTACACCCAGGTTTTGTTTGTTTTTAATATTTATTTATTTATTTATTTATTTATTTATTTATTTATATCTTTACTCCATGACAGTCTCCTTAATCCTAGATTATTCAAGAATCACGTTTCTCATAAGTCTCTTCTCTCAACTTTGTGTTTCCCCAGTAACCTGTATTTTTAATTCCTACATTTCCACTGTCCACTGTATATAACCTTAAATAGTATGTAAGTACATTGCTGTGGCTGATGGCAGTATTTCAAGGAACACTTCGTGAAAAGAGATCTGTGTTCACAGATCTGAGCTAGGGCATCCTAAACTGATAGAAATGACAAAGACAACTGTTGAGTGAAATGTGATGCAGAATGACACTAATCAAATAGAATAAGAATAATGTCCTCAATTTCAGACAATGTAGGGTAATAGTTAAAGATTAAGCAATTTTTGGTATAGGTATACTGTAACAGGCAGTGATAGAAAAGATGGTGAAGAGAAAGGTGGTACAGAATTTAAAAGCACTTGTTGCTCTTTGAGAGAATAAGAGTTGGGGTTACAGACACTCATGGCTGCTTACAACTGCCTGTAGAGATATTTGCAGGAATCCAACATCATCTTCTCGATTCTACAGATAATTCTGATATTTGATATAGATATTCTTTAGAAATCTATTTATAATCATTTGGCTGGCTAAAGTACTCAAATTGAAAAAAAAAGAGATATAATGTAATAACCACCCAAAATGTTGACATTCTAATTAACAATTAGAATGTACATTTCAAAGTCATAATATATGGCAAACAATTTATTTAAATATCTAAGTATATTTGTCACCAGGTAAATCTACACATGCATATGAATATACAAATACATGCATATGATATATAATATATATATATTATATATCATATATAGGTAATAGGAATACTAGTGAGTTTCAAATAAATGACTCATATTTTACTCATGGGTATTTAAAATGCCACAAACACTCAGGAACACTTCTTAAATAATTAAATTTGAAATTACCATATGACACAACAGTTATACCTACAGAAAATTATCAAAATGAAAAGTACACTTTAGTTCTTACCAAATTGTTCCTGGATGTTCCATATGGCTTACTTCATCAGGTCTTCAGATAAATAGCACAACATACAGCTATTCTTTAAGAGATGAATTGTACTCTTGTTTTTATGTTCACACCAGATGATACCACTCAACAATAAAAATTACCAAACTGTTTCATATGGTACAGTGTGGTATAGTGATAGCCAATTCCAACATCAGAGAGAGTGTTTCAGGTAAGTTTCAAAGACTGAACAATTATATTTAAATGGCATCCTATTTGATCAAGGGAAATATTTTGGTCTCTGTTTAATCTCAAAGTTACAAATGAGCAAGATGAGACGAGCAATAAATGTATTTAAATCAGCTGTAAGAAGTCTCAGCTATGTGGAAACTAATTCTGGGTAAGACAAAACATACACTTCTTGAATCTGCAATGTGCATTTCCAGGTTTCATTCCCTTTAATCATCAGGGAAGGATTCAAATGATTTGTTATCCCCTTTTGTTACAGTGCCATTGATATATTACATGAGCAGCATGTGATTCTTAGTGTTCTCTCTTTGTTTCTGTCTATTAATTCATTCATCTACCATCTATCAATTATCTCTATCTCTATCTCTCTATCTCTCTATCGAGTCATTATCCAACACCATCCATCTATCTATACTATCTATCTATCATCTATCTATCTATCTATCTATCTATCTATCTATTTATCATCCATCATCTATATCTATTTAGTTATCATCTATTTATCATCCATCTATCATCTATCTAACATCATCTCTCTACCTATCTCTATTTCTTAGTATTCTTCTGGACTCCCCATATCCATACCAGTTTGATTTAGGAATCAAGCTATCATTCTATAAATGATTCAAGACTGTCTGGAACATCCCATTAATATTCCAGTAGGCAAATATAGCTAGGCAATACAAAAAGGTACTCCATCTTTGGGAAGTTAAGCATATAGCTCATTTCTGGTCCAGACCTGTAATCTGCCAAAGCTGACACCAGTTGGAGATGTATATTTAAATGCTTAGTTACCAGGAAATGGCATGATTTTAGAAGGATTAGAAGGTGTGGTCTTATTGGAGTAGGTGTGGCCTTGTTAAAGGAAGTGTGTTACTAGGGTTGGGCTTTGAGGATTTAAATAGCCATGTAAGGACCATTGTCTCTTTCTCAGCCCAAGGATCAGAGTATATCTCTCAGCTACTGCTCCATCACCTAAGTGCATACCACCATGCTGCCTGCCATGAGGGTAATGGACTAAACTTACAAAATTCTAAGCAACTCCCAATTAATTGTTTTGTCTTATAAGAGTGGTCTCAGTCATGGTGTCTTTCTCTTCACAGCAAGAGCACAGTGATTAAGACACTGATATTAGAGTTGTCTTGAAATTAATGAAATTTATTTGAATTGGAAACTTCAGGGTTCTTTGAAAAGTCAATTTCATTGAATGGTGTACTTCTAGAGCAAGCATGTGAAAAGACAGGCGATGAAGAATTCTTTGCTAATGGCATGCATGTATTGATCTGCCATACATTGCATAGTTGAGCTCCATTAGTCAGGACTCCATAGGAAAAACCACACCAAAAATCTTGTGGTGGAGTGTCATGGCTTCTTGCTGCTTCCTCAGACTTGGGATGATTCGTAGAGTGATATTGATTGAGACAGATTCAAGCGCTGAGATATGACACATGATGCTTGGAGGGAGTATAAAAAAAGACTTGAAGGACAGTGACTGAGCTTAGCTTGCTTATAGAGTGAGGGTACTCTATACTTGTGTAACATTTGTTGGTCTCTTGTCTGTGCTGAGCTTCATTTCGCTGACAGAGACACACCCAAAAAGTTCTCATAGTATTCCTCCTGCTCCCTTCTGCTGATTGGTGCAGAGACTGAGGCTTGCCTGTCTCTGCTAGGTAGTACCTTCTCTGCTGATTCCTGTTTGCTATCCTGACTCTACCTAATTGGACTTCTGGTATAAAGTGTTTGCAAGTAGATGGAGTTATAGCTGTTAACTCCTATGAACTGAACTTCTGGTCAACTGACAACACAGACAACATTCGCTACAAAGAACCCTTTGAAAAAGATATGCTTCCCCTATATACTTTCTTTTCCACTATCTCTGGTTGGTGGTAGGCTAGAAGAGAGGTTAAAGTGTTTAAGAATCACCATTGAAAATAGACATTGAAAAAATTAAAGTCACAATTATTTTTCCAGTGAGCCTATCAGTAATTTTCTGTTAAAAAGATATTAATATCTATGTGTTTTGATTGTTTAATAAATTAAATATAATAGCATAATATGTCTATTTAAGGGATGTGTTAATTGATTTTCCATTATCTGTATTCAAGTTTGCCTGAAGTTTTTTGACTATTTGCATAGAAATTGGTGACTTCAGTTGTAGAAAGTTTGTAATTTTAGACATCAAGACTTTAAACTAGTTTGCATGAAGGAAAACTGTGCCCTGTTCTGATTGATAATGTTACTAACAGAGAAAATGAGATAGAACTCCTGAATAGAAATGTTTCAGAAAACCAGGAAAATACCCAGAGGTAGCATGAAATGCTTATAGAGAAGGAAGATCAAAATATGGGATGGATTAATCTACATTTGAATTTTTAGAACACATTACTGCCTCAGGACTGATGCTAGAAAAAACCCACCTGCATTCTAATCATAAGGTATTAATCATTTTTACATGCATACATTTATATTTATGTACACATATTTTCTAAAATAAATACATATATTTATATAACCCATTTTGTATATGAATATAACCATTAATGTAAAGAGAGGCCACACATTTGAAAAAGAACAAGGGAGGTATATGAGAGAGTTTGGAAAAAGAAAATGGAGGAGGAAAATTATGTAATTTTATTATCTAAAAATATAAAAAATAATTTTTAAAACTTGATTAAAAAACAACATCCTTTAAAACACAAAGGACCTATGAGATGATCCACTGGATAAAGGTGCTTATTCTGGGGCTCTGATAACCTGAGGAAAAGACCCATGGCCTACATTGTGGAAAGAAAAAATGCTCTTGAACATTGTTTAATTATTGACAAATGTGTGCACACTGATAAGCACACACACAGAGGCAAATTAGTAAAAAAGAAAAAAAAGAAACAGAACTGGGGAAATTAAAAAAAATCATTGGAGCAAAACTGGAAAATCTAGATGTAATGGTTGAATTTTTTAGGCAGATATCATGTATAAAAGTTAAATCAAGATCAGCTAGACCATCTAAACAGTCACATAACCCCTAAGGAAACAGAAGTATTCATGGGGAAAAAAAGTCCAGGGCCAGATGGCTTTAGTGCACAATTCTGCCAGACTTTCAAAGAAGGGATAATACCAATGCACCTCAAACTCTTTCACAAAATACAAACAGAAGGACCACTGCATAATTTATTCTGTGCAGCCCCAATTACTCTGATACCTAAACCACACAATGAGCCAAGAAAGAAAGACAACTTTAGGAAGATTTTACTTATGAATATTGATGCAAAAATACTCAATAAAATTCTCACAAACCTAATCCAAGAACACATCAAAACTATCATTCACCATGATCATGTAGGCTTCATTAAAGGCATGCAGCAATGCTTTAATAGACAGAAATCCACCAGCTTAATACACTATATAAAAACCTCAAGGAAAAAAGTCACACAATCGTCTCATTGCATGTTGAAAACCCTTGGACAAAATATAACACCCCACCATGTTAAAAGTGCTAGAGAGGTCAGGACTTGTGGCACATATGTGAACATAATAAAAACAATATAAAACAACATCAAATTAAATGGAGAGAAACTAGAAGCAATCCTATTAAAATCAGTGACAAAACAAGGTTAAACACTCTCCCTGTATCTATTAAATACAGTACTTCAAGTTCTATCTAGAACAATAAGACAGCAAAAGGAGATGAATGGGATACAAATTGGAAAGGAAAAGTCAAGTATCACTATTTGTAGATAATATGATAGTATATATAAGCAACCCCAAAACCTTCCACCAGAGAATTCCCTTAGCTGATGGACATCTTCAGCCAAGTGGGAGGATATAAAAGCAGCTCAGACGAGTCAGTAGCCTTGCTTTATACAAGTGATAAACCAGTTGAGAAATAAATTAGGGAAACAGCACCCTTCACACAGATACCACAAAGAGCAGAAAATACTTTGGTGTACTCTTATCAAGGAAGTGAAAAATCTGTATGACAAGAACTTCAAATCACTGAAGAAAGAAATCAAAGAAGACATCAGAAGATGGAAAGATCCCCACCCCATGCCCATGGATTGGTAGGACTAACATGGTGAAGATGCACATTTTACCAAAAGCAATCTACACATTCCATGTAATCCTCATCAAAATTCCAACACAGTTTTACTGTGGAAACTGTATGGAAAAGGCAATTCTCAAATTCATATGGAAAAAGAAAAAAATCAGGATAGTCAAAAGAATTTTTAGCAATAAAAGATCTTTAGGAGAGTCACCATCTCTGACCTCAAGCTGTACTGCAAAATCAATAGTGATAAAAAACCAAATGGTACATAGACAGACAGGTAGATCAATGGAATAGTATTGAAGACCCAGAAATAAACCCACACACCTATGGACACTTGATCTTTGACAAAGAAGCCAAAACCACACAGGGGGTAAAAGCATCTTCAATAAATGGTGCTGGCAGTCTGCATGTAGAAAAATGAGAATAGAGCCATATTTATCACCCTGGACAAAGCTCAAGTCCGAGTGGATCAAGGACCTTAACATAAAACCAGATACACTGAATTGAATAGAAAAGAAATTGGGAAACAGCCTGGAATTCATTTGCACAGAAGGAAATTTACTGAGCTAAACACCAGTGGCACATCTTTAAGTTCAACAATTGATAAATTGGACCCCATAAAATCGAAAAGATTCAGTATGGCAGAAGACATAGTCAATAGGACAAATCAGCAACATACAGATTGGAAAACAAATCTTCACTGACCCAACATCTGATAAAGGGTCAATATCCAAAATATATAAAGAACTCAAGAAGTGAACTTACAAAAACCCAAGTAACTCAATTTAAAAATGGGGTATAGAGTTAGTCAGACAATTCACAATAGAGGGATATCGAATGGCCAAGAAGCACTTAAAGCAATGTTCAAAGTCCTTAGTCATCAGGAAATTGAAGATCAAAATGACCTTCAGATTCCACTTTATACCAATCAGAATGGCTAAGATCAAAAATTCAAGTGAGAGCACATGCTGACCAGAATGTGGAGAAAGCCCAACACTCCTCTATTGCTGGTGGGATAGCAAACTGGTACAACCACTCTGGAAATCAATTTGGCACTTCCTCAGAAAATTGAAAATAGATCTCCCTGAAGACCCAGCTAGACCATTCCTGGGAATATACTAAAAAGATGCCCCACAATACCACACAGAAACATGCTCCACTATGTTCATTGCAGCTTTATTTTTAATACCTAGAATCCAGAATCAACCAAGATGCTCCTCAACTGAAGAATGGATACAGAAAATGTGGTTCATTTATACAATGGAATATGATTCAGCTGTTATAAACAAAGGACTACATGGATTTGGGAGGTAAATGGATGGAACCAGACAAATTCATCCTGTATGAAGTAACTCAGAGCCAAAAGACATGCATGGTATGTACTCAGTGATTAGGGAATACTAGCCAAAAGTACAGAACACCCACAGACCATATGAAGTTTAAGAAGTAAGGCCCAAGTACGGATGCTTCAATTTCACTTAGAAGGGGAACATAATAATCACGGGAGGCAGAGGTAGGAATGGAACAGAGTGAGAGAGTGAAGGGGGAGAATAAAAGGAGAACAGGATCTCAGGTATAGAAACAAGGAAAATATTCAGCTTATGGGGGTAGGAGGTAGGTAGGCCATCTCTAGAAATTACCAGAAACGCAGGAAGTTAGAGACTCTCAGAACTCAATGGTAGTGACCTTATATGAAATGCCCAACAGTGGAGAGGGAACAAAAAATGTCCATGTCTAGTAGATAGACAGGGCCTCAAGTGGAGGGATGGGGTTGCCATCCCATAGTCAAAGTATCTGACCCAGAAGTGTTCCTCTCTAAAAGAACAGCAAGGACAAAAATGGAGAAGAGACTAAAGGAAAGACAATTCAGTGACTGGCCCAATTTTGGGTTCCTTTCATTGTGGGTGGATCAGCACCAATGCCTGACACGATTACCGCTACTAAGCTATGCGTTCAGACAGGAGCATATGGCTGTCCTCCAAGAGATCCAACAATCAGCTGACTGAGATAGTTGCAGATACTTACACCCAACCACTGGACTGAAGACAGGGACCCGCTATAGTTGAATTAAGGGAATGATTGAAGGAGCTGAAAGGGAGGGTGACCCCACAGGAAGACCAGCAATCTCAGTTAATCTAGACCCCCAGGAGCTCCCAGAGAATGAGTCACCAACAAGGCAGTATGCACAGGTTGGTCTGATGGCTCCCACAAATATATAGGAGAGATTGCCTTGGTCTGGCAAGAAGATGATGAGAGAAGATGCACCTAATCTTTGACAGACTTGATGTCTCAGGGAAGAGAGATGCCTTGGCAGGGGGAGAGGGCGTGCACCTCTCAGAGGCCAGGGAGAGTAGGAATGCAATGAGGAACTGTGGGAGGGGAGACCAGGATGGGGAAATGGCTGGAATGCAAATACAGTAGCTAAAACAAACAAACAAGCAAGCAACATACAGAACCAGAAAAATAAAGAAAGGATTTCTGAGTCAATCCTAGGGTTCCCTTCCTTGACTTATGCCCAAAGCACTTGATACGCTATTACATAGACATTTGCTGAGCAAGGTACAGAAGTAGTCTTTATACAGGAATGGAAGCAAACATGCATGTGCTTCCACAGATATAAGCATAATGAAAATGCTGCACATACCACAGCACAGTGTTTAGATGCAAAGAAACTGAAATGATGAATTTTGAAGACAACTGAGTGAACCTAAGGAAAATTATATTGAGTAAAGTAACCCAGACCCAGAAAGAAGAATATCTCATGCACTCTCTTATCTATGGTTCATCATTCCCATACCTTAGGAAGTATGCTTGCAGCCATACATAACCACAGAAAACATGAAAGAATAAAGGTACCATTTCAGGTAGTGCTTGAGATATGAAGTAGGAAACAGAATAATGAACTGGGATTTCAAACTAGAGGTGGGAAGGTCATTGCAGGGTAGAAGGAATGGAGGAAAAATAACACCAAGGTATGTCTAATAAAGCCTCAGTTCACAAAGTTTTATATTTACCTAAAATTATATATTTAAGTATTAAACATTTACCATAATGCATAGAGCTATACAAGTACATGTATTCATATGCATATGTATATATACAACATCATACACACACACACACACACACACACACACACACACACTATGTGTATAAAATTTAAAGTAATTTAGCCATGGGAGTTGACAGTGATCATTATAAGAACCATAGACTAACAAAAATTACATCACTGGAAACAACAACCTTTATTTCAAATGTATGGTTACTCAGAGTCATTCAAGTGACTGTACAAACAAGGTAGATCATTAGTGCAGCCCTCAGTTGCCACTTAGGGGTTGAGGGCAGGCATCTTACTGCTGAAGACACCACACACTTTCCTGAAAGCCTCTTTTCTGCCGTCTTGTTTCTATGGTTTCAGAAAATACTCTGCAAGCTGTCATGTGAGGAAAGCAATCTAACTGTCCTAGTCAACACAGAACCTATGTACCCAAACAATTACCAACATGGTAAGATATGATTAAAGGTAGAATAATTGGCACTCACATATCAGTGGTTCCTAACTTCTGCAAACCCACTCAGCATGGCAGAAATCATGCATAGTACCGGAAACTAGCCAGTTTTACATGGCTAAAGAAGCCTTAGATTGTAGAAAAGAATCTACTACCACCACCTTGCTAGTAGAGTGCAATACCTTATTATATGCTAAATTTTATCCTTTTATGTAGTTACCATCCCTCATCAAAGAGGCTTCTCTTTAGAGACAGTAGAAACCATCAGAGTCAAACACAACTAAACAAAGTAAACATCAGAAGATTATGGGGACCTGGTCCCAGTGGGTAAGTAGGCATTAGAGTTCCTGAATATGTAGCTCAGGAACATCATAAAGAGAGGGAAGAAAGATTGTGAGAGCCAGAACATCAGGGAGTCTGCTGTAAACACTCCTAGATGCATATACCTATATAGATATATACATATATATGCAACAATAATAACAATCTAATAAAATAGAGACTATCAACTTGAGTGTAAATGGCACAAGAAAGAGTTTCAAAAGATGATAGATGGGTGGGACTGGAGGAAAGAAGAAAGGGATGGGGAAATGTGATCGAACTGTATTTCAATTGAAAGACTAATAAAAAACAAGGGAGCAAAGAGAAAGCAAGGAAGGAAAGAAGACAGGCAAGAAAGAAAGAAGGATGGAAGGAAGGAAGGAAGGAAGGAAGGAAGGAAGGAAGGAAGGAAGGAAGGAAGGAAGGAAGGAAGGAAGGAAGGAAGGAAAGGAAGGAAGGAAGGAAGGAAGAGAAACAAAGAAATATCACAGTATTTCCATGCAAAAATATTCCTAAAACCTAATTAATTCACATAGCAATTGGAGAACCAAGGGTTTAATAATTTACCACTACTTGTGTGTCTTCTCTACAGACTGGGCATTTACCATACTATATAATTCAACATAACCTGGTTATTGTTTCAAATAAAATAAGTGTGATATTCTAAGAGAATTATAATTTATCATGCTTCAGAATACAACATAATCTTTTTTATTATCTCTAATAAAAGTGTGATCTTCTAAGAGAATTAAAATTACGTGTTTTTTTAACAAAATCAATAGGAAAAATCATTTTGACTGACAAACTTTCTTTTGATGACCTTGAGTAACTCACAACATGCAATTTACAAAATGTAAGCACTAAAACATGATTAGGAAAAGAAATACACAATATTTAACCACAGTTCTTGTTTATAAAGTTTGCTTTGCTCAGATATACTGAATTTACAAAACACATGTAAAGATTGCCTTTGTGGTTTACATAAATTGAATATGACAGCATCTAACTTTACAATTCTGTAAAATAATTATTGCAGATTTTGAAGTTAGTTTGATGTCTTATAGAAGAATTGAGGCAATCCTGTGTGTTGAGACATCTTTTTTCTTTAAATTTTTATTAGATATTCACATTTCAAATGTTATCCACTTTCCTCATTTCCTCTCCAAAAATCCCCTATCCCATATCTCCTCTCCTTGCTCACCAACACCCCTGCCCCTGCTTCCCTGTCCTGGAATTCCCCAACACTGGAGCATTGAGCTTTCTCAGGATCAAGGCCCTCTCCTCCCCTTGTTGTCCAACAAGGCCATCCTCTGCTACATCTGCAGCTGGAGCCATAGTTCTCTCGATGTGTACACTTTGGTTGGTGGTTTAGTCCCTGGGAGCTCTGAAGGTACATGTTGGTTCATATTGTTGTTCATCCTATGAGACATCTTAAAAACAAAAAATACACCTTTCCCCAAATTACATGGCATTTCAAAATAGTTATTACAAGGCATGGCTTTGATCATGGGTATTTCTAATTCAAGTTGTTCCATTGCATTAAATGCAATAATGAAAGCTAGTTGGCCGATCACAATCAATTATTATTACATTGATCCTCATTTCATGAACAATGTTGCAATTCCCCTGTGTCTCCAATACTCTGAGAAGCATATTAACCTAAATTTATTTTATGATTATGGGAAGGAAATATATATATATATGCAGTGAAGATAATTATATTTCTATACACACATTTTCCTTACTAATAGAAGAATTTTTGCATAAAGTTTATCCATATAAAATCCTTTAAAATAAAAAACACAGAATAATTTAATGCAAAATAAAATAAAGACAGTTTAATGCTGTAAAGGAAAATTATTTAATGCCCAAAGAATGAAAACACCAAGATTTATGGGATGTATCTTTTACTAAGATTTTGGCATACGGCTTTGAGTGCTTTTTGCTGCACTATATTATGTGTGAACATACATTTGCCTTATTTCTGGAGTAAATAATATAAATGTATTGAGATATTTTATTTTTAAGTATCTTAAGGAAAATATCACCCTTTGATTGGCTATCTAAATATTTTATATAAATTAAAAGTGAAAAACACAAATAGAAATAAATATTGCAAAACTAAGAGTGTATTAAATAATGTTTGCCAAGCCCCGGGTTATTTCTATCTCATGAATGGAAAAAATCATTATTCCAGATTGTGAAGACAAACAAAACATGAGGAGTAAATACATATTTTAAAATATCATATATATTTTATTTCATTATCAAGATAAAATGCAATAACAATGGAAAAAGTAAAGCCCCTTTTCCAAGATACCCCATACATAGAACTCAGGAAACAGTGCTTATGACTTTTATTATCATAGTGAGAAGATGGTATACCCCAGATTTCAATGTTCTGTGAAGAATAAGGATGATCAGGGAGGCTATCTATGGGCATTCTCCACTCCCTCTGTTCCCCCAAATCTAATACTTAGCGCTATCCAACTATCCACACCTCCTACTTCTGCCACAGATCATTCACAACTAGTCATCTCTCCACAATCCTCTGCATCCTAGCCTCCAATCCCATATGGCTAGGTTCCAGACTAAACACAATAGCAGACAGGGCAATGTATCCAATAGAGCCCTGTTATCTTACCATAGCAGGTCCTCAACATTCTAACAGCTGAATCCCAAGGAAAAGACCTTTTGTAGGTATGTAGGAAGATGGGATAGGTCCTTACAGAGCAAATGAATAAATCCCTTAAGGAATGCCAAGAAAAAAACAAATATTTGAAAGAACCAAAACTACTCAAGGTCTAAAAATGGAAATAGAAGTGAACACAAACTGAGGAAATCTCAGAAAAGAAAAATTTGGCATTTGTACACAAAAAAACAGAGGCAAACTTTAGCAACAGAATGTAAGGAATGAGAGAGAGAATCTCAAGCTCCGAAGACACTAAGAAATGGATATTTCTTAGTGGTCAAAGGAAACGATAAGTCTAAAATGTTCCAGACACAAAACATCTAGGAAATATGGGATACCCCAAAAAGACACAACCTGAGAATAATAGAAATAAAGAAAGGAGAAGAATCCCACAACAAAACCCAGAAAATATTTTCAACAAAATCATAGAAAACAAAAACCAAAATATTTCCTCACCTAAAGTGATGACTCTAAAGATAAAAGAAGCATCAGAATGTCAAATATATCTGACTAGAAAAGTTTTCATTACATAATAAACAAAACACTAAACAAAAAAGGACAAATAAAGAATATTAAAATTGCAAAAGAAAATCAACAAATTCCATACAAAGGCATATATTCAATAGTTTTTTTAAACTTTAGTTTTTTATTTATATCTCATTTCTAGCGAATTTGCTTTGAACCTGCCTCTTCATTTACACAAAAGAAATATTATATATTATATAAATATATAAATATTATATAAATATTAAATGTATATATATATATATATAAATTCCATATTCTACCCTGCATTAATACAACTTCTTAAGCATTAAAGCATACAATATGTTTGTTTTGAGGACAATGCAAATAATAGACTCAGGTGTTGAATACCTGGTGGGTGAATTTATTTTTAAAGTGTTGTCACAATCAAAAATAAGGTACATGTGTCCAATTCTAGAAAGATTTTCATTAAAACAAAAAATAACCAATAGAAACAACAACAGCAATAGCAACAAAACATATTGCCACACTTTATGCTACACATCTGCACCTCTGGCTCTCAGAGCAGGAAGATATCTGTAGTCATATTTTACAGGAAGCTAAAGGCAAGAGTAGACAACAGAACAATCGTTTCCTCCAAATAAGCACAACACAGAACCTCAAACAGAAAACGGTGCAACTAATTTCACCATCCAGAAATTAAAATCAATTTTATTGACATGACAATAGTCTTACTGTCAGTTTTGCATTGTTCTCCTGGTTCAGTCAAAACTGATGAAAATTGATTCACCTGAATTAGTATTTTAAACAGCAAGCTTACTTTGATTTCTTTCCCAATTAGTTTAGATTCTTAGCTGATTTGAGGAGGGACGTATTCTCCAACCACAATTTGCAAATATTGTTCAGGCTATTTATATTTCCTTTGCAATGATCAGATATCTTCTCAGATCCCAAGATTGTAGTCTCCATCCATGTAACTGGACACAAACCCCAGAGTACCATCAAAGGACTAGTAACTGGATGATCAAATGCTATCCCCCTTCCCAGTTTTCTCTCCACAAGATCCCATTGATTCCCCCTTCCCCTCCCTCTATGAAGGTGCCTCATGTTAATTTCCCTCTATGAGGGTACCTCCTCAGCCCCCACCCTCTCCTGCCTCACTGCTGTAGCATTCCCCTACCCTGAGTCATTAAATCTCCACAGGACCAAGGGCCTCCCTTCCCAGTGATGCCAGATAAGGCAATACTCTGCTACATATCCAACTGGAGCAATGGGTTCCTCCATGTGTACTCTTTGGTTGTGATTTATCCCTGGAGCATTGGGGGGACTGGTTGGCTGATATTGTTGTTTTTCCTATTGGGGTTGCAAATCCCTTCAGCTCCTACATTTCGTGCCCTAACTCCTCCATTGGGGTCCCTGAGCTCAGTCCACTGTGAGGCTGCATACATCCTTATGCTTTTTCACTTCTCGTACTGTAGAAAACATCCCGTGACTTTGAGTACTATATTGAATAGATATGGGGAGAATGGGCATCCTTATCTTGTCCAAGATTTCAGTGGACTTGCCTCAAGTATGTCTCCATTTAATTTGATATTGGCTGTTGTTTGCAGTAAATTGCTTTTTATTATGTTTATGTATGGACCTTGAATTCCTGATCTCTCCAAAAATTTTAGCATGAAGGGCTGTTATATTTTGTCAAATGCTTTTTCTGCATCTAAGGAGATGATCATGTGATTTTGGTTTTTTTTTTTTAGTTTGTTTATGTAGTGGATTATGTTAATGGATTTTTATATATTGAACCAAACTTGTATCCCTGGGATGAAACCTACATGATCACGGTCAATGATGGTTTTGATGTGTTCATGGATCCAGTTTGCAAGAATTTTATTTAGTTTTTTGCATCTATATCCATAAGCAAGATTGGTCTAAAGTTCTCTTTATCGGGTGGGTCCTTGTGTGGTTTAGGTACCAGAGTAATTATAGCTTCATAGAATGAGTTAGGGAGTTTCTATTTTATGGAATAATTTGAAGTAAATTGCTATTATGTCTTCTTTGAAGGTATAGTAAAATTCTGCACTAAATCCATCTGGCCCTGGACTTTTTTTGGTTGGGAGGTTTTTAATAACTTCTATTTCCTTGTGCAATATAGGCCTGTTTACATAGTTCACCTGCTCTTGACTTAACTTTGGTACATGGCACCTGTCTAGAAAACCATCCATTTCATCTACATTTTCCAGTTTTATTGAGTATAGGCTTTTAGAAAGTTGGGGGGACCCTCCAGAATGCACCTGACTCACAGGACTAAAATGTAGGGACCTTAGATGAAATGCCTGACAGTTGGGAGAGGGAACTTATAGAGCCTACCTCCAGCAGGAAGACAAGGCTTCAAATAAGGGAGAGGGGGCGATCCCACAGTCATAACTCTGACCCATAATTGGTCCTATCTGAAAGAATTACATGGATGGAAATGGAGAGGAGCCTGAGGAAAAGAAATTCCAGCAACAGGCCCAAAGTAAGATACATCTCAAGGGGAGGTTCCAAGGCCTGACACTATTACTGAGGCTATAGAACACTCACAAAAAGGGGCCTAGAATGACAGCACCTCCAGAAGACCCAACAAGAAGGTGAAAGAGTTAGATGCAGATATTTACACCCCACCAATGGACAGAAGCATCTGAACCCGGCTGTTGAATTAGGCAAGGCTGAGGCAACCCTGTAGGAAGATCAGCAGTCTAAATTAATCTGTACCTCCCGGGATCTCTCAAACTCTGGACCATCAATCAGGCAGCAAACACCAGCTGACACGAGGTCCCCAACACACATACAGTAAAGGACTGCCAGGTCTTTGTTCATTCAGAGATTATGCACCTAACCCTCAAGAGTCTCTAGGCCTCAGAGACTTTAGAGTTCAGGTGGGGTGGGGGATTGGGACATCCAAGTGGAGACAGGGAGAGGAGGCATGGGATATGGAATAGTAAGAGGGTAAACAGGGGTTGGCAGTGTGGGGAATAAAATATGGAGTGTATAAAAATAATTAGTTAATAAAAAATAAAAAAAGAAAGAAAACATCCTGTGAACACAGAAGAACAAGGATAGTAATCCCTGTGTTCTAATACCCAATACTGTGTTTGACATGAACAGACACAGGCATATACATGTGTCCTCCAATATTGAGTGAAGGAAATGACAGCTTAAATGCTTCTCCACCTGAAAATAATTACAGAACCTCTCTGGCTCTTTTCATTTAATAAACAGCCAGTTCCCATAAATATGACACCATTAAGATGTTGGTTTCTTAAAATTTTTATTTCATGTGTTTTAAATTTTATTAATTAATTAATTAATTTTATACTCCAGATTTTATTCTCCTCCTGGTCCACCCTTCAACTGTTCCACATCCCATAACTCCTCCCCATATCTGTCTCCACTAGTATGTCCCCACCCACCATCCCCATCCCACCAGAACAAAAATCCTTGGGACCTCCATTCTTTTGAGTGTTAGGTACATCTTCACTAATTGAACCCAAGCCTGGCAGTCCTCTATTATATATGTGTTGGTGGCCTTATATCAGCTGGTGTACCCTGCATTGTGGTGGTCCACTGTCTGAAAGATCTCCTGGGTTCAGTTTAATTGAGCTTGATGTTCCTCCTACTGGGTTGTCCTCCTCCTCAACTTTTTCCAGCTTTTACATAATTTTTTTTTATTTTTTTATTCGATATAATTTATTTACATTTCAAATGATTTCCCCTTGTCTAGCCCCCCACTCCCCGAAAGTCCCATAAGCTCTCTTCTCTTCCCCTGTACTCCCACCCACCCCTTCCCACGTCCCCGTTCTGGTTTTGCCAAATACTGCTTCACTGAGTCTTTACAGAACAAGGGGCCACTCCTCCTTTCTTCTTGTACCTCATTTGATGTGTGGATTATGTTTTGGGTATTCCAGTTTTCTAGGTTAATAACCACTTATTAGTGAGTGCATACCATGATTCACCTTTTGAGTCTAGGTTACCTCACTTAGTATGATGTTCTCTAACTCCATCCATTGGCCTAAGAATTTCATGAATTCATTGTTTCTAATGGCTGAATAGTACTCAATTGTGTAGATATACCACATTTTTTGCATCCACTCTTCTGTTGAGGGATACCTGGGTTCTTTCCAGCATCTGGCAATTATAAATAGGGCTGCTATGAACATAGTAGAGCATGTATCCTTATTACATGGTGGGGAATCCTCTGGGTATATGCCCAGGAGTGGTATAGCAGGATCTTCTGGAAGTGAGGTGCCCAGTTTTCGGAGGAAACGCCAGACTGATTTCCAGACTGGTTGTACCAATTTGCAACCCCACCAGCAGTGGAGGAGTGTTCCTCTTTCTCCACACCCTCTCCAACACCTGCTGTCTCCTGAATTTTTAATCTTAGCCATTCTGACTGGTGTAAGATGAAATCTCAGCGTTGTTTTGATTTGCATTTCCCTAATGACTAATGAAGTTGAGCATTTTTAAAGATGCTTCTCTGCCATCTGAAGTTCTTCAGGTGAGAATTCTTTGTTTAACTCTGTACCCCATTTTTTAATAGGGTTGTTAGGTTTTCTGGAGTCTAACTTCTTGAGTTCTTTATATATTGGATATTAGCCCTCTATCTGATGTAGGATTGGTGAAGATCTTTTCCCAATTTGTTGGTTGCTGATTTGTCCTCTTGATGGTGTCCTTTGCCTTACAGAAACGTTGTAATCTTATGAGGTCCCATTTGTCAATTCTTGCTCTTAGAGCATACACTATTGGTATTCTGTTCAGAAAATTTCTCCCTGTACCGATGTCCTCAAGGGTCTTCCCCAGTTTCTTTTCTATTAGCTTCAGAGTGTCTGGCTTTATGTGGAGGTCCTTGATCCATTTGGATTTGAGCTTAGTACAAGGAGACAAGGATGGATCAATTCGCATTCTTCTGCATGCTGACCTCCAGTTGAACCAGCACCATTTGTTGAAAAGACTATCTTTTTTCCATTGGATGTTTTCAGCCTCTTTGTCGAGGATCAAGTGGCCATAGGTGTGTGGGTTCATTTCTGGATCTTCAATCCTATTCCATTGATCCACCTGCCTGTCACTGTACCAATACCATGCAGTTTTTAACACTATTACTCTGTAGTATTGCTTGAGGTCAGGGACACTGATTCCCCCAGACTTTCTTTTGTTGCTGAGAATAGTTTTAGCTATCCTGGGTTTTTTGTTGTTCCAGATGAATTTGATAATTGCTCTTTCTAACTCCGTGAAGAATTGAGTTGCGATCTTGATGGGTATTGCATTGAATCTGTATATTGCTTTTGGCAAAATGGCCATTTTAACTATATTGATTCTACCGATCCATGAGCATGGGAGGTTTTCCCATTTTTTGAGGTCTTCTTCCATTTCCTTCTTCAGAGTCTTGATGTTCTTGTCATACAGATCTTTCACATGTTTGGTAAGAGTCACTCCAAGATACTTTATACTGTTTGTGGCTATTGTGAAGGGGGTCATTTCCCTAATTTCTTTCTCAGCCTGATTATCCTTCGAGTATAGGAAAGCCACTGATTTGCTTGTGTTGATTTTATAACCTGCCACTGAAGTTGTTTATCAGCTATAGGAGCTCTCTAGTGGAGTTTTTTCAGTCACTTAGGTAGACTATCATGTCATCTGCAAATAATGATAGTTTGACTTCTTCCTTTCCAATTCGTATCCATTTGACCTCCTTATGTTGTCGAATTGCCCGAGCTAGTACCTCAAGTACAATATTGAAAAGATAAGGAGAAAGGGGGCAGCCTTGTCTGGTCCCTGATTTCAGTGGGATTGCTTCAAGTTTCTCTCCATTTAGTTTGATGCTGGCTACCAGTTTGCTGTATATTGCTTTTTACTATGTTTAGGTATGGGCCTTGAATTCCTGTTCTCTCCAAGACTTTAAGCATGAAAGGATGCTGAATTTTGTCAAATGCTTTTTCAGCATCCAATGAAATGACCATGTGGTTCTGTTCTTTGAGTTTGTTTATGTAGTGGATTGCATTGATAGATTTCCGTATATTGAACCAACCCTGCATTCCCGGGATAAAGCCTACTTGATCATGGTGGATGATGGTTTTGATGTGTTCTTGGATTCGGTTGGCAAGAATTTTATTGAGTATTTTTGCATCGATGTTCATAAGGGGAATTGACCTGAAGTTCTCTTTCTTTGTTGGATCTTTGTGTGGCTTTGGTATCAGCATAATTGTGGCTTCGTAGAAGGAATTGGGTAATGTTCCTTCTGTTTCTATTTTGTGGAATAGTTTGAAGAGTATTGGTGTTAACTCTTCTTTGAAGGTCTGATAGAATTCTGCACTGAAACCATCTGGTCCTGTGTTTTTTTTGGTTGGAAGACTTTCTATGACTCCTTCTATTTCTTTAGGCATTATGGGACTGTTTAGATGGTCTAGTTGGTCCTGATTTAATTTTGGTATTTGGTATCTGTCAAGGAAATTGTCCATTTCCTCCAGATTCTCCAGTTTTGTTGAGTATAGACTCTTGTAGTAGGATCTGATGATTTTTTGGATTTCCTCAGTTTCCGTTGTTATATCTCCCTTTTCATTTCTAAGTTTGCTAATTTGGATACTTTCTCTGTGCCCTTTGTTCAGTCTGGCTAAGGGTTTATCTATCTTGTTGATTTTCTCAAAGAACCAGCTCCTGGTTTTGTTGATTTTTTGTATGGTTCTCTTTGTTTCTGCTTGATTGATTTCGGCCCTGAGTTTGATGATTTCCTGCCTTCTACTCCTCCTGGGTGACATAGCTTCTTTTGTTCCAGGGCTTTCAGGTGTGTCATTAAGCTGGTAATGTATGCTCTCTCCATTTTTTTTTTTTGGAGGCACTCAGGGCTATGAGTTTACCTCTTAGCAATGCTTTCATTGTGTCCCATAGATTTGGGTAAGTTGAGTCTTCATTTTCATTGTGTTCTAAAAAGTCTTTAATTTCTTTCTTTATTTCTTCCTTGACCAAGGTATCATTGAGTAGAATATTGTTCAGTTTCCACGTGTATGTGGGTTTTCTGTTGTTTTTGTTGCTATTGAAGACCACTTTTACTCCATAGTGATCTGATAGGAGGCATGGGATTAGTTCGATCTTCTTATATTTGTTGAGCTCTGTCTTGTGACCAATTATATGGTCGATTTTGGAGAAGGTACCAGAAGGTGCTGAGAAAAAGGTATATTCTTTTGTTTTAGGATAGAATGTTCTATATATGTCTGTTAAATCTAATTGATCCAAAGCTTCAATTAGTTTCATTGTGTCCCTGGTTAGTTTCTGTTTTCCTGATCAGTCCATTGAGGAAAGTGCAGTGTTGAAGTCACCCACAATTATTGTGTTATGTGCAATGTGTGCTTTGAGTTTTAATAAAGTTTCTTTTATGAAAGAGGGTACCCTTGCATTTGGAGCATAGATGTTCAGGATTGAGAGTTCTTCTTGTTATATTTTTCCTTTGACCAGCAAGAAGTGTCCCTCAGAGTCTCTTTTGATGACTTTGGGTTGAAAGTCAATTTTATCTGATATTAAAATGGCTACTCCAGCTTGTTTCCTGAGACCATTTGCTTGTAAAATTGTCTTCCAGCCTTTTACTCTAAGGTAGTGTTTGTCTTTGACCCTGAGGTGTGTTTCCTGTAAGCAGCAAAATGTAGGGTCCTGTTTACATATCCAGTCAGTTAGTCTGTGTCTTTTTATTGGGGAATTAAGTCCATTGATGTTAAGAGATATTAAGGAATAGTGATTGTTACTTCCTATCATTTTTGACGTTATTTTTTAAATTTGATTGCTTAACTTCTTTTCGGTTTGATGAAAGGTTACTATCTTGCTTTTTCCAGGGTGAAGTTTCCCTCCTTGTATTGGTGTTTTCCTACTATTATCCTTTGTAGGGCTGGGTTTGTGGATAGATATTAGGTAAACTTGGTTTTGTCATGAAATATCTTAGTTTCTCCATCTATGGTGATTGAGAGTTTTGCTTGATATAGTAGTTTTGGTTGGCATTTGTGTTCTCTTAGAGTGTGCATGAGATCTGCCCTGGACCTTCTAGCCTTCATAGTCTCAGGTGAAAAGTCTGCTGTGATTCTGATAGGTCTTCCTTTATATGTTACTTGGCCTTTTTCTCTTACTGCCTTATTATTCTTTCTTTGTTTAGAACATTTGGTGTTTTGATTATTATGTGACGGGAAATATTTCTGTTCTGGTCCAGTCTGTTTGGAGTTCTGTAGGCTTCTTGTATATTCATGGGCATCTCTCTCTTTAGGTTAGGGAAGTATTCTTCCATAATTTTATTGAAGATATTTGCTGGCCCTTTAAGTTTTAAATATTCACTCTCATATATGCCTATAATCCTTAGGTTTGGTCTTCTCATTGTGTCCTGGATTTCCTGGATATTTTGGGTTACAAGCTTTTTGCATTTTGCATTTTCTTTAACTGTTGAGTCCATTGTTTCTATGGTATCTTCAGCGTCTGAGATTCTTTCTTCTCTCCCTTGTATTCTGTTGTTGATATTTGCATCTCTGTCCCCTGATTTCTTTCCAAGGCTTTCTATCTCCAAAGTTGTCTCCCTTTGAGTTTTCTTAGTTGTTTGTACTTCTGATTTTAGATCCTGGATTGTTTTGCTTAGCTCCTTCACTTGCTTGTTTGTGCTTTCCTGTAATTCTTTAAGAGATTTTTGGGTTTCCTCTTTCATGACCGCAGCCTGTTGACCAAAGTTCTCCTGTATTTCTTTAAGTGTTTTTTGTGTTTCCTCATTATTGGCTTTTGTATTCTCCTGGATTTCTTTCAATGATTTTTGTGTTTCCCTTGCAAGGGCTTCTAACTTTTGATCCATTTTCTCCTGAATTTCTTTTAAGTATGTCCTTCATGTGTTCCAGTACCAGCATCATGACCAGTGATTTTAAATCCAAATCTTGTTTTACTGATGTGATGGGGTATCCAGGACATGCTGGTAGAGGAGAATTGGGTTCAGTTGTTGCCATATTGCCTTGATTTCTGTTAGTGAAGTTCCTGCATTTGCCTTTTGCCATCTAGTTCTCACTGGTGTTAGTTGGTCTTGTCAGTGCTGGACTCACCAGTGCAAGCTGCCCCTTCCCAGTTGGCTTCTGGTGCACAGCTTACCTCCTGCACTGCCTGTAGACAGGGTGCTGCTGCCCAGGCTGTTCAGATCCTGAAGCAGGCACCCGAAGGCTCCCGCTGGGGTCCACTGGATTCATCAGAGCACACCGACTTCTCCCCGCTGGCCGCCCGGAAGCCCCTCTAGCCTCTTGCAGGACTTGGAGATGTGGTGCTGTCGCCCAGGCAGATCTGGATCCTGAAGCGGAGAGAGTTGTGCTGAGGGCTCCCACCAGAGGCCTCAGGACCGGGACCCAAGCTCTGGGCAGCAGGAGCAAGCCACGCTGCGAGTTCCCAGACTGCCTCTGGATGTACACTGGGTCTCCTGCACTTCCTGGAGACAGAGCGCTGTGGTCCTGGCCATTGAGAGGAGGCTCAATGAGAACCCAAAGCAGGCTCCCGAAGGGAAGGCTCTCGCTGGGGCCCGCTGGATTCACCAGAGCACACCGACTTCTCCCCGCTGGCCACCCGGAAGCCCCTCTAGCCTCTTGCAGGACCTGGAGATGTGGTGTTGCCGCCCAGGCTGATCTGGATCCGGAAGCGGAGAGAGTAGAGCAGCTTTTCCATAATTAAAAACCAGAACGGGTTCATAGAAGGAATTGGGTAGTGTTCCTTCTGTTTCTATTTTGTGGAATAGTTTGAAGAGTATTGGTGTTAACTCTTCTTTGAAGGTCTGGTAGAATTCTGCACTGAAACCATCTGGTCCTGTGCTTTTTTTGGTTGGAAGACTTTCTATGACTCCTTCTATTTCTTTAGGCTTTATGGGACTGTTTAGATGGTCTAGTTGGTCCTGATTTAATTTTGGTATTTGGTATCTGTCAAGGAAATTGTCCATTTCCTCCAGATTCTCCAGTTGTGTTGAGTACAGGCTCTTGTAGTAGGATCTGATGATTTTTTGGATTTCCTCAGTTTCCGTTGTTATATCTCCCTTTTCAATTCTAAGTTTGTTAATTTGGATACTTTCTCTGTGCCCTTTGGTCAGTCTGGCTAAGGGTTTATCTATCTTGTTGGTTTTCTCAAAGAACCAGCTCCTGGTTTTGTTGATTTTTTTTGTATGGTTCTCTTTGTTTCTACTTGATTGATTTCAGCCCTGAGTTTGATGATTTCCTGCCTTCTACTCCTCCTGGGTGAAATAGCTTCTTTTTGTTCTAGGGCTTTCAGGTGTGTCATTAAGCTAGTAATGTATGCTCTCTCCATTTTCTTTTTGGAGGCACTCAGGGCTATGAGTTTACCTCTTAGCAATGCTTTCATTGTGTCCCATAGATTTGGGTATGTTGTGTTTTCATTTTCATTGTGTTCTAAAAAGTCTTTAATTTCTTTCTTTATTTCTTCCTTGACCAAGGTATCATTGAGTAGAGTATTGTTCAATTTCCACGTGTATGTGGGTTTTCTATTGTTTCTGTTGCTTTTGAAGACCACTTTTACTCCATAGTGATCAGATAGGAGGCATGGGATTAGTTCGATCTTCTTATATTTGTTGAGGTCTGTCTTGTGACAAATTATATGGTCGATTTTGGAGAAGGTACCATGAGGTGCTGAAAAAAAGGTATATTCTTTTGTTTTAGGATAGAATGTTCTATATATATCTGTTAAATCTAATTGGTTCAAAGCTTCAATTAGTTTCATTGTGTCCTTGTTTAGTTTCTGTTTTCCTGATCAGTCCATTGAGGAAAGTGCAGTGTTGAAGTCACCCACAATTATTGTGTTATGTGCAATGTGTGCTTTGAGTTTTAATAAAGTTTCTTTTATGAAAGAGGGTGCCCTTGAATTTGGAGCATAGATGTTCAGGATTGAGAGTTCTTCTTGTTGTATTTTTCCTTTGACCATCAAGAAGTGTCCCTCAGAGTCTCTTTTGATGACTTTGGGTTGAAAGTCAATTTTATCTGATATTAAAATGGCTACTCCAGCTTGTTTCCCGAGACCATTTGCTTGTAAAATGGTCTTCCAGCCTTTTACTCTAAGGTAGTGTTTGTTTTTGACCCTGTGGTGTGTTTCCTGTAAGCAGCAAAATGTAGGGTCCTGTTTACGTATCCAGTCAGTTAGTCTGTGTCTTATAACCCTAAGATTTCATCTTACACCAGTCAGAATGGCTAAGATTAAAAATTCAGGAGACAGCAGGTGTTGGAGAGGGTGTGGAGAAAGAGGAACACTCCTCCACTGCTGGTGGGGTTGCAAATTGGTACAACCAGTCTGGAAATCAGTCTGGCGTTTCCTCCGAAAACTGGGCACCTCACTTCCAGAAGATCCTGCTATACCACTACTGGGCATATACCCAGAGGATTCCCCACCATGTAATAAGGATACATGCTCTACTATGTTCATAGCAGCCCTATTTATAATTGCCAGATGCTGGAAAGAACCCAGGTATCCCTCAACAGAAGAGTGGATGCAAAAAATGTGGTATATCTACACAATGGAGTACTATTCAGCCATTAGAAACAATGAATTCATGAAATTCTTAGGCAAATCGATGGAGCTAGAGAACATAATACTAAGTGAGGTAACCCAGACTCAAAAGGTGAATTATGGTATGCACTCACTAATAAGTGGTTATTAACCTAGAAAACTGGAATACCCAAAACATAATCCACACATCAAATGAGATACAAGAAGAAAGGAGGAGTGGTCCCTGGTTCTGGAAAGACTCAGTGAAACAGTATTCGGCAAAACCAGAACAGGGAACTGGGAAGGGGTGGGAGGGAAGACGGGGAAGAGAAGGGGGCTTACGGGACTTTCGAGGAGTGGGGGGGGCTAGAAAAGGGGAAATCATTTGAAATGTAAATAAATTATATCGAATAAAAAAATTAAAAAAAAAAAACCAGAACGGGGAAGTGGGAAGGGGTGGGTGGGAGGACTGGGGAAGAGAAGGGGGCTTACGGGACTTTCAGGGAGTGGGGGGCTAGAAAAGGGGAAATCATTTGAAATGTAAATAAATTAAATCGAATAAAAAAAACAACAACAACAAAAAAACAAACAACAACAACAACAAAAAAAAAACATGTGTCAGCAGCTTCTGTCCACTGGTTGGGTGCAAATATCTGTTCCTGACTCTTTCTCAGCTGCTTGTTGGGTCTTTCGGAGGCCAGGCATGATAGGTCCCATTTTGTGAGCTCTCCATAGCCTCAGTAATAGTGTTGGACCCAGAACCTCCCCTTGAGTTGGAACCCACTTTGGGACTGTCGCTGTATCTTCTTTTCCTCATGTTCATCTCCATTTCCACCCCAGTAGTTCTTTCAGACAGGAACAATATTGGGTCACAGTTTTGACTGTGGAATGGCAATGACCTCCCTCACTTTCTGCTTGAGGTGGACTATTTAAGTTCTCTCTCCCTACTTGTGGGCATTTCATCTAAGGTCCCTTCCTTTGAGTCCTGAGAATCTCTCACTTCCCAGGGCTCTGAATCATTCTGGAGGATTCCCCCAAACTCCCACCTCCTGAGGTGGCCTGTTTCTTTCGGCTGGCCCTCAGGGCTTCAGTCCTTTTCCCTCAGCCAATAACAGATCTGCTTCAGCCCCTTACCTCCCCCACCCACTTTCCCTCCAGGGCCCTCCCTCTGTTTTCCCCTGTGACTGCTTTCTTCTACCTCCCAAGTTGGACTGAAGCGTCCTTACTTGGGCTCTTCAGCTTATTGACCTTTAGGAGTTTTGTGGACTGTTTCATGGATATTCTGTCCTTTTTGTTTTTTTTTGTTTTTTTTTTGGCTAATATCCACTTATTAGTGAGTATATACAATGCCTTTACTTTTGGGTTTGAGTTACCTCACTCATGATGATATTTACTAGTTCCATACAGTTGCCTGCAAAACTCAGAATGTCCTCATTCTTAATAGCTGAGTAGTATTCCATGGTATAAATGAACCACATTTTCTGTATCCAGTCTTCTACTGTGGGAGACACCTATCAACTGAAGCTGAAAATTCAATTAAATGATCAGAGACAAGAACTCTGTATGTGTGCATAATCCCCGCTATACACACATACACTAGATGTCATCCTGAGTCTTATTTTACAATTATTGTCATAAAAACCATATATGACTTGGTTACTAAACATTGTTGATTAGTTACCAATGTGTAATTTTTCTGATAGAAAAAGAATGGGATAAATATTTTTGTTATCAAAATAGGAATTTATAACTTGCCTTTTCTCATTTTGGACAGGATACATTTATCTCTTTCTGAAGACAAAAGTATTCCTCAGTTATGAATAGGGAGGTGGGCCTGTAGATACAAAGAATATCTGCTTTTTCATAGCCTTCACTTCTATACCTGTTAATCCAAGAAAGTATTTCTTGTGTTAACAACAATCTGATTTGGTAAATGTCTATAGTAGTTGGCTTTTTAATATACATAGAATAGATACTATGGAATAAGTAAATGATATAATCAATTGGCTATCTATACATTGTTCAAGCTGCAAACATGCTGTGAATATTGCTGAATTAGAAAAAATATAAGGTATTAAAATTATTTCAATGTTTTCATTTTCCTCATATGTAGATCACATTTTCTATCCAAAATATGAAATATATACTTCTTTCATATGCTGGGATAATAGCAATGCTATTTAGGAAAGTAAATGCCTGCTTTGAAATAAATGTATTCATTAGAAGTAATACTTATAAGAACAAGTACTAAAAATAAATGTAAACTTTTTATAATAAATGAAATACAGCAGAATTTGTCTTTCTAAGAGGTAGGATGACTAATAAGTTACTTAGCATCTTTGCTAGAGCATGATTTAAAAGACAGATATATTTTTTTGACTGACCTTTTAAAAAATTACTAGAAAATTTCAACGAAGTTTTTCAACTCATGTCTTTTGGGAGAAAGCTGCTGAGGAATTTGCATCTTTGCAATAGTGTCAGGCAATGGGCCATCTGATGTTAATCTTCAAGTTAGAATTAGTGTAACACCTTGGGGTATTGTTTGCATCTATAACGCTCTGTTTGTTTCTCTCAACTAACATTAGACAATTCAATAAGCATCGAAAAAAGCCAATTCTGCCTCTAACTCATTAGCATGCCTGAACTTATGGCTATTTAATTTTATTCCAGCAATTAAAATATGAATCAGACACATTGTCACCATGAGTTTCTCCATGGGAGTCACATCCCTTATTCCCAGATTTCGAAAGAAGCAGTTGATGTACTATATCCTTCAGCTAAAAATTCATTTGCATTTATTGAGCCATGAATTGCACCAAGATACCTGACACACGGCAGTAAAATACTTTGTGTATTGTCAGTTCCAACGTGTTGAACAACTTTGACAGAAGAAAAGATGTGGTTAAGAATCCAAGGTTAGTTTTAGACTAGAAAAATTGGCCTCTAAAATAATCTTAACACACACACACACACACACACACACACACACACACACACAAATTCATGTGTGTGTATCATCTCTATACATAGGCACACACAGGTATAGGCATACATATATATATATATATATATATATATATATATATATATATATATATATATATATGTATGTATATGTATGCCTATACCTGTGTGTGTGTGTGTAAGAGAGAGAGAGAGTGTGTGTGTGTGTGTGTGTGTAGGATGGATCAGCCTTGTTTAATTTAGTTTACATTTCAGAACATATCAATTACCTTCTGCAGTACTGTCTTGGTTATCTGTGTCAACTTGACACATGCTGGAGTCCTCACTGAGAAAAGTCACCTCCCTTGGGGAAATGCCTCTATGAGATCCAGCTGTAAGGCATCGTCTCAGTTAATGATCAAGGTGGGAGGCCCCAGCCCATTGTGGGTGGTTTTCACTCCTGGGCTGCTAGTCCTGGGTTCTATAAGAAAGCAAGCTGAGCAAGCCAGTGGGAGGAACCCAGCACCCCTCCCAGGCCTCTGCATCAGTTCTTGCCTCCCGTTCCTGCCCTTTGTGAGTTCCTGTCCAGACTTCCATTGGCTATGAACAGCAATGTGGAAGTGTAAGCTGAATAAACCCTTTCCTTTGCAACTTGCTTCTTGGTTTTGGTCTAAGACACTGCTGTATTGGGTATTGAAATACTTTTCAATCTTAGAACTAACCATGGATTTTATGTCTCCACGTTTTTCCTCTCACATATTCTTTTATTTTTTATTCAACATCTATGGTGCAATACAATGATTATTGTTAGAAATTTAAATACAGGTCTGTGATTGTAAGCAGACCATCATTTCTGCAGAAGATGATCAGGAAGTCCTGATAACAAATTATTACATACTTATATAGGCATAAATTTATTTTTGAGAGTGAAAAAAATTAATAAAAAACAATCTTATCTTCACTCAAGTTTTCCCAAATTCTGACATAGATTTTGAATTTTTAGTAGAGGAATGTAAATTGGGATTTGATTTCAGGTCTGAAGAAATCAGAGAGAAAGGAAAGTAATAGATACCTGCTGATGATTTCTCTGTGCAAATGAATACTGTATATACTGACAGGTTGATAAAAGACATGGTACACATGATTTTAGGCTGGAGAAGGTGAGAATTTGCATGCAACCTCCTCTATTGTAATGGTAGAAAACAAGAACCTCTGCTGTGTTTTTATATTTCTGTATTGCAAATAGGGCACAGATTCCAGTATTATAGATCTCAGCAATGCTATAGGAAACTTTTGGACAGAAACATAGAGACTTGGCACTTAGGTCAGAATGATATCAGTGTGTTACAAAAGAGCCTATGATAACTACAGAGAAATTGAATATAGACTGGGTGCCAACACAATATTTTTTATTAGATATATTCTTTATTTACATTTAAAATGTTGTCCCCTTTCCTGGTTCCCACCCCGAAAATGCCATAAACCATGTCCCTTCCTCCTGTTCCTCAATCAACCCTCTCCTGCTTCCCTGTCCTGGTATTCCCCTACATTGTAGCATTGAGCCTTTCCAGGTACAAGGGCCTTCTTTCCCTTTGATGTCCAACAAGGCCAACCTCTGCTGCCTATGCATCTGGAGCCATGGGTAACTCCATGTGTTCTCTTTGGTTGATGGTTTTATCCCTGGGAGCTCTGGGAGTACTGGGTGGCTCATATTTTTCTTCCTCCTATGGCACTACAAACCCCTCAGCTCCTTGGGTCCTATCTCTAGCTCCTTCATTGGGGACCCTGTGCTCAGTTTAATGACTGGCTCAGAGTTTCCCCCTCTGAATTTGTCATGCACTAGCAGAGCCTCCCAGGTGACAGCTATATCCAGCTCTGGTCAGCAAATACTTGTGGGCATTGATAATAGTGTCTGGGTTTGGTAACTGTATATGGGATGGATCCTTAGGTTGGGTGATCTCTGGATGGTCTTTCCCTCAGACTCTGCTCCACACTTTGTCCCTGTAGTTACTTATGTATTTTGCCCCCCTTCTAAGAAGGACCAGAGTATCCATACTTTGTTCTTCCTTCTTCTTGGGCATTATTTGATATTTGAATTGTGTCTTGGGTATTCCAAGCTTCAGGGCTAATATCCACTTATCAGTAAGTACATATCACGTGTTCTTTTGTGATTGGATTACCTCCCTCAAGATGATATTTTTCAGTTCCACCCATATGCCTAAGAATTTCATGAATTCATTGTTTTTAATAGCTGAGTAGTATCTAGCTTTATCATTCTTAGGAATACTTGAGTCAAAGACACTTAGACATGAACTAAGAATGAATTAAATATTTCAACATTTGCCAGTGCTTCATTAAAGACACTAGTATGAAATCCTAAAACATATTAACCAAGCCATAACTTTGGAATAAAATACATAGAGATACCTATTCTCCCGTGTCTTTTGTGAATTCATCTTGCAATTTAATTTTGTATTTATTTCCTTCTCTCCTTAAGGAGAGATGCCTCAGGATGATACAGCAATGCAACCCTTTTTATGACAACACTTTTCACAGGAGATACAAAATACAAATCTACTAATTACAAGGAACCCACTGCAAACTAAACTAACAAACCAAATTATGGACTCTACCAAAATCTAACAGTCCATCATGGTGAACCAACACATTTTATTGTGGCATCTTACAGGACTATGGTAAAGGGAAATACCTTCAGCAGAAAATATGGCTCAAACACAGAAGCATTACAAAAATATGGATGACAACTCACAAAGCTGGAGCCTGGAGCACATTGCACAGCCTCCAAGAACCTCAAGTGATTGGAAAGAGTCCCTTCCACGTGACTTAGTTGAAATTAACCTCTTTCAGGCAGCCCATCTGGCTTCTCTTTTTCTCAGAATCTTCTTTGCAGCTTGGCCTTTTTGGGAGTGACTCTAAAGAGCATGGCTTACATATTCCCAGAGGGAGGGGCCTGGTGAATCTAGTCAGCTTCAGGAATTTCCTAGAGCTATTTTGAGTTTTTTATCTTCCTACTTAACTGGTTTCCCTGCAGAGTGAAAAGTATCAGCTTATGAGGAAAGTGTTACACAATATACTTCTTTTATATTTCTTTCCCAATTTCGCCCTCTACAGTAGCTGAAAACTGTGCAGGTATGAATTGTTCCTATTTATTTCTTGTCAACTGACTTCAACACACAAGCTTTGGCATCATATCTCTTTTGGAGTTATTTAAATGAATGCAGTAAGGAGAAGTACTTTTTTTAGGGAAGGCCACAATTGAGAGACAAGAAAGCTAACCTGTGCTCACAACTCAATTCTGATTCTGAAAATTATCCTAGAATGGAAAAGCCATGTTGGGAAAACATTATTAACCACAAGGCAGAATTACAGAGCTGTCATTATGAAAGCAGCAGACATTACAGGAGGAGAAACTTCAGAGTGTGCCTGTCCTCAATACCTAGATATGAATGGCCTCTGGGCTATACAGTCCTCATGTCAAGGTACAAACACTTGCCAAGAAACTGCATAGAAAGTACATCACCCAGAGAGAAAGAGCATTCCTGTAACAAGACAGTTTATAACTGGTCATCCCAAACATGACATTCTTATTTACATATTTGATGTTTGCTGTATTAAAGTAATCTATTATTTTATTTATTTACTTATCCCTTCTATAGTCCAAAATTTGAATTATTTTATCAACTCCTTCATAGTACTTAAAGCTAATCTTCCTCCCAAATCCACAACGCTGTCATTCCTGAATTATGTATGCTTTGCTTTAAGTACAACCATGCTATAAGGTAGCATTGGTAAATGCAGCTAAATCTTGAATTACTTTTTTAGAGAAGTAATTATTTTCTGATACACTTTCTAGAGAGCCACGAGGGATTGCTTAATTTCCCCCAAATGAGAAAGCGACTGACAGAACAAAGTAAGGACAATACCAAAATCAAAGTTGGTGAGCAAATGAGATATTTTTTGGGTGGGGAGAGGGAATGGATATAGGAGTGTGAGTAAGATGTTCCTTTCCATGAGTAGGGATAATAACTTAAATGTAGTTCACTATCAAAAGCTCATCCTGGCTTGGGTGAAAGACAGCTCATGGAAGCTGAAAACCTGGAATGTACCACACAACTTGTAGGTAACTCAACAATTTGCAAAATATCTTTTTCCAGAGAGAATGTGTGGTCTAAGACTAACTCTCAACATCCCTTCCTGTTTATGTATCCTTCAAAATAGAGAGTGTTATGTATCTGGATAGTGTAAGAATATCATGAGACTTAATTAGTTTTTGATTGCCCAGGTCTTAGAAAGCCTTTTGTGAACACTTCGAGAAGCTTCAGAAGTTTCCTTCTAAGAAAAAAATTGTCACATCACAGTCATTTAAGTATAGACTAAAATTATCAAAATTTAAGACACAATTGTAAGGAAATATAGCAGTTTTTTTTTTTAAAAAAGACATAGACATACATTAACAAAAACTGGAAGTGAATTCCTTTGGCTAAATGCATGTGATTTATATGTGGGTAATCATGAAATATCTATGGTTTTTAACTTTTAAATTATGATTTTGGGTCAGCAACTTTATATAAAACTTACTACTTTGTTTCTAGATAGAAAATATGAGAGGTTATACCCCAATAAATTTCAATCATACTGCCCTAGTCAATTTTGAGATTTGGGAAAGATAGCAACACCTTTGATTTTGAAGAAGAATCAGAATTTTAAGATTAACTTCTCTTTCTGACATTTTTTGAGGTCTCAAATTTTCTTGCTGCAAGCATGTTATTTCTGAAGTACTTAGACAGATGTGGCTAATATAGCCTATCATTAATTTGTCAGGTATAATTAATGGTGTCCATTTCCAGAAGCAGAGGAGTAATTTCTTACTTCTACATTACAAAAATGTAGTCAAAGATTCCATGGAAACATACCCTCTTCCTGGACCCATGGAAATTATAGGATAAGAAATAAGCATTCAGATAAAACACATGCCTGAGGCTGAGCACATACATAGGCTTGCACTGTACACAAACTCCCATGCATTTCTTATATTTACATCCATATATTTGTAATCATACGTGAAATAAAAGAATGTTTGTTTATATATCTCATATTTATATAAAAGCTCTCATAGAAAAATTTTATCATTTCTGTGTACATATAGCAACACTTATACTATTTTCTTAATTTGCACCTGTGCACATTATCAGGAACACAGATGTGTATATTATTTTATTTCACATATGTAAAACCTTCACTTTTGTCAAGGCAATAATATATTAACTTATCCTCCATCAAAAACTTGGATATCTGTCTTGACTTTGCATCTGTTTTCAAATACTGACTCTTACATATATCTGGTTGACACTGATTATATTGTCAATCTATTGCTATTTGAATTGAACTTCATCTTATTTATTTTATCTGTCTTAATTTCATTTCATAAGTTCTAATTATATGGAACTTCCTAATTCAGGTGTCACTAATCCTCTCAGTTTGACTTAAGAGTTTTAGTTATGTTTTTGTTTTTGCTTTTTTGTTTGACATTTTTGCTTTTGTCAGTTTAGATTTAATGCCATACTCTGTTTGGTAGTGATATAAAAATCAATACATGTTTTGAAAATTATTTGAAGGGGTGTTAGAAGATGATTTAGCACTTAATGTTATGACTATACAAACCTGAGTTTACATTCCCACCTAAAACATAAAGGCAGACTCAGTGAAAGAATCAAACAGCTTTATATTCCAAGGTAGAGAAATAGAGATAAAAGGAACTCAGGGCTTATTTGGAATTCTCCAGTTTCATTGAGAAATTCTGTCTCAAATAATGTGGTGGACAGTGATGAATTAAAGCACTCTTTTTACCACTGCTTTCAACAATCTCCAATACCTACACATACACATACACACATACATATACACATACATACACATACACATATACATACCCAGACACAAGTGTACACACAGCTTATATAAGAATAATTATTTGAATGATGTCTCCTCTGTTAACTCTCCTGTAATAACTATTGCAATGAAAATAATTTCTCTCATTTCATACACTTAAATTTATTTGTAAGTTTTTAGCTATGAATTTATGATTATGAATTTTCTGAAAAACTTTTCTTAAATTAGATATTTGCTTTATTTACATATAAAATGTTATCCCCTTTCCTATTACCCCTCCAAAAATCCCCTATTCCATTTCCCCTTCTCCAGCTTACCAACCCCCACTCCCACTTCCCTGACCTGGCATTTCACTACACTGGGGAATCGAGTCTTCACAGAACCAATGGACTCTCCTCTCATTGATGTCTGAAAAGGCCAGTCTTTGCTAAATATGTAGCTGGAGCCATGGGTACCTCCATATGTACTCTTTGGTTGGTAGTTCAGTCACTGAGAACTCTGGGGTTACTGGTTGGTATAAATTATTGTTCCTCCTATGGGGCTGCAAACCTCTTCAGCTCCTTGGGTCCTTTCTCTAGCACCTCCATTGGGGACTCTATGCTCAACTCAGTTGTCTGTGAGCCATGGGTGTTTTGATCCCCCTTCTAAGAAGGACCAAAGAAACCAAACTTTGTTCTTCCTTCTTCTTGAACTTCATGTTTTCTGTGAATTGTATATTGGGTATCCGAACTTTTGGGCGAATATCCACTTATCAGTGCTTGTATAACATGTGTGTCATTTTGTGATTGGATAACCTCACTCAGGATGATACTTTCAAGTTCCATCTATTTGCTTAAGAATTTCATGAATTCATTGTTTTTAATAGCTGAGTAGTACTCCACTGTGTAAATTTACCACATTTTCTGTATCCATTCTTCTGTTGAGGGACATCTGGGTTCTTTCCAGCTTTTGGCTATTATAAATAAATCTGATATGAACATAGTGGAACTTGTGTTCTTATTACATGTTGTAGCATCTTTTGGGCATATACCCAAGAGTGGTATAGCTGGGTCCTCAGGTAGTATTTTTTTTCCAATTTTCTGAGGAACCGCCAAACTGATTTCCAGATTGGTTGTAACAGCTTGCAAATCTACCAGCAATGGATAATTGTTCCTTTTTCCACATACTTTCCAGCATCTGCTGTCCCCTGAGTTTTTGATCTTAGCCATTCTGACTGGTGTAAGGTGGAATCTCAGGGTTGTTTTGATTTGCATTTCCCTGATGATTAAGGATGTTGAACATTTCTTCAGGTGTTTCTTCACCATCAAGTTACTCCTCAGTTAAAAATTCTTTGTTTAGGGGAAATCATTTGAAATGTAAATAAATTATATCGAATAAAAAAATTAAAAAAAATTCTGTGTTTAAAATTCTTTGTTAAAAATTCTTTGTTTAGGGGAAATCATTTGAAATGTAAATAAATTATATCAAATAAAAAATTAAAAAAAATCTTTGTTTAAAATTCTTTGTTAAAAAAGCTCAAATCCAAATGGATCAAGGACCTCCACATAAAGCCAGACACTCTGAAGCTAATAGAAAAGAAACTGGGGAAGACCCTTGAGGACATCGGTACAGGGAGAAAGTTTCTGAACAGAACACCAATAGCGTATGCTCTAAGAGCAAGAATTGACAAATGGGACCTCATAAGGTTACAGAGTGTCTGTATGGCAAAGGACACCATCAAGAGGACAGATCGGCAACCAACAAATTGGGAAAAGATCTTCACCAATCCTACATCAGATAGAGGGCTAATATCCAATATATATAAAGAACTCAAGAAGTTAGAGTCCAGGAAACCGATCAACCCTATTAAAAAATGGGGTACAGAGTTAAACAAAGAATTCTCACCTGAAGAACTTCGGATGGCGGAGAAGCATCTTAAAAAATGCTCAACTTCATTAGTCATTAGGGAAATGCAAATCAAAACAACCCTAAGATTTCATCTTACACCAGTCAGAATGGCTAAGATTAAAAATTCAGGAGACAGCAGGTGTTGGAGAGGGTGCAGAGAAAGAGGAACACTCCTCCACTGCTGGTGGGGTTGCAAATTGGTACAACCACTCTGGAAAGCAGTCTGGCGGTTCCTCCGAAAACTGGGCACCTCACTTCCAGAAGATCCTGCTATACCACTCCTGGGCATATACCCAGAGGATTCCCCACCATATAATAAGGATACATGCTCTACTATGTTCATAGCAGCCCTATTTATTATTGCCAGATGCTGGAAAGAACCCAGGTATCCCTCAACAGAAGAGTGGATGCAAAAAATGTGGTATATCTACACAATGGAGTACTATTCAGCCATTAGAAACAATGAATTCATGAAATTCTTAGGCAAATGGATGGAGCTAGAGAACATCATACTAAGTGAGGTAACCCAGACTCAAAAGGTGAATCATGGTATGCACTCACTAATAAGTGGTTATTAACCTAGAAAACTGGAATACCCAAAACATAATCCACACATCAAATGAGATACAAGAAGAAAGCAGGAGTGGTCCCTGGTTCTGGAAAGACTCAGTGAAACAGTATTTGGCAAAACCAGAACGGGGAACTGGGAAGGGGTGGGAGGGAGGACAGGGGAAGAGAAGGGGGCTTACGGGACTTTCGGGGAGTGGGGGGGGGCTAGAAAAGGGGAAATCATTTGAAATGTAAATAAATTATATCGAATAAAAAAATTCTTTGTTTAGGGGAAATCATTTGAAATGTAAATAAATTATATCGAATAAAATAATTAAAAAAATTCTTTGTTTAAAAAAAAATTAAAAAAAATTCTTTGTTTAGCTCTGTACCCCATTTTTAATAGGGTTATTTGTTTCTCTGGACAATCTTAATATTATCTAATATAATTTCAAAATTACATTCTATTACATTATTCATTTCATTTACTATTTGATAGTTATGTGCACAAAAATTGAAATTGATCACTTGTACAAATGCAGGCCAATAAAATATGTATATCTTTATTGTTTCTGTGTAACTTATCCAAACAATTAAAAGGTTTAACATGCATTTTCTTACTACATATTCACAACTGCAATACAAGTTGACCATATGCTTTGCTTTACAAATATGCAAACAGTTCTGTTGTTTATATTATACTACAAGGAAACCAGATGTAAATTCAGGTGATTCTGATGATAGTGAGATGAATAGATACTGTGTATTTAATGATGTGGCAGTTTACATTTCCAGATAAATGTTTATAAAATCTTTCCTAAGGTATGTACTATAATAGCTCAAGAGAACTTCAATTTAAATCTTAACCTTTTGTTTCCTTGTTTCACTTCAATAAATATTAAGACAATAATTTTCTATTTAAAAATCTCTTATTCAGTGTTTAGAGGAAGGTCTCATCCCCACATGTTTCTAAAGAGTTAATTGGGATATTCAGTTTATACAAATATCCAAACACTGACATATCTACACACAACACAGGTACCTCTGGTTCAATCAAGCCCTCTTATCAGCTAATGCAAGGAGATAGTTATAGAGTATGTCAGAGTTTAATCTACATGAAAAGTGTTGAGAAAGATGAATGTTTAGGCTTTTGAAGCCATCAAAAATATGAATTAGCTTTGGATGACCTGTAACAAAACAATGAAAAAAATTAATCAAACAAAAAGAGACTATCTACTTAGGAGTGGAGAACATGGGAAGGTTTTGAGGGAGAGTATGTAGAGGGTATCTGGAAAGAAGAAAAGGATATGTGTGTGTGTGTGTGTGTGTGTGTGTGTGTGTGTGTGTGTGTGTGTCTGTATGAAGTCTTAAAAAGAGAGATTTTTGTATGGTAAGCATCTCAAGAAAATGAAGACCTCACAGTATGACTTCAAGACTAAGATTCTCCCAGTCGCCTGAATGAGCTCAGAGGAAGCTACTGACATGGATGAAATATGATTTGTGTGACATCCTGTCTGAGAACATATGTATGTAACACTTGCATTGATAAATCACATTGATCATGACACCATAAGCTATAGTATTATCAGCTTTGCTTGTTAGTTTATTCTCTTTTGCTCAAAACAACAGTAAACCAAATTTTTGTAATAATTATCTAATGGATTTTGTGTGAAGCTTGAAATTGTAGAAAAGGTATTTCTTTGAAAATTTCCTATTTGCATTTGATCATGTTAACCCTAATCTAATTCCACCCAGATCCACCTCCACATTCTCCACACCCAACTTCATGTTGTCAATCTTCTTTCTTTAATACATAGGTAAAAGTATTTGGAATGGAAGATAAATATTTGAAAACTGGTACATTGTGACTTAATTAAACTAACTAGGGGATAGTTTTCAATGAAGAGTTTTCTATTCCAACATTTATTATAAGCCCTTCTTCCAAAATCACATATTATAGGAGAGCATCATGTCTTTTTATTCTAGTTGAAGTACAAAGTAATGCAATATATATCAGTGATATATGTTTTATAATTATATAATATATTATATAATTATTTTGAGTAACAGGTCAAAGGTCATAAAAATGAGACATAGATGGCTTCTGTGACAACCCTGATTCCTATAATCATTGCATAAAAGTAATAGCATAGACAGAAAAATGTCCAAAAGAACTTTTAAATTTTGTATTAAGGATACTGAACCTCTTCACCATTGATGGCTTTTGGCAGATGTGTGGGTGGGAAGGTCCTAGTTATCATTTAAGTACGGGCCACTGGAAGTTGGAACATGCTCTAGTGAGTATATGCATAAAACATATTGCACTTCCTCCTCCTCCTTGTCCTAGTCCTCATCCTCGTCTTTGTCCTCTTCCTTAGCCTCCTCCTCTTCTTCTTTTCCTTCTCTTCCTCCTCTTCTTCCTCCTCCTTCATTTTCTTCTCTTTTTTAAGGGTGCTAACAGGGTTTGAGGTCAGGCATGAGAGGTCTTAGAAGTGTGTGTCATTGGGGTGTATAATATGAAAATCAAAACAATCAATAAAGTTAGTATGTTGAAAAATAATTGACTTTATATGCAATTTTGCTTGAATTCTGTAAGCTGCAGTATTAAAATAATAATAATAAAAAACTAGTGGGACAACATTTGTGTCTTAACCTTTCTTGTCTTCAATAGTTTAACACATGTTTCAACTGGCTTCTTCCTTGGCAACTTCTACAGAAACAAAACTAATATTGTAACCATTATCTCACTCTATATAAACTTCATAAATCATTGTTATATACATCAACACTCTTTTCCAAAATTAATTTGATCCAACTGCTTGCCAACTATTCTGTTCATCTTTATTCTATTCTATTTACACTTATGTTAACTCAGAGACATTTTATTTTTATTTTAATTTTCAACTTCTATTGTAACTTTCATTTTAATAAGACCTATTCTTTGAGGCATAAAATGTCAAAAATGAATTTAAATCAATGAATAGTTCAAGAAAAGCAACTGTTTGTTTTGTTTAAAAATCACCTAAAGCAAGAGCAATATGAACCTCTTATAAATGTGCATTGTGTCCCCTTCTAGATGTGATTCAAAGTCTTTTGAAGCATTAGTCTAAATAATAAGTGGAAAACACAGTCAAGCAGAGGTTGTGTGTGTTTGCATTAGAAAGATATGCTCGGTTTCATTCATATGGCAGTCTTCTTCAGACCCACCACCCAAAACAAAACTATTGTAAGCCATGAGCATAACTAATATTTTAAGTGACACATTCTGTTTGAAATGCACATGCTGTATATAAAGAGGGAACACTTAACTCACTGCAGCAGACGCTTGTTTGTAAGCATTTAGTACTATTAGAAAAAGGAGCCCGGAGAATACACAACTGAAGGTTTTCAAATCCATGCCCAGTGCTGAGGGAGATGAATTTGATTTCTAGTAATTTAAGGCATCTAATCACAATCATTAAATACATAAGGATTCATTATATAAAGGAGATGGAAACACTATGAACACAGCAACACTTGGAAACAAATGTGACCTAGAACTTTATTTTCTGTGCATATCTTATTTGAGCACCATTTATTTGGGGAAAGTTTATGACCTGTGACTATTTCTCAATTTAATACAACTAACAACTCTACTGCTATGTCTTAGCTTCTTATATAATTGGAATGGAGAGGAAGTTTGTTGCAGAGGGACAATCCTCTGCATATTAATATTATACAGAGACATGGTTAAGCTGGGAGGGAAAAGATGCTTTAAAAGAGGAGGAGATTATTCATAGACATAATGGCCAAGTGTATAGAGAGGCAGAGAATGCCTAAGACCAAATTAATGCAATAAATATCAAGCATGGCATAGGCAAACTGGCCCAGACCACCAAACTCTGGGTAATATCCTGTGGTTTCAACAGCTGTAAAAGACTTCACATGCTCTAAATCGGAAACACAGAAAAGGTTTTAAATTCAGACTAGTCTGTGGTGAATCTCAGCTTCACCCTGAGTGGAATTATTACCAGGTGATCAGGTGAACTCTTGAAAGCTGCGATTTCTCTCCAGTGAAAGTAGGTCTGTGATTCTCTCTGAGGCATAGCATGAGGAATAGTCTCAATAATTTAATAATGAATATCCCATCCTTAGAAAGAAGATTTCCAAGAATACAAATAACAATAAATATGATTTTGACTCATGACAAATACAGGAATATTCAAAAGGAGGAATTAGTTTTGAAACTTCCATAGATGGATACTTCTAAAGCTTTGACTATTACAAAAAATATTCAAAGAAAACATCAATGGACCCACAGTCAAAAACTCTGATGCAAAATTGTTCCTGTCTAAAAGAACTTTAGGAACAAAAATAGAGAGGGGAAGGAGGTCCACTGACTTGCCCAAATTAGGACCAAGCTCAAGGGGAGGCTCCAAGGTCTGACACTATTACTGATTCTATGATGTGCTCAAAGACAGACGACTACTATGGCTGCCCTCCGAGAGGCCCAACAAGCAGCCGAATGAATCAGATGCAGATAATTATATCCAGCCAATGAACAGAAGCTGGGGAAACCTGTGTTTGAATTAGAGAAAAGCTGGAAGAAGCTGAGGACAAGGGTGACCCCATAGGAAGTCTCTAACTTGGACAACTGACTTGGACCCTGAGATTGCTCAGGTACTAAACCACCAACCAGGCAACATATACTAGGTGATATGTGACCCACTAGACACATATACAGCAGAGGACTGCCTGGTGTGGCCTTAGTGAGAGGACATGCATATAACCCTGGAGAGATGTGAGGCCCTAGGGAGCGGGGAGGTCTGATTGGGTGCGGGTCATGATAACATCCTCTTTGAAACTGGAAAGGAGGAGTGGGATGAGAAGTTATCAGAAGGTGGACTTGGATGAGGATAATGACTGAACTGAAAAAAATTATCAAAGGAAAAATATAAAAAACAACACTAGAAACATCATGCCCCAATCAATGTGAAAAAAAAATTTGGGGGGCATATTTGGCATCAAAATCATCCATAATCACAAGATTGAGTAATATATTCTGGAGAATAAGTCTACATGTTAAAAAAAAAAGTGAGTGTGCGCAGTCATTTCCTCAAAGGCAGAATATACTGAATATTAGTGAAGAATAAACATCTGAAAGAGCAAGCAGAGTGATGGAAAAGTTTATGAATGGGTCATGGAAATTTGACCTCACATCAGTGTTTTAGAATTTTAGTCTATTAAAATCGCTGTGAATTATAAATACATTTTCATTTTTCTACACTATTTTTGGCTATATCACTGCTCAGGCCAGAGAAAATGTTCAGGTTGATTTTTTTCTTATACCATGCTTGAGTATTAGATTCTTCTATCTGCCTACCATTTTATAGACATTTTCTTTTGTTGTTGCCATATACACTGTATATATTACATGTATACAATATGCATCTGCATATATGCCTAGTAAACCATGACTGTAGATTTCTGGAAACTAATTACAACAGATATATAGATATGTTGTCTTAAGATTTATTAACAAATAACTGGTCTATAAACAAACACCATGTCAAGTCATGTAAAAATGATCCTTTCAACATTAAACCTCCCCATACTTACTGTATCAAGAATGTCTTTGTGGAATCCAGGACGACTCTAGAGTACAACGAAGTTTGATTTTGATGTGGCTCTAATTTCAGTTTATTGTCCAAGTTTCATTCAGAAATAAAAGCAAAATGAAAATTATAAGAAATGTCCGAATAGAATGTGCTAATTAGAAAAAGATAATGATTACTTAGAAAATAAAGCAGAGGAGGTGGCGGCAGCAGCAGCTTGTCCAGTGGAAGGGCCATCAGCAGTGGAACCAAGGCTATAGGGTCCTGGCAGCCCCTGTGCCCACTACCACTGACCATTGCTGACCAATCGGTCTGCAAGCAGCAGTGGATTTACAGCGCCTTTCACGACACTGAAGCCACATCAGAACTCTGCTTCCTGCCAGTGAATTACAAGAGGGTCTCCACCATCTTGGCTCTCGGACACCAGAGAGAACTGACAGCCCCAAGGTAGGCCAACATCATGGGAGTCTAAGCCTGACAGGCATTGAACTGCACCCAGGCCCTGAGCTGTTCGGAGGGCCATCAGTGTGCCCGCCCAGCCAGGAGGTTCTTTGCCCGCCAGTCTGTCCTGGTGCATGGGCACCACCATTTTGGCTACGGGACACCAGAGAGTTCTAGCAGGCAAAGCCAGCTAGCAGTCATAACCCGAGGCTAATATAGTGGGGAGGTCTAAGCCCAACAAGCATTGGCTTGCACCCAGACCCTGGGTTGTCCAATGGGCCATCTGTGTGCCAACACAGCCAGGAGGTTGTTAGCCGGGCAGACTTTCCCAGCACTTTCTGGGAGCTTGCACACACCACCATCTTGGCTACCAGACAGAACCAGTTAACAGTCATAGCCCCAGACAAACATTGCTCAGGCCTAAGTCTGCCAGGGTTTTTTGCCTAGACTCCAGGCTTGAGTAGCTAGGCTAGCCTTGTGTACACCGACCTGATTTGGGGAGCGGCTGCCAGGCAGTGATCAGTACTCTGCTGGTTCCTGAAGAAAAGGTCCCCGCAGCATATACCATCAGCACCCCCTGAAGGAGCTGATCTCAGAAAATGGAAAAATCTTCCATGCTCGTGGATTGGCAGGATTAATATAGTTAAAATGGCCATCTTGCCAAAGGTAATCTACAGATTCAATGCTATCCCCATAAAAATCCCAACCCAGTTCTTCATAGAGCTAGAAAGAGAAATTCTCAAATTCATCTGGAATAAAAAAAAAAAAAAAAAAAAAACCCAGGATAGCTAAAACTATTCTCAACAGTAAAAAAATTTCAGGGAGATTCAGTGTCCCAGACTTTAAACTTTACTACAGAGCAATAGTGATAAAAACTGTATGGTATTGGTACAATGTCAGGCAAGCAGATCAATGGAATAGGATTGAAGACCCAGAAATGAACCAACACACCTATGGTCACTTGATCTTCAACAAAGGAGCTGAAAGCATCCAGTGGGAAAAAGATAGTCTTTTCAATAAATGGTGCTGGTTCAATTGGAGGTCAGCATGCAGAAGAATGTGAATCGATCCATTCTTATCTCCTTGTACCAAGCTCAACTCCAAATGGATCAGGACCTCCACATAAAACCTGACACACTGAAACTAGTAGAAAAGAAACTGGGGAAGACCTTTCAGGACATGGGCACAGGAGAAAAGTTCCTGAATAGAATACCAATAGCTTATGCTCTGAGATCAAGAATTGACAAATGGGACCTCATAAAACTGCAAAGTTTCTGTAAGGCAAAGGACACTGTCAAAAGGACAAAATTCTCAACCAACAGATTGGGAAAGGATCTTCACCAACCCTAAATCTGACAGAGGACTAATATCTAATATATACAAATAACTCAAGAAGGTAGAACCCAGAGAACCAAATAAACCCATTAAAAAGTGGGGTACAAAGCTAAACAAAGAATTTTCATATGAACAACTTTGGAGGACTGAGAAACACCTTAAGAAATGTTCAACATCATTAATCATTAGGGAAATGCAAATCAAAACAACCCTGAGATTTCACCTCACACCATTCAGAATGGCTAAGGTCAAAAACTCAGGAGACAGCCGGTGTTGGCAAGGATGTGGAGAAAGAGGAACACTCCTCCATTGCTGGTGGGATTGCAAGATGGTGCAACCACTTTGGAAATCAGTCTGGTGGTCCCTCAGAAAACTGGGCATGACACTTCCTGAGGACCCTGTTATACCACTCCTGGGCATATACCCAGAGGATTCTTCAGCATGCAATAAGGACACATGCTCCACTGTGTTCATAGCAGCCCTATGTAGTAGTAGCCAGAAGCTGGAAAGAACCCAGGTGTCCTTCAACGGAGGAATGGATTCAAAAAATGTGGTATATTTACACAATGGAGTACTATTCAGCCATTAGAAACAATGAATTCATGAAATTCTTAGACAAGTGGATGGAGCTGGAGAACATCATACTAAGTGAGGTAACCCAGTCTCAAAAAATCAATCATGGTATGCACTCACTGATAATTGGATATTAGCCTAGAAACTTTGAATACCCAAGACATGATTCACATATTAAATGATGTCCAAAAGAATGGAGGAGTGGCCCCTGGTTCTGGAAAGACTCAGTGCAAGAGTATAGGGGAATTCCAGAACAGGGAAGCAGAAAGGGATAGATGGAGGAACAGGGGGAGGGAAGAGGGCTTATGGGACTTGCGGGAAGTAGGGACCCAGAAAAGGGGAAATCACTTGAAATGTAAATAAAAATATATCAATTAAAAAAAGAAATAATAATAGAAAAATTAAAAAAAAGAAATGCAGGAGAAAGTGAGATGAATGGCAGAAGTCATGAAAGAGGAAACAAAAAAATCTCTTAAAGAATTAAAGGAAAACAAAAACAAACAAATGAAGGAACTGAGCAAAACCATCCTGGATCAAAAAACAGAAGTAGAAACAACTAAGAAATCACAAAGGGAGACAACTTTGGAGATAGAAAACCTTGGGAAGAAATCAGGGGCCATAGATGCAAATATCAACAACAGAATACAAGAGATGGAAGAAAGAATCTCAGATGCCTAAAATACACCATAGAAACCATTGACTCAACAGACAAAAAAAAAAATGCAAAATGCAAAAAGCTTGTATCCCAGAACATCCAGGAAATCCAGGACACAATGAGAAGACAAAACCTAAGGATTATAGGTATAGATGAGAGTGAAGATTTACTGAACTGAAAGGGCCAGCAAATATCTTTAACAAAATAATGGAAGAAAACTTCCCTAATTTAAAGAGAGAGATACCCATGAATATACAAGAAGCCTACAGAACTCTAAACAGACTGGACCAGAGCAGAAATACCTCCTGTCACATAATAATCAAAACCCCAAATGTACTAAACAAAGAAAGAATATTAAAAGCAGTAAGAGAAAAAAGCCAAGTAACATATAAAGGAAGACCTATCAGAATCTCACCAGACTTCTCACCAGAGACCATGAAAGCTAGAAGATCCTGGGCAGATCTTATGCAGACTCTAAGAGAACACAAATTTCAGCCAAGACTACTATCCCCAGCAAAACTTTCAATCATCACAGATGGAGAAAGCAAGATATTCCATGACAAAACCAAATTTACACAATATCTTTCCACAAACCCAGCTCTATAAAGAATAATAGGAGGAATAATTCCCTCCAATACAAAGAGGGAAACTACACTTTGGAAAAAGCAAGATAGTAGCCTTCTTTCATCAAACCCAAAAGAAGATAACCACTCAAATATAAAAATAACATTAAAAATGACAGGAAGTAATAATCACTATTCCTTAATATCTCTTAACATCAATGTACTCAATTTCCCAATAAAAAGACATAGACTTACAGTCTGGATAAGAAAACAGGACCCTTATTTTGCTGCATACAGGAAACACACCTCAGTGTCAAAGACAAAAACTACCTTAGAGTAAAAGGCGGGAAGACAATGGTCTCAGGAAACAAGCTGGAGTAGCCAATCTAATATCAGATAAAATTGACTTTCAACTTAAAGTCATCAAAAGAGACATGAAAGGACACTTCTTGCTGGTCAAAGGAAAAATCCACCAAGAAGAACCTTCAATTCTGAACATCTATGCGCCAAATGAAAGGGCAACTTCATTTGTAAAAGAAACTTTACTAAAGCTCAAAGCACACATTGTACCTAACACAATAATTGTGCGTGACTTCAACACTCCACTATCCTCAATGGACCGATCAGGAAAACAGAAACTAAGAGGGAACACAGTAAAATTAATTGAAGCTTTGGACCAATTGGATTTGACTGATATTTATAGAACCTTTCACCCTAAAGCAAAAGAATATACCTTTTTCTCAGCACCTCATGGTACCTTCTCCAAAATTGACCATATAATTGATTACAAGACACACCTCAACAAATATAAGAACATCAAACTAATGTTATGCCTCCTAGCAGATCACTATGGAATAAGAATGGTCTTCAATAGCAACAAAAACAACAGAAAGCACACATACCCATGGAGGCTGAACAATACTCTACTCAATGACACCTTGACCAAAGAAGAAATAAAGAAAGATATCAGAGACTTTTTAGAATTTAATGAAAAAGAAGGCACAACATACCCAAATCTTTGGGACACAATGAAAGCAGTGCTAAGAGGAAAACTAATAACCCTGAATGCCTCCAAAAAGAAACAGGAGAGAGCATACACTCGCAGATTAATGGCACACATGAAAGCTCTGGAACAAAAAGAAGCTACTTCACCCAGGAGGAGAAGACAGAAAATCATCAAACTCAGGGCTGAAATCAATCAAGTGGAAACAAAGAGAACCATACAAAGAATCAACGAATCCAGGAGCTGGTTCTTTGAGAAAATCAACAAGATAGATAAACCCTTAGCCAGACTGAACAAAGGGAAAAGAGAAAGTATTCAAATTAACAGAATTAGAAATGAAAATGGATATAACAACAGAAACTGAGGAAATTCAAAGAATGGTGAGATCCTACTACAAAAGCCTATACTCAACACAACTGGAGAATCTGGAGGAAATGGACAATTTCCTAGACAGATACCAAATACCAAAATTAAATCAGGACCAAATAGTCCATCTAAACAGTCCCATAAACCCTAAAAAAATAGAAGAGGTCATAGAAAGTTTTCCAACCAAAAAAAGCACAGGACTAGATAGTTTCTGTGCAGAATTCTATCAGACTTTCAAAGAAGACCTAACATCAATACTCTTCAAACTATTCCACAAAATAGAAACAGAAGGAACACTACCCAACTCCTTCTACGAAGCCACAATTATGCTGGTACGAAAACCACACAAAGATCCAACAAAGAAAGAGAGCTTCAGACCAATTTCCCTTATGAACATCGATGCAAAAATACTCAATAAAATTCTTGCCAACTGAATCCAAGAACAAATAAATACAACCATCCACCATGATCAAGTAGACGTTATCCCAGGGATGCAGGGTTGTTTCAATATACAAAAATCCATCAATGTAATCCACTACATAAACAAACTCAAAGAAAAAAACCACATGGTCATTTCATTGTATGCTGAAAAAGCATTCCACAAAATTCAGAATCCTTTCATGCTTAAAGTCTTGGCAAGAACAGGAACTCAAGGCCCATACCTAAACTTGCTAAAAGCAATATACAGTAAACCGGTAGCCAGCATCAAACTAAATGGAGAGAAACTTGAAGCAACCCCAGTAAAATCAGGGACTAGACAGGGCTGCCCACCTTCTCCTTATCTTTTCAATATTGTACTTGAGGTACTAGCTCAGGCAATTAAACAACATAAGGAAGTCAAAGGGATACAAATTGGAAAGGAAGAAGTCAAGCTATCATTATTTGTAGATGATATGATAGTCTACCTAAGTGACCAAAAAAAACTCCACTAGAGATCTCCTGCAGCTGATAAACAGCTTCAGCAAAGTGGCAGGTTATAAAACCAACTCAAGCAAATCAGTAGCCTTCCTATACTCAAAGGATAAGCAGGGTGAGAAGGAAAGTAGGGAAATGACACCCTTCACAATAGCCACAAACAGTATAAAGTACCTTGGAGTGACTCTTACCAAACATGTGAAAGATCTATATGACAAGAATTTCAATACTCTGGAGAAGGAAATGGAAGAAGACTTCAAAAAATGGAAAAATCTCACATGCTCTTGGGTCGGCAGAATTAATATAGTTAAAATGGCCACTTTGCCAAAAGCAATATACAGATTCAATGCAATACCCATCAAAATCCCAACTCAGTTCTTCATAGAGTTAGAAAGAGCAATTCTCAAATTCATCTGGAATGACACAAGACCCAGGTTAGCTAAAACTATTCTCAACAACAAAAGAAATTCTGGGGGAATCAGTATTCCTGACCTCAAGCAATACTACAGAGCAATATTGTTAAAAACTGCATGGTATTGGTACAGGGACAGGCAGACTGATAAATGCAACAGGATTGAAGATCCAGAAATAAACCCACACACCTATGGCCACTTGATCCTCGACAAAGGAGCTGAAAACATCCAATGGAAAAAAGATAGCCTTTTCAACAAATGGTGCTGGTACAATTGGAGGTCAGCATGCAGAAGAATGAGAATTGATCCATCCTCATCTCCTTGTATTAATCTCAACTCCAAATGGGTCAAGGACCTCCACATAAACCAGACATTCTAAAGCTAATAGAAAAGTAACTGGGGAAGACCCTTGAGTACATCGGTACAGGGGGAAAGTTACTGAACAGAACAGCAATAGTGTATGCTCTAAGATCAAGAATTGAAAATGGGACCTCATAAAATTACAAAGTTTCTGTAAAGCAAAGGACACCATCAAAAGGACAAATCGGCAACCAACAAATTGGGAAAAGATCTTCACCAACCCTACATCAGATAGAGGGCTAATATCCAATATATACAAAGAACTCAAGAAGTTAGACCCCAGAAAACCAAATAACCCTATTAAAATGGGGTACAGAGTTAAACAACAAATTCTCACCTGAAGAACTTCGCAGATGGTGGAGAAATATCTTTAAATATGCTCAACTTCATTAGTCATCAGGGAAATGCAAAACAATATCACTCTGAGTTTCACCTTACACTAGTCAGAATGGCTAAGATTAAAAACTCAGGAGAAAGCAGGAGTTGGCGAGGATGTGGAGAAAGAGGAACACTCCTCCAGTGCTGGTGGGGTTGCAAATTGGTACAACCACTCTGGAAATCAATCTGGCGGTTCCTCAGAAAACTGGGCATGTCACTTCTGAAAGATCCTGCTATACCACTCCTGGGCATATACCCAGAGGATTCCCCAGCATGTAATAAGGATATATGCTCCACTATGTTCATAGCAGCCCTATTTATAATAGCCAGAAGCTGGAAAGAACCCAGGTATCCCTCAACAGAAGAATGGATGCAAAAAATGTGGTATATATACACAATGTAGTACTACTCAGCCATTAGAAACAATGAATTCATGAAATTCATAGGCAAATGGATGGAGCTGGTGAACATCATACTAAGTGAGGTAACCTAGTCTCAAAAGATCAATCATGGTATGCACTCACTAATAAGTGGATATTAGCCTGAAAAACTAGAATTCCCAAAACATTCCACACATCAAATTCTGTACAAGAAGAATGGAGGAGTGGCCCCTGTTTCTGGAAAGACTCAGTGTAGCAGTATAAGGCAAAAGCAGAACAGTGAAGTGGGAAGGGGTGGGTGGGAGAACAGGGGATAGGAAGGGGGCTTATGTGACTTTCGGGGAGTGGGGGACCAGAAAAGGGGAAATCATTTGAAATGTAAATAAAAAATATATCAAATAAAATAAAAATACATCGAAAAATGCTCAACTTCATTAATCACTAGGGAAATGCAAATCAAAACAACACTGAGATTTCACATTACACCAGTCAGAATGACTAAGATTAAAAATTCAGGAGACAGCAGGTGTTGGCACGGATGTGGAGAAAGAGGAGCACTCCTCCACTGCTGGTGGGGTTGCAAATTGGTACAACCACTCTGGAAATCAGTCTGGCAGTTCCTCAAAAAACTGGGCACCTCACTTCCAGAGGATCCTGCTATAACACTCCTGGGCATATACCCAGAGGATTCCCCAGCATGTAATAAGTATACATGCTCCACTATGTTCATAGCAGCCCTATTTATAATAGCCAGAAGCTGGAAAGAACCCAGGTATCCCTCAACAGAAGAATGGATGCAAAAAAAAATGTGGTATATATATACAATGGAGTACTATTCAGCCATTAGAAACAATGAATTCATGAAATTCGTAGACAAATGGATGGAGTTGGAGAACATCATACTAAGTGAGGTAACCCAGTCTCAAAAGATCAATCATGGTATGCACTCACTAATAAGCAGACATTAGCCTAGAAAGTTGGAATACTCACAACATAATCCACACATCAAATGAGGTACAAGGAGAACGGAGGAGTGGCCCCTGGTTCTGGAAAGACTCAGTGTAGCAGTATAGGGCAAAACCAGAATAGGGAAGTGGGAAGGGGTGGATGGGAGAACAGGGTGAGGGAAGGGGGCTTATTTGACTTTCAGGGAGTGGGGGGGGCCTGAAAAGGGGAAATCATTTGAAATGTAAATAAAAATACATCGAATAAAAAAAAAGAAAAGAAAGCAGATATAAATTCTATTCTACATAGTAAGGCTGATCCAAACATTTGATCACATAATAGCTATAACATCAAACATTGTCTTCTTGTCTTGAGTAGGTACTAGTCATTATCTGAATTTCACTGCCCACTCTTACTAATTAAAAACAAATCAATCAATGCTATTTTTAATATTATGGCATCTATGGAGTAAAATTTGAGATAAGTACATTCTAAATCTTTGACTATAATGCTATACTCTTAACATTTTGCCTATCTTTCTTTCTTTTTCTCATAATAAGCACAGTCCTGATTGCAAAAGCTTATTTTTCCCTAAAGATTGCACATGTTCACAGGGCTTTGTGTCTGTGATTCAGCATTAACCACGTGCTTTTTGTCATAGACCTTACATTCCCTCAGGTTTTCTGCTATTTTTCACTACCTTGTGTGAAATAAATAATCAGGAGCTTCAAAGCATAATGGAATTTACCTTGATAGATTTTATCTTTGATAGAAACACCTTCTTTCTTAAAGCTCTCTCCAGCTCACCTTTTGTGGTGCATAATCCAGTTAAAATTTCCTTAAACAGGTAGATGTATGTAAAAGTATGTATGTAACATGTGATTTTGAAGGCCACCAATGTAAATGAAAACTACACTTATGGAAATGTTTGGAGGCAAATAATTTTATGATTTGTAAGAGAGACCATGTATTTTGTGGACAGTGAATCTCAAAATAATGGATGTTATATCTAGCTCAGTAGAGATGCGTTTATAATGTTAAAAAATTCAATCTGTTTTCTCTTTATTGTTCAAATGAAACCATGATGAAAGGGGAGAGATAAACTGAAAAGATCAAGAGAAAACTGTGCCCAAAACAGAGGAAACAGAATCTCAATATGAAGAAATAGCAATAATAATAATTAATATTAATAAATTAGAAAACATATTCTACAAAGAAACAGATACAGGCCTAGATTAGCAAGGAATAAAGTTTAAATTAAAGCAGTAGAAATGCTGTTAGCTTGTTCTATAGGGGAGAGAGACATGGAATGAATGAGAGAGAGGCTTTATAGGTGTTGACATCTACAGGGCAAATGATTGCACTGCGTGACTTTACATAGTCCCATGTTTCAAGAAAGGCCATGCTGCCTTACACTTAGACTCAGAAGAAGCTATGTTTTTTGAGTCCAGTGAGCCAGGATGCCATTGCCAAATACATCTAGGGTGTGCTTGCTACCCAGAAGGTCATGAGGCCCCAGCCACGCTCTTACATGGTTATTGACTGGTACTCATTGCTCTCCTTATGGAAACAACTTCACTACCTTGTGTGAAATAAATAATCAGGAGCTTCAAAACATAATGGAATTTACCTTGATAGATTTTATCTTTGATAGAAACACCTTCTTTCTTGATTTATCCGTGACTTAATCTAATTCTATACCTGTATAATCCATGGACTATGAAGTCAAATGACTTGTCTGGTGTCTCTGATTTACAACTTAATAATTAATTAGAACTTCAGTTTCTACCACACTGAATTAGATGACATTTCTGTGAGACTTGGAGTTAGTGACAAAACTATGTGTTAAGATAAAGGGACATATTTGGATGGAGTGAATGTATTTTGTTTTATTTGTACATAGATTAAAAATGAGGGGGATAATGTATAGTTGAATTGTATCTTGAAAATAAATATGCTGAAGCCAGAAAAAATAATTGAAAGACAAAATAAATCAAATGTATTTTTTTATAATAGAAATAATGAAGTATTAATTAATATTCAGGAAAACGTGCGAATTACTTGGCTGACAAAAGGTCAAAGTTTCTTTAAATTCATTATTCAACTGTGAACAATAAATTAATCTTTAAATAAATAATTGGACATGAAATATTAAAACTGTGTAATACTGAGACTACTGGGTACCTTAAGACTGGGAGTGGTCAAAGCAAAGTTCATTTGGCTTCAAAGTTTATGTAAATTAAAAGCTACAGCATAGGAAAATTAAGAACCAGTGTAATGTTCCCTCTTGCTGCACTTTCAGTGATCTCTAAAATTATTTTAGCAGAAAAAATATTCTTCTATATATTTTTCAGTGATATTCTGAACCAAAGTCAGTCAGAAGATTATCTCTGGTCTCATGTGACTGCAAGTCTACCTCTGTGCTAACAGTTATAGCTGTTACTTTAAACAATTTTTAGAGGGCAAGAATTAAAAAAAAAAAAAAAAAAAAAAAACCAATGAACATTGCTTTTCCAGAGAATTAAGACTTATTTATAATTGCTGTCTGGAAAGACTGGTAAAGAATTCACTATTTAGTTGAATCCATGATGATACAAATGGGGAGATTTTTGATGAGGATGTTATCTTTTGAGAAGAATGCTAGCAAGATGCTTGGCCACTGAGTTACATAGATAGATGGAGAAAGTGAAGTACTAATATTAAGTTGTAGTTGCTTAATGATAAACTTGTAAAAAATAAAGGCGTGATACATATTTGTATCACAAGGAAAGGTGTGGTAGTTGAATGAGAATACACCCCATAGGCTCATATATTTATGTGTTTAATCTCAAGATGATAAACTATTGTGAAGAATTAGGAAGTATGGCCTTGTTCCAGTATGTGTGTCTTTGATGATGGTGCTTTACTGAGGTGGTGTTTGAGATTCCAAAGCCAAAGGAAACCATTCTCTCTCTCTCTCTCTCTCTCTCTCTCTCTCTCTCTCTCTCTCTCTCTCTCTCTCTCTCTCTCTCTGTGTGTGTGTGTGTGTGTGTGTGTGTCTGTCTGTCTCTGTCTGTCTCTGTGTCTGTCTTTCTCTTTCTTTCTGTGTTGCATGAAGATCAAGATGTAAGTCTCTCAGGTACTGCTATAGCATCATGCCTATCTGTTTCCAGTATATACAAAGAAGATGTTTCATCCCACCACAGGGACATTTGCTTTATTCATAATATCAAAATATTGGAAACAAATAGTATCTGTCACTCAACACGTGAATGGATTCTGACAATGTGGTTCATTGACACAGTGGATATTGCTTAGCCATTAATAGAAATAGCATCAAGGAATTTGTAGCTAAATTGATAGAACTTGAAAAATCATCACAATTGAGGTAACCCAGATTATAAAAGATAAATATGGTATATATTCATTTATATGTATTAATTAGCAGTTAAAATAATGGAGGGGTTAATGGGAAGAGATACATTTCTGTTGAAGAGGGAAATGAGGTAGATATTATGGGTGGATTAAGGTAGGGATACAACAGGAGGGTCAAGTGGGCAAGGGAAAGGGAGGGGAGTAAAGGATGGAATACTTGGTACAGACAGAAAAGTGTAAAGCTCATGTGAGGGCTAAATGAAAACCTAGTGCTGGAGAACCTTCCAAAAGTATACATATATGAAGACAATCTAAATAAACTTGTCAAATGACTGGGGAAACAGAATCCTTACTGGCCATCTGCTGTCACTAAATGAAGCTTCCATAACTATGATTGGGTTATGTATAGGACAGTTATTGGTTAAATGGGTACTAGGGAAACTCCTGAACAAGCCAGACTGTTGCCAAGTCTATAGGTCTCTCTCCAAAAACTGATAGCAGGACCCTGTTATATCTATACAACACATTGGCTATGGAGAAATTAAACTTGAGACTATATAGAACCTTTACCTCAACATTATAGTTTCTTCAATACAAGAGACTGTCGCTGTGCCAATACCATGCAGTTTTTAACACTATTGCTCTGTAGTATTGCTTGAAGTCAGGGATACTGATTCCCCGAGAATTTCTTTTTTGTTGAGAATAGTTTTAGCTATCCTGGATTTTTTGTTATTCCAGATGAATTTGAGAATTGCTTTTTCTAACTCTGAAAACCTGAGTTGGGATTTTGATGGGGATTGCATTGAATCTGTAGACTGCTTTTGGCAAGATGGCCATTTTAACTATATTAATCCTGCCGATCCACGAGCGTGGCAGATTTTTCCATTTTCTGAGGTCTTTTTCAGTTTCCTTCTTCAGAGACCTGAAGTTCTTGTCATATAGATCTTTCATTTGTTTGGTTAGAGTCACACCAAGATACTTTATATTCTTTGTGGCTATTGTGAAGGGTGTCATTTCCCTAACTTCTTTCTCAGCCTGCTTATCCTTTGAGTATAGGAAGGCAACTGATTTGCTTGAGTTCATTTTATAACCAGTCACTTTGCTGAAGTTGTTTATCAGCTGTAGGAGTTCTTTGGTGGAGGTTTTCGGGTCACTTAAGTAGACTATCACGTCATCTGCAAATAGTGATAATTTGACTTCTTCCTTTCCAATTTGTATCCCCTTGACCTCCTTATGTTGTCTAATTGCTCTAGCTAGAACTTCAAGTACTATATTGAAAACATATGGAGAGAGAGGACAGCCTTGTCTAGTCCCTGATTTTAGTGGGATTGCTTCAAGTTTCTCTCCATTTAGTTTAATGTTGGCTACCGGTTTGCTGTATGTTGCTTTAATGATGTTTAGGTATGGGCCTTGAATTCCTGTACTTTCTAAGACTTTTAGCATGAAAAGATGCTGAATTTTGTCAAATGCTTTTTCTGCATCTAATGAGATGATCATATGGGTTTTTTTTTCTTTGAGTTTGTTTATGTAGTGGATAGCATTCATGGATTTCCTTATATTGAACCATCCCTGCATCCCTGGGATGAAGCCTACTTGATCATGGTGGATGATCGTTTTGATGTGTTCTTGGATTGGCACAGTGACAGACAAGTGGACCAATGGAATAGAATTGAAGATCCAGAAATGAACCCACACACCTATGGTCACTTGATCTTCGACAAAGGAGCCCAAAACATCCAGTGGAAAAAAGATAGCCTTTTCAGCAAATGGTGCTGGTTCAATTGGAGGTCAGCATGCAGAAGAATGTGAATTGATCCATTCTTAACTTCATGTAGTAAACTTCACTCCAAGTGGACCAAGGACCTCCATGTAAAACCAGATACACTGAAACTAATAGAAAAGAAACTGGGGAAGACCCTAGAGGACATGGGCATGGGGGAAAAGTTCCAGAACAGATCACCAATAGCTTATGCTCTAAGATCAAGAATTGAAAATGGGACCTCATAAAATTACAAAATTTCTGTAAGTCAAAGGACACTGTTAAAAAGACAAAACGCCAACCATCAAATTGGGAAAGGATATTCACCAACCCTACATCTGATAGAGGGCTAATATCCAATATATACACAGAACTCAAGAAGTTAGACCCCAGGGAACCAAATAACCCTATTAAAAATCAACAAAACCAGGAGCTGGTTCTTTGAGAAAATCAACAAGATAGATAAACCCTTAGCCAGACTGACCAAAGGGCACAGAGAAAGTATCCAAATTAACAAACTTAGAAATGAAAAGGGAGATATAACAATGGAAACTGAGGAAATCCAAAAAATCATCAGATCCTACTACAAGAGCCTGTACTCAACACAACTGGAAAACCTGGAGAAAATGGACAATTTCCTTGACAGATACCAAATACCAAAATTAAATCAGGACCACCTAGACCATCTAAACAGTCCCATAATGCCTAAAGAAATAGAAGGAGTCATAGAAACTCTTCGAACCAAAAAAAGCACAGGACCAGATGGCTTCAGTGCAGAATTCTACCAGACCTTCAAAGAAGAGTTAACACCAATACTCTTCAAACTATTCCACAAAATAGAAACAGAAGGAACACTACCTAATTCCTTCTACGAAGCCACAATTACGCTGATACCAAAGCCACAAAAAGATCCAACAAAGAAAGAGAACTTCAGGTCAATTTCCCTTATGAACATCGATGCAAAAATACTCAATAAAATTCTTGCCAACCGAATCCAAGAACACATCAAAACCATCATCCACCATGATCAAGTAGGCTTTATCCCGGGAATGCAGGGTTGGTTCAATATACGGAAATCCATCAATACAATCCACTACATAAACAAACTCAAAGAACAAAACCACATGGTCATTTCATTGGATGCTGAAAAAGCATTGGACAAAATTCAGCATCCCTTCATGCTTAAAGTCTTGGAGAGAACAGGAATTCAAGGCCCATACCTAAACATAGTAAAAGCAATATACAGCAAACCGGTAGCCAGCATCAAACTAAATGGAGAGAAACTTGAAGCAATCCCACTGAAATCAGGGACCAGACAAGGCTGCCCCTTTCTCCTTATCTTTTCAATATTGTACTTGAGGTACTAGCTCGGGCAATTCGACAACATAAGGAGGTCAAAGGGATACAAATTGGAAAGGAAGAAATCAAACTATCATTATTTGCAGACGACATGATCTTCTACCTAAGTGACCCAAAGAACTCCACTAGAGAGCTCCTACAGCTGATAAACAACTTCAGCAAAGTGGCAGGTTATAAAATCAACTCAAGCAAATCAGTGGCCTTCCTATACTCAAAGGATAAGCAGGCTGAGAAAGAAATTAGGGAAATGACTCCCTTCACAATAGCCACAAACAGTATAAAGTATCTTGGGGTGACTCTTACCAAACATGTGAAAGATCTGTATGACCAGAACTTCAAGACTCTGAAGAAGGAAATGGAAGAACACCTCAAAAAATGGGAAAACCTCCCATGCTCATGGATCGGTAGAATCAATATAGTTAAAATGGCCATTTTGCCTAAAGCACTATACAGATTCAATGCAATACCCATCAAAATCCCAACTCAATTCTTCACAGAGTTAGAAAGAGCAATTATCAAATTCATCTGGAACAACAAAAAACCCAGGATAGCTAAAACTATTCTCAGCAATAAAAGAAAATCTGGGGGAATCAGTATCCCTGACCTCAAGCAATACTACAGAGCAATAGTGTTAAAAACTGCATGGTATTGGTACAGTGACAGGCAGGAGGATCAATGGAACAGGATTGAAGATCCAGAAATGAACCCACACACCTATGGCCACTTGATCCTCGACAAAGAGGCTGAAAACATCCAATGGAAAAAAGATAGCCTTTTCAACAAATGGTGCTGGTTCAACTGGAGGTCAGCATGCAGAAGAATGCGAATTGATCCATCCTTGTCTCCTTGTACTAAGCTCAAATCCAAATGGATCAAGGACCTCCACATAAAGCCAGACACTCTGAAGCTAATAGAAAAGAAACTGGGGAAGACCCTTGAGGACATCGGTACAGGGAGAAAGTTTCTGAACAGAACACCAATAGCATATGCTCTAAGAGCAAGAATTGACAAATGGGACCTCATAAAATTACAAAGTTTCTGTAAGGCAAAGGACACCATCAAGAGGACAAATCGGCAACCAACAAATTGGGAAAAGATCTTCACCAATCCTACATCAGATAGAGGGCTAATATCCAGTATATACAAAGAACTCAAGAAGTTAGACTCCAGAAAACCAAACAACCCTATTAAAAAATGGGGTACAGAGTTAAACAAAGAATTCACACCTGAAGAACTTCGGATGGCAGAGAAGCATCTTAAAAAATGTTCAACTTCATTAGTCATTAGGGAAATGCAAATCAAAACAACACTAAGATTTCATTTTACACCAGTCAGAATGGCTAAGATTAAAAATTCAGGAGACAGCAGGTGTTGGAGTGGGTGTGGAGAAAGAGGAACACTCCTCCACTGCTGGTGGGGTGGCAAATTGGTACAACCACTCTGGAAATCAGTCTGGCGGTTCCTCCGAAAACTGGGCACCTCACTTCCAGAAGATCCTGCTATACCACTCCTGGGCATATACCCAGAGGATTCCCCACCATGTAATAAGGATACATGCTCTACTATGTTCATAGCAGCCCTATTTATAATTGCCAGATGCTGGAAATAACCCAGGTATCCCTCAACATAAGAGTGGATGCAAAAAATGTGGTATATCTACACAATGGAGTACTATTCAGCCATTAGAAACAATGAATTCATGAAATTCTTAGGCAAATGGATGGAGCTAGAGAATATCATACTAAGTGAGGTAACCCAGACTCAAAAGGTGAATCATGGTATGCACTCACTAATAAGTGGATATTAACCTAGAAAATTGGAATACCCAAAACATAATCCTCCACAAGAAGAAAGGAGGAGTGGCCCCTGGTTCTGGAAAGACTCAGTGAAACAGTATTCAGCAAAACCAGAATGGGGAAGTGGGAAGGGGTGGGTGGGAGGACAGGGGAAGAGAAGGGGGCTTACGGGACTTTCCGGGAGTGGGGGGGGGGCTAGAAAAGGGGAAATCATTTGAAATGTAAATAAATTATATCGAATAAAAAAAAGAAAAGAAAAAAAATGAATGTGTGAAGCCAGTGAGCAGTAAGTCATAAATCTGAAAAAAATGATTGAGGCTTGTTGAAAACAAGAAAAGAATACTTGGTTTTAAGTTCTGTTTACTGGGCTTCCAGTGGACATGCAGTTTATGGACAGGTGGGTATGGCTTACTTTTGTATAATCTAGATAATGTGACCCGATCCCCTTTCCTTTCCTCAATAACTTCCTGTCCACATGTATGATCTTCTGCACGCTGGCTTATAAAATTGGAATGTAGCTGTTGATTTTAGTTCGATGTCTCTGCGAGATGCATTCTGCTATCCACACGATATTTCTCATCTCTTGCTCCTTCAACTTCACATATGCGTAAAACACACCATAATGGAATTGCTTGTTGAATGCCAGCACATTCATTTGTACCTAAGGAAGGGAAAAGATGACACGGTCCATTGGTTTGTCTAGAACATACCACATTAATGAAGTAATAAACAAGCTAGAAATGGCAAAAAAAATGGGGTACAGATCTAAACAAAGAATTTTCACCTGAAGAAATTCGAATGGCTGAGAGGCACCTTAAGAAGTGCTCAACATCATTAGTCATAAGGGAAATACAAATCAAAACAACCCTGAGATTTCACCTTACACCAGTTGGAATGGCTAAAGTCAAAAACTCAGGAGACAGCAGGTGTTGGCGAGGATGTGGAGAAAGAGGAACATTCCTCCACTCCTGGTGGGGCTGTAAGATGGTACAACCACTTTGGAAATCAGTCTGGAGGTTCCTCAGAGAACTGGACATGAGACTTCCAGAGGACCCTGCTATACCTCTCCTGGGCATATACCCAAAGGATTCCTCGGAATGCAATAAAGACACATGCTCCATTATGTTCATAGCAGCCTTATTTATAATAGCCAGAAGCTGGAAAGAACCCACATGCCCCTCAAAGGAGGAATGGATACAGAAAATGTGATATATTTACACAAAGGAATACTACTCAGCAATTAGAAACAATGAATTCACAAAATTTTTAGGCAAATGGTTTGATCTGGAAAATATCATCCTAAGTGAGGTAACCCAGTCACAAAAGAATACACATGGAATGCAATCTCTGATAAGTGGATATTAATTAGCCCAGAAGCCCTGAATACCCAAGGCACACATCGCATAACAAATGACTCCCATGAAGAAGTATGGAGAAGGTCCTGATCCTGGAAAGGATTGATCTAGCATTGGAGGGGAATATAAGGACAGAGAAAAAAAGGAGGGAGGTGATTGGAGAATGGATGCAGAGAAGAAGGTTTATGGGACATATGGGGAGGGGGGGATCCAGGAAAGGGTAAATCATTTGGAATGTAAACAAAGAATATAGAAAATAAAAATATTAAAAAAAAAACAAGAGACTCTGGATGCTACCATAAGATAAACATAAATACCTAGCTAACCATGAACCCTTTGATCTACAATGGTGCACTACCTGAAAGAGAGCTAGGGCAATGGTGGCACAAAGCTTGTGGGATTAACCAACCAATACCCACTTTGATTTAAAACACATTCTACAAGATGGAACCCATGGCCAAAATTTGTTTATAACCAAGAGTCTGAGACTAGATTCCCAAGGGACAGGCATACACAAATAGTAATTTATAACTGTTGGCTAATGACTTATTCTAAATCAGCTTATGTTTTCACAAAAGTTCTTTCCTTAACATTTTCAAAATCATTTCAAAGGTGTTCAAGATGGAAGGTGACATCTGCAATTAATTTCAAAAGAGCTTGTTCAGTGACTGAGGGCCATGTATGAGGACACAGAGGGTAGTTTGTGGTAAACAGAACAATTTCACATCAATTTTTGTCCTGCTTCCTAGAACACATCAAGCCTCATTAAACTTGTCTTGAAGCTCTTGTTTATAATGCACATGAAAGGAGTTAAAGAGTGGAATTTGGGTGACCAGAGTCAAAATACATGTTTGAATTCTCAAGGAATTAATAAAAAGAAAACTGAATACATTTGTTGCTTGTAAACTTGTCTAAGTACATTATTTCATATATTAACATGTTGTATTTTTTTATTCTCCATGATTCTACCATACCTGAATATAAAACTGTGTAACTTCTCCATAATACACATACTAGCCCCACTCCACAAACATGTATACAAACGTACCCCCACACACACTTACCTCATATACATACATATGTATATGTACTATTAATACATATGCAAATGCAGGTGTATTTGTGTGTATACATATGTGTATGCCTGTATGTATAAATATATGAATGTACATATGTAAGTATGTGTGTGAGGATGGAAGCCATTGTCATGAGAAACTATTATTTTCCAAATGAATACTGACACATACTATCTATGTGATTAGAAGAGATAGGCATCAGTGAAAGAGGCAATACCATATATTGAGCTCCAAAGGATTTAGATCGTAGGCATTGGTTTGTAGGCATAACTATTATTAAGCATCTAATTTTCTCTATTCTATTCAGTAATCTGTAAATATTGATCAGTGTCTACTTATCAATCAAGATATTTCAACATGTGTCAATTAAAGCAATAGGTAACCTCAAACTTCTTAGAGGTATTTGGGTTCTATATTTAGGAGCATATGTGATGTAATAGTTTATAAAAGTGAGTGCACTGTGTGTATAGGTATGACTAATTCAACATTTAGAACACTAAGAATAATTAATTTGTGGTGTTTTTTTGTTGGTAAAAAATCTAAAAAGTAGTTCAGGTATGTTATCAAGATATCAGTAAACCTAGCTTTAGAGAAAACAGTTTCATTCCATTTGTGTTTAGTGTTTTACATATATTAAGGCTACTTTTATCCCTGATTCAATTTAGTTAAAAATGTTTTGTTTTTTAAGACCAAATTAAGTAAATTAGAAAAAAACTAAGAAACAGAAATCTTGATATATAACAAATTTCAACAGTCTATAGTTTGTTTCATGGTACAGATTCTACAGCAGTGCAACAATTAACAGTACAGTCTAACAATTACCCAAATACCAAGACAGAAATAACATAATGTTCATTTTTGGTGGCCAAAAATGGAAATGTAATGCATTTAAATGTTAGGTGTCTGAACTTCCATACATGAGCAGCTGCAAAGACTCAAATGACATTCCTAAACTAACCTCTGTTTTGTTTAAACAGTTCCCTACACTTTTACAGTGGCATCATGATTATGAAGTACCAAATGAAGGGCAGAGATAATGACATTGTTCATTGTGTGTATAGTAAGGTAAATCTGTGGGTTAAAAGCTTGATTTCAATTCAAATACTGATAGCAAACTCTATATAAAGGAATATTGCATGTTCAAATTTTGTGTTACCAAAAATTAAATATAAAATGAAGTCTTAAAGGTTATGATGAGATGGCTTAGTGAAAAAAAAAAAAAGAAGAAAACAGTTATCATACAAGTCTAAGGGACACACTTATTAGCCCAAAAATAATTTAAAAAGCTTTGCATGGTGGGACATATCTGTATTCATGAGGAAAAAAAAGTTTAATGGTCACCTCACAATATAATGAGATTATATATCATTTTCACATAGCATTCTGCTTACCATATTCTCAGGTATATATCTATCTTCCTTCACACAGTAGGGATTCATGTTACAGTAGAGCCACTTTGAATGTGAGTAATTTGTTTCCTATCCCTCCCATACTACCACTGTTCATGATTATATGCCATAACTAGTTGGTAAGACATTAATTCTAAAGATACCATGTCATTGAGTCATATAATATGGAGACATCAAGCTGGTATTCATTGGTCTCAAAGTTATATCTCTACGGTAAGCCCTTGCTACCAGAGGAAAAAATTGATCTTCATTTTCACTTCAATATTACACATGGAAGCTATAATTGTGATGCCTGTTTATATTGCTGAAAAAATTTGAAAACGAAGTATAAATACTTGACAAAGTACCAGTAACTTAAACTGAAGGAAAGACAGCATCTTCAACAAATGATACAGGGAAAACTGGAAGTCTATGTATACAAAAATCATTTTATCTACCACTTCGCACAAACAGGACCAAATATGTCAAAGACTTATGCAACCTAAAACACAGAAACTGCTAGATAAAAGGCAAAAAATATCATGTAGGTAATAATCTATGATGTAACAATCACCTCTCTAAATATTTAGATATCTAAACTCTTTTGACAAGAGTTAAGGCCAAAAACTGGCAAAGTGTGACTTCATTAAATTGAAAAGCTTCTGACTAACCAAAGCAAACTAGATGAAAAGGAATTACAAAGAATAGGAGAAAATCTTTGCCCACTTTATATCTAATGGAGATTAGCATCAGAATATATCAACAGCAACAACAAAAAAGAAGGAATAAAACAAATTTTTGAAAATGGGCTTTGGACCTGACCAAAGAATTCCCAAAAGGAAAAAAAAAAAAGGTAAGAGATGGGGGCTCACAGAGAATGAACCACAAACCAAAGAGCATACAGAGGCTGGACCTAGAGGCACTACACATTTGTAGCAGATGTGAATGTTGGTCTTCAAATAGGAGTAGGGGGCTGTCTATGGCCTGCCAATGGAACCCCTTCCCCTACCTGAACTGCCCAGTTGGGCCTTACTTGTAGAGGATGTACTTAGTCCTCTTGGGACTAGATGACCCTGGGTGGATTAGTACAGAAATTGGAGTTTCTGCTTCTCTGAGGCAAAAAGTATCCAGTTATATAGGGAGGGATTTGTAAGGTTAGGAAGAAAGAGGTGGATGGCTGTGATCACAATATAAAATAAAAAAAAAAATCATAAATTATTCAAGAACAAAGAAATATCTAAAAAAATGTTCATCATCTCTAGCAATTAGAGAAACACAAATCAAAACAACTTTAATATTTAATCTTTCCCCAGTCAGAATAGCAAAGTTAAACAAGACAACAGTTTTTAAGAAAATATGGAGAAAAGGAACCCTACTACACTGCTGGTTGGATTTCAGACTGATACAACCACTATGTAAATCAGCTTGAAGGATTCTGAAAAGCTAAAAATAAACCTAACTTAACACCTAGTTATACTGCCTCTTGGCATAGGCTTAAAGGACTTGATATCTGATTCCACAGATACTAGCTCAGCCATGGGCATTGATCTTATGTAACTACTATGAAATTAAAACAATTTATATGTCTTTGAACCAACAAAAGGATGAGAGATATCTGATGCATATTCAGTATGAAATACAATACAGTTCTAATGAAAAGTGAAATCATGAAGTTTGCAGGTAAAATGATAAACATTTTAAAAGATAATATTGAATGAAAAAAACTAAATCCAGAAAGACAAATGTCTCATGTTCTCTCTCATGAGAGGCTGATAACTCCAAACTTAGATGTGAGAACATATTCTGTGATAACTTCTGAGGCCCAGAAAATAACAGGGGACCACTTGAGGAAGGGGAGTAGAGAAATAATAGAAGCATAATGCTCATGATCAGATTGACTAAATAGTAAAGGGAAAAGGCTATAACTAAGAGGTGATGGGAGATAAATACAGTAATAAGATGGTGAAATACCAGTAATAATGTTTAGAAAAAGACATTAGGAATCACATTATTAGTTGATCAGCTAAAACATTCTATAAGGTATTTAAGTTTATAAAGTTTAAATAAAATGTTCTTCTCTGGGTTGACAATGCTTCCTCCAAGTACAAAAGCCCATCCCAAAGTACCCCTTATACTAGCCATAAGAAGACTTATTTTTTTAATATTTGGTCACAGCTGTCTAAGGTACTCCCAAACCATTGAACTTGTCCTTAGTTTTCCCCAAGAAACTAAAGGTAAGACCCTAGAGTAAGAAACATCTAACATCTCAGACATAGCAGCCAGAGGCCCATGAACTGAAATTGACCTCAATGACTCTTCCCTGAGAATTAGCTTTCATGGTAATTTAGGGTGCTATTCAACCATCTACAGTAGGGAAGCAAGCAAAATCCTGCCAAGCTATGGATTATAATAATGATCAACATTGCACAATAACACTTAGGATGCAGTTGTGGTATATATACTTCTGTGATAACCAGTGACTCTATAATTGAATTTAAAACCTCCTCAATTAGAGATAAATTCTTCCTGATACTGGAAACCTAGTCAACTATGACTAGTGAAGTCATAGTTCATGGAGGAGAACAGAACCTGCTTCTTAATAAACCACTATACTCTCTAACTATATTCTATAACATTTATTCTTATATGTACAAATAAGTATAGTTTTCAGTCCTCATCAAAGAAACATCTTATTGCAATAGTCAGACCATTACAGAAATCCATAACAGATCAATATACAGAGTTGAGGAGCCCAGTCCCAATGGATTCAACTACATAATAACTCTTCACCTAAGGGTTAGGTAATTGTGTGGAAGAGAAGTGTGTCTTAGTCAGAGTTTGTATTCCAGCACAAAACATCATAACCAAGAAGCAAGTTGGAGAGAAAAGGGTTTGTTTATTCCACATTTCTGTACATCACCAAAGGAAGTCAGGACAGGAACACACACGGGGCAGTAACTTGGAGGCAGGGACTGATGCAGAGGTCATGAAGGGGTGCTGTTCACTGGACTGCTTTCCTTGACTTGCTCAGCTTGCTTTCTTATAGAACCCAGGACTACCACCCTAGGGATGGTACCACCCCAATGGGCTGGACCCTCCTACATTGATCACTAATTGACAAAATGCCTTAAAGTTGTATCTTATAGAGGTATTTCCTCAAGAGAGGGTCCTTTCTCTGATAACTCCAGATGGTGTCAAGTTGACACAAAAAAAACAAGCAGTACAGAGTGGAATTATTTTAAAGACTGGAGGATCAATTTTGTTGTGAAACTGTCTTCTCTAGTAGGATCCATTAGATGCATCCATAAAATCTCATGTGATTTTCTAAGTGTTAGATGTACATGGATAAGCCTAAAACCAGAACGAACTATATGAATTTAAGGAATCATCAAAGGCAAAAAGTTAGTTTTCCATATGGAAAAGAACATCACTTGGTTATCCAATGTCAAATGGTTACCTCTGGAAAAAAATGTGTGTGTGTGTGTGTGTGTGTGTGTGTGTGTGTGTGAGAGAGAGAGAGAGAGAGAGAGAGAGAGAGTGTGTGTGTGTACATTCATATATATGAATACATACATATAAACATATGTGCATGTCTTTCGTGTATATAAATATATATAAATTTATCATATATACAAACATCAAGTCCAAATGCATCAAAGACCTACACATAAAACCAGATATACTAAATGCATTAGAAGAGAAATTTGGAAAGAACCTTAAACACATCAGTACAGGGGAAAATTTCCTGAACAGAAAACCAATGGTCCAGGCTCCAAGATCCACTAGACAAATGAAATATTATTAAATCAAAAAGATTCTGTAAGGCAATGAACACTGTTATTAGGACAAAACAGCAAACTCCAGAATGGCAGAAAATATTTACCAATTCAACATCTGATACAAGACTAATATCTAATTTATACAAAGAACCCAAGAAGTTAGACTCCAGAGAATCAAATAACTCTATTAAAAATGAGGTACAGAGCTAAACAAAGTATCCTCAAATGGGGAATCTCAAATTTCAGAGAAGCACCTAAAGGAATGTTCAACATCCTTAGTCACTAGAGAAATACAAACCAACATGACCCTCAGATTCCACCTCATACCAGTCAGAATAACTAAAATAAAATACTAAACGAACAGCAGATGCTGGCAACGATGGGGAGAAAGAAAAACAGTCCTCCATTGCCGGTGGGATTGAAAGCCAGTACAATCACTCTGGAAACCAGTCTGAGTGGTTCCTCCGAAAATTGGACATAGTACTACCTGAAGACCCAGCTTTACCATTCCATGAATTATACCCAAAAGATGCTCCAATATATGAAAAGGACACATGCTCTACTATGTTCATAGCAGCCTTATTTATAATAGCCAGGAGCTGAAAAGAACACAAATGTCCTTCAATAGAGGAATGGATATAGAAAATGTCGTTCACTTGCACAGTGGAGTATTACTCAGCTATTAAAAGCAATAACTTCATGAAATTCTTAAGCAAATGGATGGAACTAGAAAGTATCATCCTGAGTGAGGTAACCCAATCACAAAGAACACAGATGGTTGTCACTCACTAATAAATGGATATTAGCCCAAAAGCCTGGAATACCCAAGGTACAGTTCACAAACCATGTCCAGCTCAAGAAGAAGTATGGATGCTTCAGTCCTTCTTATAAGGGGGGGGGGATAATCAAGGGAGAACGAGGGTGGGCAGGACTTTGGAGGAAGTGAGGAGGGATAGAGACAAGGGAGGGCAGGACCAGGTATAGGAGGAAACAGGAGATATGTAGAGTGGGTCAGGAAATTGTATAAAGTTGTAAAGCAATAGGGCATGGAGAACTGGGGATATCAAACAGAAAGTTCTAGATGCCAGGAAGCCAGAGACTTCGACAACCCAATGGGATGATATTACCCAACAAATGGGAGAGAGAAACTGTAGAGACCGTATCCAGAGTTTAGGCAGTGACCTCGGTTGAGAGATGGGGTCACCCAACCTTCTCAAAAATTTAACCCAGAATTTCTCCTGTCTAAAGGAAATTCGGGGACAAGGAATGGAACCGAGACTGAGGAAAAGGCCATCCAGAGATTGCTCCACCTGAGGCTCCATCCCATATGTGGTAGCCAAACCCAGTCACTGTGGCTGATGCCCAGAGATACTTGCTGATAGGAGCCTGACATGGATGTCTCCTGAGAGGCTTTGCCAGGGCCTTACTGATACAGATGTGGATGCTTGCAGCCAACCATTGGACTGAGCACAGGAATCTCAATGGAGAAGTTACCAGAAGGACTGAAGGAGCTGAAGGGGTTTGAAATCCCATGGGAAGAACAACAATATCAACCAACCACACCTCCCAGAACTCCCAGGGTCTAAACCACCAACCAGAGAGTACACATGGAGGGTCCCATGGCTCCAGCTGCATACATAAAAGAAAATAGCCTTATCTGGTATCAGTGGGAAAGGAGACACTTGATCCTGTGAAGGCTTGATGCTCCAGAGTGGAGAAATGCTGGGGCGGTAGGTAAGGTAGGAGTGGGCATGTCGGTAGGAGTTCACCCTCATAGAAGCAGGGGGAAGGTATGTGATAGGGAGTTTTTGGAGAGGAAACCAAGAAGGGGAATGACATTTAAATGTAAATATATAAAATGACCAATAAAGAATAAAAGGAAAACCATATGGTATGTGTATGTGTATATATGTTTTGTAGATATATGAATATATAATATACATAAGTAAATATGTGAGTATATCATATATATTAATAAAGAGAATATACATTTGAGGGAGAGTAAGGGGACATCTATAGGGAGTTAGAGAAAGAAAGCATGAATATGTTATGTAATCATAATATCAAAAAATATAGCTAAGAAGAGGGAATATATGCCCATTGGTAAAATAATAGGAATTTCATGAGAGTAACCAACCACTTTCTCATTTTAAGGTTGCTTTATGAGTCAGAACTTAGGACAGGTATTGTTACTGGAGCCAAGAACTGCTGACAACAGCAGTCCTAGTACCTATGGGAAAGCCTAGTTCTGTTATTCAGAGAAGTAGATGTAGAATTAAACTGCCTACTAATGACTTATTGATATACCCATGCATTTATTACTGCATCTCTTAACTCTCATCAGATATACTTTCTTTTTTACAGTGGATGATGATTGATAGATCCAAAACTCTACTCATACAGAAAATAGTTGATGTGGCATATGCAGCTCTTACTGAGACATGAATATCATATTCCATTATCCAAAAAGTTAAAATTATGGTAAAGTGTGGCAAGAAAGATGATAAAGGGTAGAGGAAATTTTGGAGGTGACGACAGTGCAACAGTGTATTCTGGACAGCACAGGGAAGTTGAGCCACAAATTTTCTATATGCACAAGCCAAACAAAATGCATGAAAAGTGGAAGTAGTTACAAACTTTTACCCTAAGTTCAGGAGCCATTGACAGGTTCTACCTCCTGGGAGAGGAAAAAAACAGTTTTCTCTAAGGATATAGAATCAGAGGGTGTATTCACACCACAGTAGATTCTGAAAACACACCTGGCTCTCTAATGTTAAAATGTAATGTATTTCATGGATCCACATACAGTAGGGATGTATTTAATAATAATATTTATAGAGGCTAGAAAAATTATGTAGCAAATAAGAGCACATGATCTGCGCTCTAGTCTCAACTTTTGAATGGGAGCTCACATCCATCCCTAACTCCAATTCCATAGGATCTGACAACCTCTTCTATCTGTTTAGACACCAGACAAGCAAATGGGACACACATACAAATGCTGAAAAAGTCTCACAGATGTAATATAAAAATGAATATATTTTAAAACACTACTTACAAAACTAATGAGTATATCTTTGTGTCTAATTAGGCTATATAATATTCCTAAATTATATCTTATAATTTCAAATAAAATGTCTATGATTTAAATATGTATTTATATTTTATTTTTCTATTGAAAATATGCCTAAGATGTTAATAAAACTGACCAATTTTAAGTGAAAATATGAGCTTGAATATCATATAGAAGAAAAGTAATTCTGCAGGTCATTATTTAATAATGCCATACCAATATTACCTACCTCAGAAATATTTCTGAAATTTAAATAACATATAAGTACTTTCTAATACTCTGATTTCAACTAAAACCAAGTAAATTTGGTTAATATAGTTGTTAAATAAGTTTTCACCAAAAATATGAATAAAATGGATGAAATGATTTACAAAATGTATAAATCTTGATGTTTTAAGAGAAGTTTGCATGATATGTAGAAGTTTCATAAAATATCTTTCTTTGAATAGCATTTTGCAAGACCATAATCCTCTATAAATGTGAGAATAATGCTGCCTCTGCCCACTAGACACACTAGTTATTATACCATTGTGTTAGGAATATGCACTAACATGTATTTTAATATTAATATATCTCAAATCATCAAATTAAGAAGGGTGTAAATCCCTCAGAGTGCTGGATGGGAAATGAGATTTGGTATTGTAGCTTTGACTGTGAAAAAACTTTTCAAAGTTATACAGAAACTACTTTGAGTTGAGAAATGCTTTCTCAGCAGGTAAAATTAGAGTTTTGTGATAAAAACAAAATCAGATTTTAGTGATAAAATTAGAATCACTTGTGTATCATAGGAAAAAGTGATAAAAATAGCTTCTATAATAAGAAAGTTTTTGTTTAAATAAATAATATATAAATAATATATATTTATATATTTATTTAAAATTATATATTTATTTAAAATTTATATATTTATTTAAAATTTTATTTATAATATATAAATAATATAAAAATAATATATAAAAAATATATAAAGTATATATAGAGACAATTTTTACCACATATGTTTAAAAATAATTAAAAGAGTATATTTACATTCCCACTTCCATGTCTGGTGGTTTTGAATATTTTGTTTTTTAAGATCTGCAAGCCTGGAAGTTGGGACATCATGCTCATGGTGGAGGCTGAGAGATTAGGGTACACATGAGCCAAAAAATGCATCAGAATTTAGTACCTAGGGCTCATCCAAATTTTCTGAACTACCTCTGTTCACAATATAATCAATATTTTCTCTTTTGCTTCTGTTCAGGTAAAAATTATCATTTAGAAAAAAACAAGAGTCTGATGCAATTTGAAAAACATATCCAACAAAATTTATACATTTACAATTCCTATTTGCAAGAAATTTCCTAAGGTTTCTAAGATTAATATAAAATGTATCACTTTTCTTCTAAAACGAATACATAAATATTCAAAGACAAGTTGAATAAAGGCCTGTAATCTCAGAAGTTAGGAGACTGAAAGAGAAGAATGACAGTTCAATTCCAGGTTTGGTTACTTTACATAACTCTCTCTCTCTCTCTCTCTCTCTCTCTCTCTCTCTCTCTCTAAATATATATATATATATATGTATATATATATATATATATTATGTGTGTATGTGTGTGTGTGTCTGTGTGTCTGTGTGTAAATCAATGTATTAAATACATGAATTTTTTGTGTATAAATATATAAATAAATAAATTTTATACATATACACACAAATATTATATATGCACCTATGTTCAAAATTATGATGGTATTATGTTCAAATGCACATATCATAAATTGAAAATATTTTAAGACACTTATTACTCTTTCTCTACTCATGTACACTTATTCCTCTTTTTCTACTAAACAGTATTGTACAGTCTATCTTAAAAGAACTTAGTTTTTCGTTATACTTGCATAATCTAATCCAAACCCTCTCTCATAATAGTGTATTGAATATCTCATATCTCAAGCATTCATATACATGAGTGTTTTATATGCATGGTGAGCATAAAAGATCCAAAGCCTGCTCACAACTGTAAATATACACTGTCATTTCTCTTCTCTCACGTTCTCATTCCTATCAGATTTAAAGTTCACCTCAACTTTCCAGAAGTGCCAAAGAGTGTATGTAGTGTCATGTACCTTGTGTCCATGGAGAAATTCAGAAACCAGAGGGCAAAAAGCCAAAACTTGCAACATGACTTCTAATGAATGTATTGTTTCATAACTTCATGAATTGAAACACCAAACTTACATGAAACAAGGGAAGGATGAGACTGTCTAATTATGTTTAAGCAAATCTGCTGCTGGATTTGCATAAATATACACTCAGTGGAGTTAGTGTGTGTGTGTGTGTGTGTGTGTGTATGTGTGTGTGTGTATGTTTGAAATCATCATGAGTGATACAGGCACCATGCAGAGTTAAGAAATTGTGTTACCAGTATCATTCCATGCACAAATTTTAATATCAACACATCTTTCCCAGTAATCACATTTTTTTCTGTGATTTACATTAGAGTTTATCTGTTTATATCTATTAATAATTTATAAAATCACAAATCTGAAATCAGAGAAATTTTAAGACCATATACACAATGGTCTTAAAATTTGCATTGAATAATGAATGTGAATACAGTTTTCTATCAGTAAGTCAGTTTGTTTGAACTATTTGCAATGAGAATTTGATAGTATTTGGATAGATTATCTCCCTTATATTTGTACCCCAAGTGTCAAAGAGTTTCAACAAGAGGGACTTATAGACACATGAATCCAGGTCCTCTGAATTTAGAATGCTAGTTACAAGCAACCCATGACATGTGATTGCAGCAATATAAATACATATTTTTCATTTATAACTGAGAGTGGGACTTCATGACCACCTCCCTTCTCCATTCCGGAACATGGCTTGGCTTCCAAACAATCACTTAATAATTTTCGAAAGATGAAAGTCAGCTTCTACATATTTTGTTTCTTATTGTCTGAAGAAAAAAATTTTAATGCTGTCAACACATTGGGAGTGTTCCACACTTCATCATATTTTATAAGAATCAGGTCACTTTCTTAAAACTGCTTAAAATTAATAATGAAAATGTAAAATTGTACTTTATTGTGCACATGAATTCAGACGATAAAGAGCTCATTTTGCTCTTGCAACCATTGCTAGAATTTTTGGTATAATTATAAAGCTAACTTCATAAATGAAGTTATTTGAATGTATCAAGGCTGTTATATTGTTGAGCCATGTTTGCTTCTACTTTGCTTCACCATAGGACTACACATGGATAAAGAAAAATCGAGGAGGGGGCATTTGGTGTGAAGAATGGAATTATTGCAGTGACTTATATAGGTGAACGGCACCTAGCTTGACACAGCCATCCACCAGTCCTCTTACCACAAGCTACACCATTTAAAAATTCTATAGTTAAGGAATGCTAAGTTTGGGCTTCAAAATATTTATTTATTTTTATTTTATGTTTATATGTGTTTTGCTTAGGTGTGTGTGTATGTGTGTGTGTGTGTGTGTGTGTGTGTGTGTGAGAGAGAGAGAGAGAGAGAGAGAGAGAGAGAGAGAGAGAGAGAAAGAGAGAAAGAGAGTTTGAAATTATGGTTAAGGAATTATAACTGATAAAGTCACATTAAAATATTTTTAAATATGACAATGGGAATCAGAAGTTGTCATGTAATGTATATAAAGTTCTACATTTGGCATCTTACAGACTGAACAAAATGCTGTTTTATTTAGTGGTTTAATGGTTTAGGAATCTTTCAAAAGTTTGAAATTATGGTTAAGGAATTATAGCTGATAAAGTCACATTAAAATATTTTTAAATATGACAATGGGAATCAGAAGTTGTCATGTAATGTATATAATTGGCATCTTACAGAGCTGCAAGAAAATATCAAACAAAAATAAAGAAAATACATACTTAAAATTTTAAATCTATTTTAGATTAAAATTCAATATTGTAATAAAAAACATTAAAATAACTAGTGTTAACATATTTATGGATAAACAAATCTGTTCAAACCTGAGGTCAGGGTAAGGCCATACACCCACTTACTTATGTCATCCAAAACACAGAAGTAAGTCTACTTCTTTACCTCTACTAACTAGCATTCATAGAAATGGAGAGTATTTTACATGATACCAGAGGAGACAAGGAATCATCCATCTCACCTATCTACAAGTTCTGCAACCCATAACTGCTGCCTTCTTGCAAGATATACTGGTGCAATATTGCCTGAAATGATTTTCTAGCAAACAAATCACTTTTGATTGAATTTCAGACACACTATATAAATTGGAAGTCACACTTAACACTTTTGGTAAGGCCAGGACCCTGAGGCTTAATAGGTCATGGGCCATAGGTTAACTTTCAATTCTGCTACAGGAACATAACAGAAAATAACTTCTCAAGAAGTATTGCTATAACTATACATCATTGCATTGCTCAACCTTTATCAGAAAATCTTCTTACAGTAGATATAATTAACACAGACACATAATTAGATGGTGTGCAGAAAATTAGAGGCTGTGGAGAACTCAGTCCTAATTAGAATGACTTTATCAAACCCCTCCTCTCAAAGTTCAAGGATATATTTGAAAGAGTAGGCAGATAGATTGGAAGAGCCAGAGGTGGTGGACAGCTCCAAGGTAACAGCACCTCATAGACACAACAGGGCTCATGCATATATGATCTCACACAGACTATGACAGCGTGTGCAAAATCAGCACAAATTCAGGCCAGACAAAATCACTGCACAGAGAAGGGGAATTCCAAACTTCTACCCCTAACCAATGTGCTATTTGCAGTTTATACTTGCCATGGGATGAAAAATCATTATTAAAAAAATAATGGAGTGTCAACAGGTATATTAACCAGACTTCAAGGAAAGCCTCATACTATTAAGTAGCTGCACAACAGGAAACAGACTGTGTGTGTGTGTGTGTGTGTGTGTGTGTGTGTGGTGTAGTTTCTATGATGATAGAAATCATTTGATGATTTTAATTTTGTTTTGGGACCTTGGCTTTGTTTTACCTTTAGGGTTTTTTTTTTTCAGAAAGATAAACACAGACAGACAGACACAGACACACACACACACACACACACAAAGAGAGAGAGAGAGAGAGAGAGAGAGAGAGAGAGAGAGAGAGAGAGAGACAGAAAGAGAGAAGAAATGGTATGAACTTTAGTGAGGAAGGACATGAGAAGGATCTGGGAATACTTGGGGAAGCAAAAAAGAAAAGGATCAAAATACATTGTGTGAAAAATTAAAACATTTAATAAAAATAAAGCCCAAGACAGCTACTGAATCCCATTAAATTTGCCTACCACGTTAAAGTTACTCTACTTGTACTTAAAAATTGCTAAAATAAAATGTTATCACTCAAGGAAGGCTTGTTAACAGCCCAAACTACTTAGCGTAGCAGTTAAGATTAGCAGACCCCTAGGTAACCCCAGTGACTAATCCATGAGCCAGAGAACATCCCTGGGTAGATTTGTGCCGCAAAACACATATGTAGCAGAGGACTGCCTTGCCTGGCCTCGGTGGGATAAGATGCACCTAATGTTGTAGAGACTTCATGCCCCAGGGAAGGAGAATGTGGGAGGGTTGAGGTGGAGGTTGGTGGGTTGGTTGTGGGGGGAGGGTGGGTAGAGTTGGAGAATGGGATGGAGAGCATGGGAGAGCACTCTCTCAGATACAAAGAGGAGGAAGAACAAGGGTGAAGAACGCTTGCGGGAGGGACCAGGAATGGGTCAAATTTGGAATGTGAATAAATAAAACAATTTTAAGAATATTAACAGAAACAATCTTCCTGATAAGTGGGCTGAAACAAAGTATAATACCATTTCAGCTCAGAACTTACATAGTATCCGTTCAACACATGTTGCTGGTTACTGACATCAATTATGCTAGTAGGAGCATTTGCCATAAGTGGAATTTATTTCACTACTCTTATAACTAGTAGAAACATCTGCTGTGCTATCATTACTATCACATACTGTATTAGCTTCATACTAGCAATACTACTAATAAATCTAGCCATATTGTAGTACTAGTCACACAACAAAGGCTCTGTGAATAGCAAAAGGAAAATATATGAAATTATAGGGCTTATTTATTTATTTGGAATTAGGTGAAAAAATATTTTAAGAAAAGAATAATATATATGATAATGAAGAAGCAAAATTTCATGTAAATTCTTACTCTAAAGACTTCAAATTTATGTTTAAAGAAACTTGGAGTAATACTTGTTCAAATCTCACTTTCAGGGAGGAAAAAAATTGAATGCAGGAGCTGCACACCTTCTATCAGAATTCACACTATTGCATCATTGGTTTGAGTTGCATGCCATTCCAAATATTCTTATGCATCCATGATTGTGGCAGAATTCTCATAGATGGCAGAATTATGTCAAAACAGACATAGTCACACTTACTATGAAATTCTGATTGAACTTTTGCAGTGTAATAATTGTGAAAAAAACTGGTTTTTTCTCTGGGGTTTAACATTTAGCCACTTGGAATTTAGCAATTTTGCATTTAGAAACATTTCCCAGTTTTATGGACAGGATATTTTATCTTTGACTAATAGAATTTAATAAATCTTTGAAAAGAGTATAGTCATTTTTAAGGATTAGATTCATATAGTATAATAAATGAAAGAACAAATAAGTAAATTAATTATCAAAAGTAACCTTAAACCATAGGATCCCAGAAACTTGAAGTGACAGTCTTTGGTTTATTTTTATCTGAGTGTTTTCTGTATCCACAATAATGTAAAGTTTATTTTATTTTTGTTCTTAATAAAGTATTTCAGTATTAATTCATTTTGCTTTAAACTGCTCCATTAGAACTCTTCAAACTTAATAGTTGATTCAAAGAACACTTTAGATTAAAATTTGGTCTTAAGGCTCACAGCTAGCCACTTAAAGATTCATTAATATGAAAATTATCAAATATTATAATATGTATGTCTATATATTCCATTATTTCAGGGATCTAGTTGGATTTTAAGAATGTATTCACTATATAATAAATTAAAATTACTATAAAATGAAGAGGGTATTTGTAAAATGCTTCACAATATAGACAATCTTTACAGTAATAATTTTTCCATATTTGTCTACCATTAGAATGACTGCACAGCACTTCCCATAAAAGTCAATCAATGCATTGTTAAGGTAAGAATGCAATTTTAAGATAAGTTAAACTTGGGAATTATATACTTTGAAGATGACTACAATTAGCTTTAAGAACTGAGCTTGATTTCAAAATTGTATTTCTGTTTTTCTTGTAGATAAAATCCGACCTATGTAAATTATGGAAAACATGTCACAGTAAAAATTATCAAAGCAAAGCAATGCTCAAAGCAAGCTAATACTTGAAAGTTTATTCAAAGATCCATATTCATGTGATATAAAGTATGTATGTCTATAAATGCACATGGAAGTGTGAGTATTTGCACAAGAGGAGACAGCGTATGTATATACATAGCACTTGTCAGATCATTAGTAGATAGACAGGTCTGAGCTCCAGAACAGATTTCTCATGACAGACTTTACTATCATTTATGATCATCACCAGCTCTTGATGTATTAAATCTTCAATGAGTTGGAAAACAATTTTCCGAAAAAAATCTGCCGTCTGCAATATTTTCTGAATATAACATTAACTACATTTCAGATGCATTTTTACATATAATCTTAAGAAAACTGTCAAATTGTGAATCAAATGAAGATGGCAGCTATTGCACGTAGATTTTTGTTAATATTGGTTGTAAATTTCACATTTGTATGAGCACAAGCTGCCTGAAATAGAGACACATGTTTTGTCTTCCCATTGAAAATTTCATTAGTCCACATTTATTTGTGCGGTTGGATTAACAATGACAGGACTTTGGACAGCATGTTTGTCGGCAGTGATTGTAATTTCATAAGTTACAGAGTACTTCTTTAGCAACAGTCGTTAATGGGACAATGCTTGCTTAGAATCAGACTACAGTGTGTGTTTACTGATGTGAAGATAAGTTCCCTCTGCATTAATGAAGCAATTTTTCTTGGCATGATAATCAAATGAAACTCCATCAAAAGGTAAGAAGCAAATACAAAGATTTCTGTTTTGTTTCTTTAGTGTTTTAGTTTCAGACATGGCACTACACATAACCTACTTAATGAACTCCAGTGGAGCTAGTAAGGCAACTTATTACCATTCAATGTGAAAGAAATCTGCACAGTTACATAGCCAAAGTGATCAGCAGAGAAGAAATTGTCTTGCCAGAGTTAGGAAAGTTAACTCTCTACCATTAGTATGAAATACCTGGGAATTGCCTTAGAAAGATAGCATTTGCATTAGGGTCACTATTAGGAGGCTGTTGTCTGTCATGAAAAGATGTCTTCCTCTGGGGTCCTATCAAGAATTTTCTTTGTTAACAACAGAGACCACATAATAGATAAAGATCCTAACTTTACAGACAGCTATCAAAGAGAAAGTAAGATGTCAAAGCCCTGCAAGACTCCTCAAGGTGATGAATCGCATAAGAATATTATTTTAAGATTCCATTTCCTAAGATTTTGTACACTTTCACAAGCACTCAGACTAAATCTTCAACATGCAAAGAGTTGGGTCATATTCAAAGTCTAAACTGTGACTAAACCGAGGCTACCTGACTCCAAATCAAGAAGACTTTTCTTTAAATTATTAATTTATTATTATAGTAATTCAGAATAAAACTAGAGTAAAATGAAAGTGTTATGCAATAAAGCCATATGCATGGCCAGCCCTTTTTGATTATTTGTCATATTTTTATTACTTAAAACAACTTTTAAATCAAAGTATACTTTGATCATATTCTCTCTCTCTCTCTCTCTCTCTCTCACACACACACACACACACACACACACACACACACACACACACACATACACACACACACACACACACACACACACACAAAAACTGAAAATGTTGGTAAACTACTCCTGAACATGACATCTGCCCTGGAATGGTTGATAAACCTAGTGTCATTCATTTGGAGAAAATGGATTTTCCGTCTCCCAACAGGTACTAATGATATCTCAGTTGATACCTCTATTCTATTGGTTTCATTTTCATTCATTCATTTTTTAAAATATAACAAAATAAAACAAAAGAAACTGAAAAAATACTATCATATTCAAATTGTTCAGGACAAACCAACAGAAGGAGAGGAGACGAAGAGAAGGCACAAGAATCAGAGACCCACGTGTTCATATACTCAGGAATCTTATAAATACTAAACTTGAGTCCATAATATGTACTAAGAGGACCTGGAAAAAATCTGTGAAGTCCCAGTACACACTGCTTCAATCGCAGTTCACACGAGCTTCACATATCTTGTTTTAGACGGCCTTGTCCTCTTGATGTTCTCCATTCCCTCTGGCTCTTACCCCTTTTGCCTCTTCTCCCAAGGAGTTCCTAGAGCCCTGAGGTGAGAGCTTTGATGGAGATGTCTAAATCAGAACTCAGTGTTCTAAGTCACATACTCTTCTCTGTGTAATGTCTGGCTGTGGGTCTGTATCTTTGTTCCCATTTGAAGCATAATGAAACTTCTCAAATGAGAACTGGACAAGGTGCTGATGTAAGAGAATAGCAGAATATCATAGGAGTTATTTTATCACTCTGTTTAATAGCATTTTTGTTCTAAATTAGCTTCCTGGGGATGTGGCTCATGGCCATCCAAGCAATGCTGGGTATGATTTCTATATTATGGATTGGGACATAGTCAGGTCAGTTATTAGGTACTCCCACATGTTTTGTGTGTCTATTGGCCTAGCATGCCTTGTATGTTATACATCACTGTAAACCAAAGGGGGTTTGGGAGCTATACTTCTTATTTCTGTTTCTCTTTTGGTCACGTACAGAGTATATTCTTGTACCAAAGACACTAAAGTGTGGGGTACAGACACACTGTACTCACCAAGAGAGCTTCTCCATGCTCAATGAATTCTGAAGGTATTGTCTTCAACAATGGGTCTTTGTTGTCAGTTTGTGGAGAATAAGCTATAGCCATGGCAACACCCTGAGCTGTTAGCAGATTTCTATTAGATCCTGTTAGCTAATAGCATACAAACTCAGATTATAACCAAATCCTAGTAGTGAAAGTTTTGATTTGTGACAAGAGTTAGAACTCTGAATTATTTGGTGGTTTCATTTAATTTGTTTCCATAAGAATATGAATATGTATTATATGTTCCTATACTACCCCCCAAATTTCCCTTAATTTTAGCTGTATCTCTGTTTTACCTCTATCCTTGCATCTCCCCAATCCCTACTTGCTCCTCCCATTCCAGCTTCCCCTTCCATCCATAATTCACTATTATAATTCCACTTCCATACTTTCTGTGCTTTTATGGATTGTAGCTTAGTTATCATCGACTTATCAGATAATATCCTAAAATAAGTAAATATAAACCACATTTGACGTTCTGCATCTAATGTACCTCACTCTGGTTAACTTTGTTTTTTAGTTCCATCCATTTGCTTTCAAATTTTATGTCATTTTTAAATGCCTGAGTATTTGTCCCTAAATGTACCAAATTTCGTTTATCCAGTCTATTGTTGGTTGACATCTAGATTTTTTTTCTAATTTCTAACTGTAATGAATACAGCAGTGATGAATATGATTGAGTAAATATCTGTGTGGTAGGATGGAGTGTCATTTTTTGAGTACATGCTAGAGTCATTCTTGAGACAGCTTATTTCTATTTTTCTGAGGAACCACCAAACTTGTTTCCATAGTGACTACCAAGGTTGCTGTCCCACATGCAATAGATAGGTACTGCACATAGTCCACATCCTCAACAGCATGAGCTGACATTTTTTGTTCATCCTAGTCATTCTGATGGGTGGAAGATAAAATCTCAAAGGAGTTTTGATTTGTGTCTTCCTGATGTTGATTAATCCATTCAAGTTTTCTCTATATTTTTTCTGTTTATACCTGCACTGCATTTTAAATAGGGTTATTGGTTTTCTTGATAAATGGTATATTGGGATTTTTTTGTTCATAAAGCTTTCTGTGAGATGTGTAGATGGCAAAAACCTTTTTCCAATTCTAGATGCTGCCATTTTGTCTGAATAATAGTGTCATTTTCCATGCTGAAGTTTCTCCTTTCCAGGAGGCCTCATTTAGTAAATGTTTATCTTGCTGCCAGTGCTAACAGTGTTCTGGTCATAATGCCTTTCCCATTGCAATGAGATCAAGGCTATATCACATGGTCTCTTCTATCTGCATGAGTTTATCTGTTTTGATATTGCTGTCTTTGATCAATTTTTAGTTGAGTTTTATATAATATGATAGGCATGAGTCCATTTTGATGTTTTTACATGCTGCCATTCAATTTTAGCTGTACCATTTGTTGAATATGCTGTCTTCTTTCCAGTGTGTACTCCTGGTCTCTTTTATAAAAATCAGGTGTTCACAGGTGTGTGAATTTGTATCTGGATCTTCATCTCAATTCCATTGATCAACATGGCTTTTCTTATGTGAACTGCTGGTTTCATTACTATAGCTTTGTAATAAACTATGAAATCTGGAATAATGATATGTCTATCAGTTCTTTTATTGTTCGGGTTTCATTTAGCAGTCCTTAGTGTGTTGTGTTTACATATGAGGCTGAATATTTTCTTTCAGGATCTATAAAGGAATGTGCTGAAATTTTCCTGGGGATCGCATGAATCTGTATGTTGTTTTTCATAGGGTACCTTTTTTACTGTGGCAACACACTCATCCATGAACATGGGAGATATTTCCAACTTCTGGTATCTTCTTCATTTTTCCCCTTCAATTGCTTGAGGTTCTTCTCATAAGTCTTATACTTGCTTAATTAGAGATACTCCAAGATATTTTGTATTATTATAGGCAATCATGAAATTATTTTCTCCCTGACTTCTTTCCCTGAGACTATTTATCATTTGAATACAAAATGGCTACTGATTTTTAATGGTAATTTTGCATTTACTTTGTTGAATGTATTTATAACCTGTAAGATGTTCCAGTTGTGATTTTGGGGGCACTTATGTATATTACCATATCATGTACAGATAATACTTTAATTTCTTCCTTCATAATTTTTATCTGTTTGATCTCCTTCAGTGGTTATATTGCTCTATAATAGCTCTCATATATATTTTGTTTTTGAGGAAATGTCTTATTATATTGTCCAAACTCACTATTGAACCCAATCTGTAGCCTTTACTTTAATCTGTCTCTGTCTTAAAAGGACATTATACCCACTGAAACATTACCACATATAAAAATAAATAAACCTTGACATACTTATATTGCTTTCTCAAACAGACATTCATAAATTAAGATGATTAAGGAAAGAGAACAGTAATGAGAGCATATCCCAATGTTAGACTTACAAATATACCAGCCCATGTCTTAACTGTCATAAATATAATAGGTTTTGATGAGAAATTTATCAAACTATGTAAACTGGAAATTCCTCATTTGAACCTGAATTCATACACTGTGTTTTAAGTTAGTAACATTAATTTTGACAGATGAAAATTATGTCTTACATTGTACATTCATATGAAAAATTCTTGGACAAATCATACTGGTTGCAGTATCCTTTAAGAGAATCATCAAATGGTATAGATTATTGCCCTTGGCTGCTTCAAGGATTTGAACCTAAGACACTATTGCTGAAGATGGCACATTTTAAGATCCCGAACTTCAAGAGATATCTTGTTTGCTTTAAGCATGGTTTCCTTCATACAGTTATTTATTTTGTTCATTTTTCTACTTTTCTAAGTATATATAAATATCACATTTTTTCACTTGGACTCATCTTTCTTTTTTTATTGGATACTTTTTATTTACATCTCAAATGTTATCCCCTTTCCTGGTTTCCCTTTGGAACCCTGCTATCCCATCCCCTTCTCCCTGCTTCTATGAGGGTTCTCTCGCCCCCACCATACCCACTCCCACCTCCCCACCATGGCATTCCCCTACACTGGGCATTGATCTCACTTTTGCTATGGAAAGGGCTACTGCAGACAGATGAGAAGTTATAGTGATATCAAAATAAAATAAAAGAATTCATTGCACTAAACCTAAGCATGTGGTCCCTTCACAATGTCACCCAGTATTGGTGATGTGTAGAAAATAATATATTAAAGGATAACCCCCAGTTTTGAGAGAATCTAGTTTTTTGAAAAGCAATATTGTCAGTATGAGGCATAAGTTGAAGTAATACTTTAATCACAAATTTATCAGAGTATTTTAATTTATTTTAAATGTATACTCTACACAGCCTGAAACTAAATCAATATTTTATGCTACAATTATGAATAAATTTAAATAATATTAAAATGAAATTAATCTCTATTTTTCAACATATGATTTTTAAAAGAGGTAACATATTTGAATCTATTTTATCTTCTGGTTCTCATAGACATCCAGCTGATAATTTCAAAGACAATAAGGTCCTGAAATATATCAAGATTAGCAGGTAGTTGCATGGTGAAAATGGATCATTTATGCCCATTGGAACAACATGACACCTGTGTCTAGCAATTATGATCCAGGATAAACAGAAGCAACAAATGCAAAATTATTGTCAAAGACTGGTGAATTAAATGTTCATGTCATGTAATAATTTGTCAACCAGAGGGGTGTTATGGGCTAGGATGGCCAAACAAGATGCCTGCTACAAGTAGAGACTGAACAGACTTCAAATGAGTACTGTAGGGGATTTTTACTGCATGTTGTTTGAGCAGGTACCAAAGGTTGCAACAAAGAAGAATGAAGCTTCAAAGTTTCACCTAAATTTATGGAGAATGACGTATTTATTTATTCTGGAAAATACAATCTATCTATTGTCCAGTTGCCTTGTGCTCACTTAGGATTAACTGAGTTAATCTGAGACTTATTTTATTCTTCTTCAACTGTGCAATACTTGCAGCTCTTAAAGAGAGAAGCCTATGAAGATGCACAGAAAATCAGCACTTGGAGTGATGCTTATGATGATACACAGAAAGGCAGCACTTAGAAAATGAGTGAATCTCGTGGGAGCTCATTTTGCAAACCTTGAGAAGGAGAACATGTGATAATGTCTCAGGATGCACACCCCAGAAGTGATCTATGCCTTCAGCCATCTCCAGGGTCCTCACACTCAAGGTGGAAACCTAAGACATTCAAAAGACTACAGAGCAAAGGTGCAGAAGTCACAACTGATAACGTTCCCCTTAATAGTGAGAGTCATAGTAAGGTCAGCACAGTCACAGAGGTAAACAACAGTGTTCTTACAACTCCTGTATTAATGATCTGAGTACTAGGACTCAAAGTCTAGTCCCCATGCTTTCAGAAGAAGTTATTTGTCCATTGAACTATCTTCCATGATTTATTTGGTAAAAATGATTTGCTAATCTGAGTATATTCAAATGCTTTAAAAATGCATTGGTATATTACTTTTGAACAAGAATTCTGCAGCCAATTCTGCTCAATCTTTTAGTAATAAAATTTTATCCTTTATATATTTCTGAATGCATTAAATGTCTTGATTACATATTTAAGTGTATATTCCAATTGTGGGATGAATTTCATGTTTGGAAGTGACTGACATGGCATGTAGACTAGCATAATTTATGCAATCCCCAGACTAGTTTCTCTTGCCTTGGTCACTTTGTCTAAACTGACTTCAGTACCTTGCAATAGCATCTACTTTCTTGTAGGGTTATTTTCTCTGGAGAAAAATCTGGTCAGCTTTTAAACGGATTCTTTTTATGTTTTATTTTAATTTAATTGCCTTGATTCTGAAAATAAACTTGTCTGCACCAATCATGCATAAGATATTTAATCTTTCTGTCCACTAACGTGTATATTTAATGTTTAGAAAAATGAAAACTTCTGTGATCAGAACTTTATATTGTGCATGAACATTAAATTTATAAGTGTCTAATACTAGTAGATTTTGAGAATGATATAACATTAAGGGAAAAAAACACTGAATTATTACCTGATGCAAATATTCCTTCACTGTGTCATTAAATGGTTGTATAAACTCCATTTGCTATGCTTATCAACAAGCTCCTTGCTATGCTGTGGATATATGCGTGTGTGAATATGTGTATGCATACTCAAGGGAGTTTAAAAATCTCCACATTGATAAGTTTTATTTGTAAAAGCTCAAACAATTATGGCTAAGATTTCTTTTTAGGTACCTTTTTAAAAAACACTTCTTCATAGCCGGTATAGATTTGGTTTTCCTTCTTTTCAGTAATTTATAGAATTCCCTTAATAGAATTAGAAAACACCTTTTACAAGGATGTGGGTTTTATTCTATATAAAACTTTCTCCATTTGTCTTCTTTCTCTTAGAATCAACTAACACAGACAGTATTCTGTGACTGTCTTCAATACCATTGTTTATTTTATTTCTCATGTTTTGGGATAGAGTCATGTTACTGACCCAAGAAAGACTCATATTTCCTCATTTATGAAATCTGGACAGAAAATGTCCTTTGCCATTTATTAATACCGACAGTGTTTTTGTTACATCCTTTTAAATTTTTATCTCAGTTATACTGTGTATTATACAATTCCTTTCCTCAGGTAATAGAATCACTTCTGTATATGCCAAAAAGTGAGTACATTCCCCGTTTCATTTGATCCACAGGGACACTTCCAAGGTTATTGGTAGTTTTAATTAATCAAATGGATGAGAATGGAAGCTGCTCTTTGAATCCCAAGCTTCTTTCACTCACACACAAAATGATGAGTCACAACAGTGCAGCTTTTAAATAAATTTAGGAAATGAAGAACCTGCAATCATGGGAAGCCGCTCCATTTCATCCTATTATCTTATTTGCTTAACTAGAAGCCCTTTTATAAAAAGGATATTAATTAAAGAGAAAAAAGTCTTAAAGTCTCTGACTCTACATCCATATCAATATGCTGAACACAGGGTAGTTTCTTGGTACATATTTACTAGACAAATGCTTCGGTGCACTGTATTGGAGAGACAAGATTCTGGAATTCAGTCTTTGATTTTTTTGTTGTAAAAATTAAACAGAAAAGATACACATGAAGAATAAAAGGCTCTGTGATTTTTATTGCAGTCAGTTGTTCTGTTTTAATAAAAATGAAAAGTGGCTGCTTGAGAGGGTCAGCTCTATTAGCATGCATTTAAACACTTTCCAATATTAGCACTGCATTCCATCCTGCACTGGGAGCTGTGATCTGAGGTAGCCTACTGAGCTTCCACCTTTGCTCAGCTATGCCTTGTGAATCCACTCTCTCATGCCTGAGCCACCCACTCCGTGCATTCTCTCCTTTTGCACATTTAAGCGCTGGACCGATCCTGTGCTGTTGCTTACCCAGGGCAGCAGCTATGCTCATTCCTTTCCCAGTGATTATGCCAAGGACAGAAAATGCCCCTAAATTAATCCATCATGCTGGTGCAAATTCTAATGCCAAAAAAATGATCCATTATCGCTGCAATTGGAAAATCATAATATCATAGTTCAGCCTGAGCAACTAGTAAAAAAAAAAAATCTCTGAAGCATGTCATGAAGGCTGGATATGGAAAGCAATCTCTGGTCTGGGAGCTGCCTCAGTGGGGCACTAACTGATTTATATGTCCACACAGCTATGCCCATCCACATATCCAGACATTACCCCAGAGTACCTGTGTATGCTCACCCTGGTGTTTGAAAAACTACATTATTTTCCCTGACTTGAGTCTTAATAGGTCACTGGACCAAATGCAATGCCACAGTGCCCTCAAGTGGCCCCATAATTTAGACTAAGTGCTTTCTGGGTTTGGCAGAATTCTTACTTCAAGAACTTTAAAATGTTTTTTTTTTTTATATGTCATTTTAAGAAGAATTAGGTAATATGAATAAGAACAACTGAATGAACTAAAACCAAGTACTTTTTCTATCTTCCAAATCATGTTTTAATTAGCTCTTATACTTCCTGACTCCATCTTATTTTATTGCTGTCCCATAATATTCATATATCCCTATAAACTCAATTGAGGATGAGGGTAGGTTGAACAAGATGAATTATACTTTATAGGTTCAAGATTGCCACTAATGTGATCTAATAAAAAGAAATTTCCTTTCTTTTTTGCCAGTCACATAGGAAGAGCTCTGGGGAAACTGAGTAACCATCATTCACACATGGACAAATAAGTCTGACGACAACCAAGAACTTTCGTCCCACTTCAGATAAATAAACACTCTGTATGAGTGTGTATGTGTGTGAAGGAAAAAACATGGTCTTTCTACCATGGACATTTGATTAACTAATTTAGCAACTGCCTTAATCCATGCAATATGCTTTATCACATCATATTTTAAATATTTTTAATATTCTATAGTTATCAATTTCATAAGGAAGAATATCGTGTCATATTGGAGGATGAATAAATTTTAAGATCTAATGCTGTACATATCCATTTAAGTTTATTTGAATTTTTTTAACACATCGGAAATGTTCAGTTGAATCTAAAAGAATCACTGCTAATAAAACCATCAAACATTAAAGGCCCAGTTGTGACTATTGAATGTTAATTTTAAGTAGAAATGAAGAAAGTTTGTAAGGTTTTAAAGTGTATATATGCAATCATTTTCAAAATATTAGACTTCATTCAACAAATGGCAGCAGAACATGTGAATTCATTTATTACTTATAAAAATGGAAGAAAGTCTACACTGAATGTGTAGAAACTCAGAGTTTTATAAAGACTGCTCAGACCAGAGGATCCAAGCAGGGAAAAATAATTTCTATTTCTTCAATATGAGCCAAGTAATGACGTTTTTACTTTGTAAGAATGAAAGCAAGAAAATCAGCAGGCAAATATTTAGTTCTTTGACTCCCTTTCTATTGACAATTTCTTCTACCACCACAACTAGGTAAATTAGATTAGATTAAATTCTCAGCCGGGCTACACAGTGACAATATAAAGTAGTCATTCAAGTCAAGGGCTTCAGTAATAGAAATCCCATATAACATACACAGAGTGGATCACAATCACTTCAATTTCAGATTCCATTAAATAGCATTAATACTAACTTCACCCTACATGAATTCAGCATATCTAGAAATATTAATGTACTAATGATTTATTAAAAGCTCAAAGGTACTTATCTGTAATTCTTTAATCATTATATTACTATTTTATGTAACTAAGCACATAATAAATGTACATTCTGGCTAATTTTTATTTTAGAATCTTTTAGTTTCACATTTACGGTTCATGAACCTTATCAGGTGAATATAAGTTCATGAGCAATCAATATATATTGTTTCCCAAGCTAATTGCTATTTATGATGTCCCAATCACACAGTTCTACCTGAAGGTTCAGTTTGTTCAGATTCCCATCAATGGACAATTGACTAAAATAATTATATTTTAAATGATCTTAGATTTTCCAAACCAATAAGATCTCTGTAGGGTATGTTTCCTCAATGATTTCATTTTAAAAATAAAAAGTAGAAAAGTAAGTTTGATCGGTTTAGGAGAATTGTGCAGTAGGTTCATTAACATAATGTCGAATACATTATAATATTCATTATATATTTACATATCTTTACTGTTTATTAACACAAGAGATCTGACACACTAAAAAGCCCTAATTAACTTGAACAACAAAATATACTAAGATAGATAAGTGCAAGCTCTTGGAAAGCTCAAAGTTTTCCTCCTGAAACTATTAAATTACGGTAATACCGAACAAAGGTTTTAAAATTATTTCCGTGGCACATGTCCTTAATTGTGTGCTTAGTAACTGATGGCGGCAAGACTTTTAAAGTGTTGTATGTCAGCAGTTTTGTTTGAGCCTATTCTGTGAGGGTAACTGTATGCCACCAAGGTACAGGATTCACTCCCCACCTCCAGCTGTGGCTCACAATAGACCCACAGGAAACATGTTAACACATCCTGGCAGGCACTGCAACGCTGGCTTGCCTCAGATCCCATTAAATACATTTTCTCCTACTTCTATCTCTGCCCTTCTGGCCCAGGCAAATCTCACTCCTTATCTCTGTCTGATCTCGACAGGCCATTTAATGTCTCAAGACACTGCTCTTTCAGTCTTGTCATCAAGACGGCCATTCTTCTCTTATTAGGAGTCGCAGCAGGGCTGCTATTTCCACGCTCCTTCTAATTCTTTCATGTTGACTCTCCAGTCTCTTCGCAAAGAATTATGCTTTCTTGCTTCTTTGCCTTCTTGAAGCACTTAAATCCCTTTTACTAACAGCAGTTTTGTTTAGACATATACAAATTACATTATCCATTCATTACATGTACCCATACATGTACCTGTTCATTCTCACTTGTTTTTATTCTAGAAAATGTTTGCTGGGGAGTGGAAAATGGGAGGTTGAAGCTAAAGTGTTTGTACTTTGATTTTAGAGACCAATGTCATGCTTCTTAGCTAGAAAACCACAGTAAACTTTGTAATGTGTGAATCAAAATCTTACAGCCGTTCCCTACCTACAATGTTCACATGTTCACATGGATAATAAATTGGCTTCCTAGCAAACACTGATATTTTATCTCGTTTTTTAACAACCTTGTTTAATTATAATTGTCATGTGCTGTTTCCATATAAATAAAAGGTGTGGCTAGGTCTATTAACATAAATGTACATCTGCAAATCTGTGATCATAAGAAAGACTCTCTGCACCAACAGAAGTGTCTTGGGACCCTCCTGGTTTTCTGATCCCTTTCTCCACAGTCACATAAAGCACTGATTTCTCTGTTCATAAATCACTGTGAATTTTCAAAAATGTCATGCAAATTGATTATAGAAAATCAATTTCTATGTCAGGACTTCATATACTTGCATTAGCCAATGTACTATGTGCACAATTTGTATATATTATCAATTTAGGAATAGACTTTTATTTTATGAAACTATTTTATTTATTTACATTCCAAATGTTTTCCCCCTTCCCAGTCCCCACTTCCCAAGTTCTTAAAGTTTGATTTCATATCTATAGATGTGTATGGTGACTGCATGTATAAGGCACATGCATATGGTTGCCTGTGGTGTCCAGTGGACTACATCAGAAATTCTAGATTTGGAGTTACAAGGAGTTGTGATCACCTAGAAATGGATAATGAGAACCTTACTTGGATACACCAAAAAGTGCTGGGCCTTCTCTCCAGTCTTATATCTGGCTCCTTTAATAAGATTTTCTGAGAATATTTTCCTATCATCATTTGTATCACAGCTTGGAAAAGGCCTATGTCAAATTGCCTTTAAAAGTTGTGCTTTTCATCTTCCTGGGTTTTAAAACATTTTAAGTATTACTATCTGACATTAATCATATACAGACTTTCTCCTTTACATTTTCAGAGATGTTGGTATTTTTTTTCTCTTGACAGTTCCATGCATAGAATTGAATGCATCAGGAGCACATCTGCTCCCATCTTTCATATTCTACTCTTTCTGTTCCTTTCCTCCTAATGAGTGACCTACTGCCTCCCTGTTCTATCCTTATTCCTTCCCCTTTCTGTTCCCTTCCCTCTCCCCTTCCTTTTTCTTCCTTACACTTGTGCTTCCGTTTGGAAGTTCTCGATATAACTACATCTGATGTGTATCCATGCCTATAACAGTCAGCATCACTATACTTCTAATCACATGTTGCTAATATCAGCTTTCTAAACACCCTTATATTTTTATTTTCATTGCTTTCAGAAATTTTGAATTTTACATAGACATTTATATCAGTAATTGTAAACAAGTTTGATTACTTACATTCTGGTGTCATATTTTATCAGTCTAATTTTAATCTTGAGCTGGCTGAAAGTACTTGAGCAATGTTGAGTAAGAAAGATGACATGGGTATCTTGTGCTTGATTTGAGAAGTATATTTATTTTCCCCATTTAGTGTGATGTCACTTGTAATCACCCTGTTTACTTTTGTTAATTTCCTTCATAAGGTTGAATACAATTCATACCATCTCTTAGTTTTCTGTAGAATTTCTTTTTATCGTAAGTGCTCATTTGTATTTCCCAATTTTTTTCATTTGCTACTATATCTCTATGTTGATTTTTTTTGTCATTAATAGATTATACTGCTGAGTAACTGGAAATTGTCTTATGTTTTCACCTGGAGATTTTTGTAGAGTCAGTTTCCTTTGGTTCATATATTGGAGGAATTGAATAAGTATTGTTTATTATAATAATTTTTGTCTTGGTTTTACTGAATGTCTTAGATGTTTAAATCATAACTTTCACCAAACTGGGGAACTTGTGGGCTCTGTGTCTGAATTTGTTTATATTCTCCATACTTTGCTCTACATTGTAAAATCTTGTAATGTGTACATGAGATCTTTTAAGTTTCCCTACAGCTCACAGACGCTTTATGGAAGTGCCTCATTGTAGCACACTGGAAAATGTAGTTGGTTTCAGCTCTTGTCCTTCATAATTTAGATTTATTATTATTATTATTATTATTAGCATAGTATTTCATGTCATAATGTATACACATATACACACATACATATATGTTCATCCATTATATTTAGAAAGAGGGAAATAAGAATAGTAATATTTCTCCATCTTGATACAGCACAAAGGTTGTGATAGATTTTAAACAACTTTGATAGTTCTTAGTTTTCTGATCAAAATTGAGTAGTGACATCTAATTCTTTCAGGGAAAATTTATTCTATTAATAAATAATACATTGTCTATGAAATGTGCCCTCATAATTTATAAAATCTTATGTATCTGCACTGTTATCTATATTTACACTGAGCTTTCCAATATTTCTCAAATATTTATAGTACTTAAAACCCTCTGTGTTTGTACTGAACCGTAGTATAAAATAGAATGGATTTGTAGGAAAAATGGGAGAAGCCTAGGGAGAATATTAGACAGGGAGTTTGAAATGACAGGCAGGTATATCTCACAAAGGATGTCAGAATATCCAGTTAAAAGGGCAAAATGCTTACTGTTCTGCCATTAGTGATACATATCACAGGATGGGGTAGCATTTACAGAGTTTTGCTGAACTCTGGACCAAATGCTGAACAGTGAGATGGAATAGGCAGGTTACCTTGCTTCTGTAGGTCAGGTTAGCATGCATTGAGTCACTAGAACTGAAAAGAGAGAGAGCTTTATATAGGGTCCAGTATTGCACAAAAACATTGAAGAGACCACCATACCTCCTGGATCCCTTTGGATAGATCTACACAAAGAAATAGTGCATTTACACACTTATTTCTCTCTGTAAGTTCTATCACACTGAACAATTGCAAATGTTAGATTATTAAATGAGTTTTGAATGTGGTTTTGGTTTGTTTGATTGATTTTATTGCATGGAGTATTAAATCAACAGTCTTGTACCTGCAAGCAAGTGGTCCAGCGATTAAGTTGCTTCTCTAAACCTGTAGGCTGACAGAGTTGTAGAAGTGATAATCTTATCTCTAGAGCATATTTTGTTGAGAATGAAAAGCTGTGAAATCATTCTGAATTTCTTAGCTGTTTGTCTCGATGCTCTTTGAGTACTTCATGAACTACATGGTTCATAGAGGCAGCCTGTGAATACAATACAAGATAGGTATTTCACAGTATCTGCTGCCCCAATTTTCTCTGATCAGTTTTTTAACTAGGAGTTAAAAAAGAAAAGTGAAAAACAAAAGTGTAAGTTTAAAGAAAAGACATGAAAGAGAAAAAGTAATGAGAATGTCAGATATTGTTATGGGTTCCATAAATAGGAGATAGGAAATGAATGATTTGAAGGTCTTTTTATTTATTAAATTCTCAAATTGCCAAAATACCTCTACGGAGTACAATTTGTTTACAGTTTCATTGCATAGATGAGGAAAAAAAAAAAGAGTAAGACAGCTAGAGGCAAATATACCCATGGTTTCACAAGCATGAATTGAAAGACTTGGATATGGACTTCCATTTATTGTCTATAGGGGAGCTAGTGTATGTTCTCAGCAATCAAAGTGCTCATTGTAGTTTGTAGAAAGAAGATTGATGAGCGATTTAAAAAAAAAAAAAACTAAAATGATCATGAATGGCATGAGTGATGGCATTGTTAGCATAACTGAGGACAGACTATCATTCTTCTGTGCCTCTGGCTCCTCTCTGTTTCTCTTTTCAAATGAAATATTTACATTGCAGTGAGTTTTTCAATGTCGTCTGTCTTATAATCTCTCTATTAGCTACTCTTTAATGTTGTTTTGTAGCTGCATAGACAGTTATAGGCTAGAAAGCCACAATAGAAATGCTGAATTAACAAGCTGCAAACTGGCTTTCTGTGAGGACTGCTACTATTTTCATGGACAAATCTCATCAATTTCCGTAGGAAATTACATCAAATTTTCTTCCCAGAAGACAATGTGATTCATTTGAATATAAGAGGAGAGATTGATGTAGCCAAGGTGTATATGCAAATTACTACAGATTACATTATAGGTAAAACTTTCCACAAGCTTTTCATTCTCAGTCATTATTTGGAGCCAGAGAGCAACATGACTTTTATTATTCAATTATATTGGGAATAAATAAAGCTGTATTCTGCATATAGCTTTGCTGTATGATAATTTTGAAAGACCAGTTGATAATTACCCTACAAATTAACTTGTTTTTAAGCAGGTCATGAGAGAGTAGAATAGAAATATGTAACACTCTAGCAAACTGCCTTTTTAATACAAGAGCCGAATATTTGTTTTTCAAGTTTGATAGTGTGATTGATAAGCTTCTGTCACATAGTAACAAGGAAAAATTTAAAATCCTGAACAAATATAATTAAAAAATATCAACCTGTGTTTTAAAGCAAAATGTTTTATGTTTTTTATTCTTTTTAAATACATTTTCTAATCATGTTTATTGAATATTTTCTTAATTTACCTTTCAAATGTCCCATTTCATGGTCTCTTCCCACACTACAGCCTCCCTACCCCAATCCCCATGCTTTTCAGAGGGTGTTTCCCCACCCACTCATCCAATCCCACCTCCCTATCCTGGCATTCACCTACAAAAGCCCTCACAGGACCAAGGACCTCTCCTCCCTTCTATGCCAGACAAGTCAATCCTCTGCTGCATATTCAGCTGGAGCCATGGGTCCATGTGTACTCCTTGGTAGTTTAGTCCCTGAGAGTTCTGGGGTGGGGCTGTATTTGGTTGATATTTTTGTTCTTCCTATGGGGTTGCAAAAGCCTTCAGCTCCCTCAGTCCATTCTTTAACTCATCCATTGGGGACCCTGTGCTCAGTACAGAGGTTGGCTGCTAGCATCTCCCTCTGTATTTGTCAATCTCTAGCAGAGCTTCTCAGGAAATAGCTATATGAGGTTCCTGTCAGCATCTGCTACTTGGCATCCACAATAGTGTCTGTATTTAGTGACTATATATGGGACGGATCCCCAGGTGGGGCAGTCTCTGGATGGCCTTTAATGTGTGTAGATGGTTTGCCTTAGGGTATGTCTGTGCAACACATGCATTCCTGCTTTCTTCAGAGATTTTTAAATGGTATTGGGTCACCTTGAACTTGAGGGGTATGTGGTTTTGAGCCATTATAATTTTAGGGATTAAACCTGGCCTCTCTGTGTGAACTTAAGCACACTTAATCACTATCTCTCCAGCATTCTAATTCTTTTCCTTTTTTTAATTTTCTATATTCTTTGTTTATATTCCAAATGCTTTCTCCTTTCTCGGTTCCCCCATCCCCATCAGTTTCATAAGCCCTCTTCCCTCCAATTTCTTAAACGGACCATAATAAATTTTATTGAGTATTCACAAATATAACATACATGTGTTTTAACACCAATACAACTACCACCGAAAGATTCTCAAATTTCATTTCAAAAGAAATATTTTAAAGTGAACAACTGTGCAAGAATATTAGAATTTTAAAATATCTAAAATCCTGAAGCTCAAAATATATAATAAGCACAGAGCACAGGGTAAAATTATTAAAAAAAAAAAAAAACACTAGTGTGAAGATACGGAGAATCCAAACTAAAGGACAGAGGTTAATTTCTATGAAAATGAGAATGCAAAGCATTTAACATCTAGCTCACTTACAGGGGGATAATTCAGGAAACAGGAAAGAGAAAAATTAACCCTTAGATTTCACTTGCAGATTTCTTTGATATCATTGAATAACTTCAACTAATAAATATGCCTAAAGATAGTTTTGCTCCCACAAGCATAGTTTTTTGACTATCATTCAGATACCGTTTCATGTGGTTTAGGCCCATAATTGTGGAGTTAAGTTATTAGGCAATTTATTGATTTTTTAGCTCATCAATTAAATTAAAAAAAATTTTAAACCCCACAAGACTATATTCTCAGCTGACCAAACATTCACTAATGTATATTAGATACTTGTTCTATATAAGCCATGAACCATGATCTTTGAAGAAACAATCCTAATATGTGCAATCACCTGTAATTCTTTGAGCATCTTTGTTTGCTCAAGATATGCCACCAAAATTCTACTGTAGAAGATGGTTCTTCTGCAACCCTCCTGAGATTTATTATATGCTGCTAAAAGCAGAGATTCTTGGAAAACAGACAGGAGTTAGAAAGAGAGAAAAATAGTATAGGGATTCTGAGAATCTCAAGCATAAATGTATAGTTACTTAGAAAATTTTTCAATACTTTTATTACTGTGATTAAGATAATTACCTAAATAATAGTGTTGATGTGTGCTTCATACATATGCTTACAATTTATAATTGCAGTCAATGGAGATGGAGACAGGTATGTACAAACTGACACTACTATAGAGAAGATGAGTGTCAAAGATGCTGTTTAATACATAAAGCAATGGTTTCCTGTTTGTATTGCAGGAAGTATATTGGAGGGATGAAATTGTAATCTTACACTTGTTAGTCGAAACATTCTTCTCTACTGTATTTGTCAGAAATATCACCTTTTTTCCCATCAAGGGAGAAATTATTCTGTTTATTTTATAACAGTAGTCAAATATCTAAGGATTTAGTGACTTTAAATTTTAATTTTTGCCCTTATTGCTGCCTAATGCTTCAGATTTAGGTGAGTAGCCCAAGCACCCAAATCCTAGTATCTAAAAGTTCATTACTTATGCAGCTTCTGATAATGCCCATAAATAAGTAGTTCAGTTGATATGGTTACTTTCCATTTCAGTTGACCTGTGACCACCATTCTGTTTCCAGTCAGCATTATGGCTTTATGACTTGGGGACTATAGGATATCAATGAAGGCTAAAGAAATAAGTGATTCATTTATGCCATAGACTCACAAAGGTCAAACCTCAGTCTGATACAAAGAGACTGCTAAAATTGCACAACACCAAAGCATGGAGAACATTAGAGTGAGGCTTGGAAACAAACCAAGCATTCTTGCTTCATTACATTGATCATGTAAATTACACACCTAACCTAATTTCAAAAAGTGGCATAAGTCACCTCTCCTGGTGATGAGAGCTAATGTGTGTTTGTGTGCACACAAAATGTGTGTGTATGTGTGTGTGTTTATGTGTGTGTATATATACTCATGTGTATATGTATGTAATATAAACATATAAAGAAATATCATCCTGTGTGAGGTAACTCAGACTCAGAAGGGCATAAATGGCATGTACTCACTAACAAGTGGATATTAGCTAAAAAATGTACAGAATACCAAGGACACAATCCATGGAACTCAAAAAAGTTAATACGCCGAAGAGCCCAAATGAGGACACTGTAATCCCACTTGGGAGGGAAAAGAAGGCAAACACACGAGGGGGGAGCGAGGAACCTGGGTTGGAAAGGGGATATGGAGAGGAAGAGGTAAACATAATCAGGTATTGGGTAAAGGGAACAGGACTAAAGCCCTGAGGGCCAGCAAAAAGAAACAGGTAGCCTTGGGACAGAGGAGGGGGAGAACCTCTAGAATGTGCCAAAGATATGGGAGTTAAGAGGCTCTAAGGATTCAAAGGGAGGGACCTAACATGATATGCCCTACAGTGTGGAGAGGGAACTTGTAGAGCTCACCTTTAGTAGAAAGACAGGGCATCAATGAGGGATGGGGTTGCCATCCCACAGTCAAAAACTCTGACCCAAAATTTTTCCTGTCTAAAAGAACTACAGGGACAAAAATGGAGAAGAGTGAGAGCAAAAGGAGGTCAAGCGACAGGACAAAATTGGGGTCCAGCCCCTTGGGGAGGCTCCAAGGTCTGACACTGTTACTGAGGCTATGGCGTACTCACAAAGAGGGGACTATCATAACTATCCCCTGAAAGACCAAAAAAGTCGCCAAAAGAGTCAGATGCAGATATTTACCTTCAACCAATAGACAGGAGGTGCTCACCCATGAGGTTGAATTAGGAAAAAGTTGGAAGAAGCTGAGGACCCTGTAGGAGGATTAGCAGTCTCAACTAATCTGCACCTCCAAGATCTCTCAGACATTAGAACACCAACCAGGCAGCATACATCATCTGATATGAAGTCCCCAAGAAATACGGAAGAGGACTTCCAGGACTGAACTCAGTTAGAGATGATGCACCTAACCTTTAGGAGACTGGAGGCCCCAGAGAGTTTAGAGGTATGATGGGGTGGGGTGGGGAGGTGGGGATATCATCATGGAGATGGAGGAAAGAGGTATGGGATGTGGACAGTCAGAGGGTGGACCTGGAAGAGGATAAAATCTGGACTGTCAAAAAACGATTAAATAAAAAAAGGAGAAAAATAATTAAAAACCTTATAACTGGAGCAAAATACAACTGGAGCAAAAAACAATGGAGAAGTTAGGGGAAGGACTGAAGGATCTGGACGGGTTTCAAACCACATAGGGAGAATAACAATATCAACCAAGCAGCCCCTCCAGAGCCCCAAGGACTAAACCACCAATTAAAGATTATGGAGGGATCCATGGCTCCAGCTGCAGAGATAGCAGAGGATGATTGACTTATCTGGAATCAGTGGGAGGGGAGGCCCTTGGTCCTGTGAAGGCTCAGTGTCCCAGTGTGGGGAAATGCTAGGTCAGTGTTTTGGGAGTAGGTGAGTGGTGGAGTACCCTTATAGAAACAGGGCTGGGGATAGGATAGGGGTTTTGTGGAGGGGAAACCAGGAAGGGGGATAACATATGAAATGCCAATAAATAAAATAACCAATACAAAGTGTGTGTGTGTGTGTGTGTGTGTGTGTGTGTGTGTGTGTGTATATATATATATATATATATATATATATATATATATATATATATATATATATATATATTTGAAACATTTGATTCTTATTGTAATTGTTTAGGATTTATATTATATAATGTGTCAATGATTTATAATAAAGTAACTTATGTGGAGTAAAAATCAGCAACAACACCAAAAACAAGTGATAAGAACAGGAAACTATAACATGTGATATTGGATTTGAGCCAGATAAACCATATTATCTTTGGGTGCCATATTCAAAGAGGTATGTGAACATAGATTTAGGCATTGTGCATGCATTTTTTTCCTAACATTTTATTGAGGGCACAGCAGCAGTGACATTCTGACAGCAACAAACACACTTGGTGGCAAAATCATCTTCCAGTGAAAGAATGAATAGACTTAACAGTACAAACATTATGGGTAAAGTACAGGAATGTGAAGTTCAGACAACTGGAGCCTGAATCATCTTGTTGTGCAAGAAACACTGCAGCTTCTTGTATATCTCTATAAAGGGATATCTCTAGGCCACAAGAGCCAACAACACACAAATCTCAAGCAGAATGAAGAATGCTAATGTCATCTTATGACCAGATAATGGCAATTATCTATAAGCAAGTAGTTGTGTAAATGATAGGATATGGTATTGATCTATTAAAAAATAATAAAGGGGCAAATCATTTGAAATGTAAATAAATTATATCGAATAAAAAAAATTAAAAAAATAATAACCTGAGAACCATCAAAAAGAGTAAAAATAGTCTGCATTTTAGTTGTCTCACTGATGTCTGTTATCAAAGACAAGAAGATAGACAGGAAAGAGCAGAGCACCAGGGAAGAAGTTGCAAATCCTTTTCACATTTTATTACAATGTATGCAAAATCTTGCTTAAGTTTGGATCTACTGAGTTTTAAAATAAAGACAAGAACGTGATTCCAGGCAAAAGCCCAAAGAAACTTATCAATAAGCCTGTGTTTGGGAGTGTTCCTCCTCCGTTCTTCTTTGTATTTTTTTTAAATCCAAATGGATCAAGGACCTCCACATAAAGCCAGACACTCTGAAGCTAATAGAAAAGAAACTGGGGAAGACCCTTGAGGACATCGGTACAGGGAGAAAGTTTCTGAACAGAACACCAATAGCGTATGCTCTAAGAGCAAGAATTGACAAATGGGACCTCATAAGGTTACAGAGTTTCTGTAAGGCAAAGGACACCATCAAGAGGACAGATCGGCAACCAACAAATTGGGAAAAGATCTTCACCAATCCTACATCAGATAGAGGGCTAATATCCAATATATATAAAGAACTCAAGAAGTTAGACTCCAGAAAACCGAACAACCCTATTAAAAAATGGGGTACAGAGTTAAACAAAGAATTCTCACCTGAAGAACTTCGGATGGCGGAGAAGCATCTTAAAAAATGCTCAACTTCATTAGTCATTAGGGAAATGCAAATCAAAACAACCCTAAGATTTCATCTTACACCAGTCAGAATGGCTAAGATTAAAAATTCAGGAGACAGCAGGTGTTGGAGAGGGTGCGGAGAAAGAGGAACACTCCTCCACTGCTGGTGGGGTTGCAAATTGGTACAACCACTCTGGAAAGCAGTCTGGCGGTTCCTCCGAAAACTGGGCACCTCACTTCCAGAAGATCCTGCTATACCACTCCTGGGCATATACCCAGAGGATTCCCCACCATGTAATAAGGATACATGCTCTACTATGTTCATAGCAGCCCTATCTATAATTGCCAGATGCTGGAAAGAACCCAGGTATCCCTCAACAGAAGAGTGGATACAAAAAATGTGGTATATCTACACAATGGAGTACTATTCAGCCATTAGAAACAATGAATTCATGAAATTCTTAGGCAAATGGTTGGAGCTAGAGAACATCATACTAAGTGAGGTAACCCAGACTCAAAAGGTGAATCATGGTATGCACTCACTAATAAGTGGTTATTAACCTAGAAAACTGGAATACCCAAAACATAATCCACACATCAAATGAGAAAGCAGGAGTGGTCCCTGGTTCTGGAAAGACTCAGTGAAACAGTATTTGGCAAAACCAGAACGGGGAAGTGGGAAGGGGTGCGTGGGAGGACAGGGGAAGAGAAGGGGGCTTACGGGACTTTCGGGGAGTGGGGGGGGCTAGAAAAGGGGAAATCATTTGAAATGTAAATAAATTATATCGAATAAAAAAAAAGAATGAAAAAAAATAAAAAAAATAAAAACAAACAAAAAAAATATATTATTTTTGTGGTATAAAATTTGTTAGCAATTAAGTTCAATAAGATAATAGACTGTATGCTATTTCTCAAACCACCCAATGATTTATAAGACCACAAAAACAACAAGGGAAGAAACAATAAACATGGTTGCTTATAAAGGAGTTTGCGTGTGTGTGTGTGTGTGTGTGTGTGTGTGTGTGTGTGTGATCATTCTCTGGAAAGAAAGAAAACTATTTTAAAATAAATACTACTTGGTGGCTTTCATTTCCCCCTGCTTCCAACTATTTGCATTGCTGTGATGCCTGTAATTCCATAGAGGACACTGAAATTTTACATTGTATTTGAATATAGCTTTGATTACCTTTGAGAATAATATATATTTGATTTTGAAAACATCTATATATGAACCCTCCATCACTTTTTATGTTATTTCTTTCTAGTTATGTGCCAAAAAATACAGTGTGTTACTTAACAACCGCCCATCCACTAAATTTTAATAATCAGGCTACCATAATATAACTGGGTTCAAATCATTGGTGTAATATAATAATCAGAATAAGTAATACAGTCTGGGTGATACTACTGCACTCACAAAGCTCAATGGACATAACAGTAAGATTTGTATTACAATGTTATTTTCATGTTTTATTGAAAATATTATTTATCTGAGTTAATCAAAGGCTTTTTATAAAACAAACTTGTACTTCTAATGATATTAGACCAGCTTCTCATTTGGACTAAAATCATTAGAGAACAGAGTACCTTAGACAGCCTAGAAATGAGGTATATGAGATATAAGGAAGGGATTCTTAGGAATTTTTTTCATCCATACAAAGGTGATGAATGGCTGGAAGCCATATTTAAAAGTGCTATCCTGCATCACATCTCATCTTGATGCTGGTAAAGGTGAATCCTGTAACACGTATGTGTTCCATACCCTTCATCTGGGAACTCAAATGACAGCAACGGCATAGTACATTGAAATAATGTAGGCAAGCAGAGTTGACATTCCCTAAAATTCAACAGTTTTTTACCAAAGTGATAGAATCTAGACCATGTTGCCCAGACTACCCTGATTCAATAGCTGTCTCTTCTCTCTATACCTCCAGTCCTAGCCATAACCATATTAAAAACCTATGTCATGAATCCCAACTTAACCATCTAATACTGATTCTCTCCAAAAGCCTTTTGCCCCTTACAATCCGTCTGGCTTTGGCGTGTGAGATCGAGAGTCCTCACTATGCTATTGTCTTTCTGTCTGCCAATGAATGACATTCATAGCACTTGTAGTAAACAGATCACCCTAAATAAGCCATTTCAGTGTTCTCAGTAAGCTTCATACCCAAGACTTTCTGAAACTATATGTTTAGGAATTATTACAAATCCTGTGTTTGGAGAGATGATTCTGTAGCTAAGAACATTTTCTTGTCTTGCAGGGGAGCCAGGACCTACATATCCACTCACATCTATCTCTAATACCTGTCCCAGTGAATCAAATAATTTCTGACCCTTGTGAGCACCACGCACATGCATGGTTCACACACAAATTCAAGAAAATACAAAAAAATACATACAATAAAATGAATAATATGGAATTACTATGAATAAGGCATCAAGAGAAAAGTTCCATGGTCTCAAATTATAACAGCAGGGACTCAAACTTATTCTAATAAGCTAAATTAAAGTCTCAGCGGTAGCAAAAGTACTCGTGGCAGAAGTTAAAGAATTATCAAGGTAATTAATAAAAAGTACTTCTTTACAGAACAAAAAAAAAGGTGACAGGTAAAACAGATCAGAAAAATTGGACAAATAAAATGAAGAACAGAAAAAAAAAGGCAGCTAAGAAGGCCACCGGGTAAGTGTGCTTTCTGGGTAAGTCTGCCATTCTGAGTTTGATCTACAGAGCCCAGGGAAAAAAGTGATGTTTATTTATAATCTTAACAGTCCAAGAGTGAACTTTCATTTATAATCTTAACAGTCCAAGAGTGAACTCAAGGCAGAGGTGGGAGAATCACCAGGAATCTTCAGTCCAGCTCACCTGCAGTACAAAATGTGAGGGAGACAAGAGAGACCATGCTTTAACAAGGTGGAATTCGATAATTTTATTCCAGGAAGTTGCCCTTTCTGTTCCAAATATGCACAGTGGATCTCACCACAGTGTTCATGCATATGAACACATAGGGACAAATGTTCACACCTGTACATACACATAAACGTTCACATACATGTGCATCACAAAAGTACACATAAACACATGTACATTATAAACATGTATACACACCTATACTCACATGCACACACACATACACACACACACACACACACACACATTTACACACACACATTTATATACACAAATACACTCAGACAGGAAAATTTTGAAAAGGAGGTGTGAATCGGAGAGAAAGTGATTGTCAATACAGAAACTGTTCTAAGAAAAACTAAGGCAAGGTGAGCAGTGGTGGCGCATGCCTGTAATCCCAGCACTCTGGGTGGCAGAGGCAGGCGGATTTCTGAGTTTGAGGCCATCCTGGTCTACAGAGTGAGTTTCGGGACAGCCAGGGCTATACAGAGAAACTCTGTCTCGAAAAAAAAAACAAAACAAAACAAAAAACTAAGGCAAATATGTGCATAAAATATAAGTGAGTTTTGTATCAATGTATATCAGATTCAATGTGGATCAGTCTCAACGTGGATGAGTACTGTGAACCATAAGGGATAAACTCCCCATAGCCAGTGTAATATATTAGATGATATCCAAATGAATTGGTCAAAAGTAGAGTGATCATAACTTGGTTAGCACCATTATGGGTGCAAAAGAATGTAGGTTCATCAAAACAAAACAGTACAAAACAAAACAAAACAACAAAACAAATTCCTTAAAGATTGGCCTACTGCATGATACAGCCTCATTTCCAGCAGAAATAAAATCAGAATAGAAAAGAGATAGCTTCACATCAATGTTTATGACAGTGTTCTTGGCAGTACTGAAAGCATTGTATGAGTCTAGATGAAAAGGACAGAGAAGAAAATACAGCTACATACACAAGAGTATAATTGAACCACAAAAAAAAGTAGCATCAAGGAAGTGCAAACCAAATGACTGAGAATCCATCTTACACAAGTCAAAATGGCTAAGTCCAAAACCACTAATGATGGCCAATGATGGTGAGACTGTGGAGCAAGGGGCGCTCTCTTCTATTGCAGGCAGGACTGAAAACTTGTACAACTTCGGAAATCAACATGGCAATTTCTCAAAAAATAGGAATTAGGTCTATCTGAAAACCCAGTGCTATCACTACTAGGCATCTACACAAAGCATCCTTGTTCAACTAAATTAATAGCAGCATTTTTCATAGTCGCCAGAAATGGTTTTTGAACAATTTTAAGATTATCTTTAATAAAAATTTAATTTTTTACAGTTCCGTAGTTAGCCCCATCCTGGTCCACCCACCAACGGTTGCTCATCCTATTTGTCCTACCTCTGTCTCCAAAAGGATGTGCCAACACACACTTCCCACCAGGCCTCCTCACTCCCTGGAGCTGCAAGTCTCTCCAGGGTTAGGTGAATCTGACTGGATCCAGACATGGCAGTCCTCTGCTCTATATATGTGGGGGGGCTCATGTCAGTTAGTGCATGCTGCCTGGCTGTTAGCTCAGTGTGTGAGAGATCTCAGGGATCGAGGTTAGTTGAGACTGCTGATTTTCCTATGGGGTGAACCTCCTCCTCAGCTTCTTCCAGCCTTTCCCAAATTCAACCACAGGTGTGCATGGCTTCTGTCCACTGGTTGGGTGTAAGTATCTGCATTTGACTTTCAGGTACTTGTTGGGCCTCTCCTAGGGCAGAGATGCTAGGCTCCTGTTTATAAGCACACTATGGCATCAATAATAGTGTCAGGCCTTAGAGCCCCCTCTTGTGCTGGATCCCAATTTAGACCAGTCACTTGACCTCTTTCCCTCAGTCTCTTCTCCATTTTTGTCCCTGCAGTTCTTCTAGACAGGAGCTATTCTGGGTCAGAATGTTTGACTGTGGGATGGCAACCCCATCTCTCTACTTGATGCCCTGTCTTTCTACTGGAGGTGGACTGTACAAGTTCCCCCTCCCTACTGTGGGACATTTGGACTAAGGGTCACCCTATTGAGTCCTGAGTATCTCTAATCTCCCAAATCTCTGGTACATTCTAGAGAGTACCACCACTTCCTACCTCCTGAGGTTACCTATTTCAATTCTTTCTGCTGGCCATCGGAGCCTCATTCCTGTTCCTTGCCCCCGAAATACCTGATCATGGTCTCCTTTTCTACTCCCTGTCCCTTCTTCCTCCCAGGTCACTCTGCCCCTCTGCCCCCCATGATTGTTTTCTTTACCCTCCCAAGTGGGACTGAGGCATCCACACTTGGGCTCTTCTGCTTGTTAAACTTCTTGAATTCTATGGATTGTATCCTGGATATTCTGTTCTTTTTTGGCTAATAACCACTTATTAGTGAGTACCATGCATGTCCTTTTTGGTCTGAGTTACCTCACTCAGGATGATACTGTCTAGTTCCATCCATTTGTATGCAAAACTCATGATGTCTTCCTTCTTAATAGCTGAATAGCATTCCATTGTGTAAATGAACTACATTTTCTGTATCCTTTCTTCTGTTGTGGGACATCTGAGTTGTCTGGCTATAACAGATGAGGCTGATATGAACATAATGGAGCACATGCCCCTTTAGTATGGTAGGATATCTTTTGGGTATATGTTCAAGAGTGGTATAGCTGGGTCTTCAGTTAGATATATTTCCAGTTTTCTAAGGAACCTCCAGATCAATATCCAGAGTGGCTGTACCAGTTTCCAATTGCACCAGAAATTGAGTAGTGTTCCACTTTCTCCACATCCCCACCAACATTTGCTATCACCTGACTTTTTGTTCTTAGCCATTCTCATTGGTGTTAGGTGGAGTCTCATTCGACATACCCCTCCCTCTTGTGGTAGAGTTTACAGAACGGCAAGGCATCATCAAATCTAGGAAACTAATGAGCTCATGCTACAGATATGACTTAGTCTTTCAGCATATGAAGATTCATGTATCCAGAGACTCAGTCATGCTATAGATCTAATTTGTCACTAATAATCATTTGCCTGTTTTGCATATCATACAAAGATGTTAGATTATGTCTAATCAGTTTTGCTGTTAGATGATAGGATAATGAAGTTGTATAGTTTCAAATGAAAAGTCATATTTTTAATTCATAATTTGTATTTTACAATAGCATTTTAACTATTATACAAGGACGGATTTTGTTGTACATGTTTAGGAAATCTTGTGTTCAGATATACAACTTCCACACAATTACAAATGAAATATCACATTCTCAAAATAAAACTGAAGGTTGAATTAAAGCCTTATGTATTATATACAAATACTTTTGGGTTTCAAAAATTTACATGGTGTGTGACAATTGTATTCAGATGTAAACAAGGTATTTGGGGAGTGCATATATAATATAAATATATTTTACTATCTGACTTCCATTTCTGTAACACAGGAGGTACATCACAGAGGGAAATGTTGTAAATGTTTACAGTACGTATAAGGTTATCCAGGAAAGGTGAATCTTTTCAATTTTAAATAATTTGTATTGATTCAGTGGCTGTGATAACTTTTTTAACCTTAGTCATGGTATTGTAGCAAATATATAGATATTATAAAGAATTGAATATACAGCAAGATTAATGGACTGTGCAATGGTTTTCCTAGTAAAGGTTTGGAGATTTGATATGAGTACCTCAACTGTAAATAAAATATATCAATAAAGTGTAATGGCCTGTCAAGTGTCTTGGGAATACATAAAAATCACAAAAGAGTCCAAATATGCAGACACTACTAGAATTATGTTTCTATAAGAAATTCATTTTAATATGATGAGGTAGTGAACTGTTGGCTGTGTATGGCTCTTTAGCCATGGTCCTCACACAAACTGAAGAATGACCTACACTTATTTTTTGTGCCGTGGCTCAGAATAAACTTTCATAAAATCCAGAGGTGTCACAGTTAACAAAAGTCAGACATGACTAAAAGCATGAGCTATAAAGTTAATTAAAAGTAGAGTTGAAGAAAATGATTACCTGTCAAGGAAATAAAGCTGTTCTTGTTTGATTGTGTTTGTTTATATATTTAAAATGACCATGCAGAAAAGAGCCAAGAACCATGATATCTGTGCATTATACCAAACAGGATCAGCTTCAGTTCATTATTTAAAACATAAAGGAAATAGCTTACAAAAAGAAGGGTTGCCTGAGCTCATGTTTGTGCTGATTCAATGCTGAAGCTTGGCCTCCATGCTAGAAAAAGTCATCATGATTGTACATCACAACAGATGCAGGTATCAGAAGGAGGGATTATATCTGGAGCAAGTCCTAGATATTTAATGCACTTCAACGCTATGTGCCAAAGGTTGAAAGAGTCTCCCATAAGACCTCACTTCCGATCAGAGAAGTACACCTATGGTCTCTAGCCTATAACATAAAGTACTCTCTGGACACTTTCAAGGCTCAAACCACTGTACACATTAAACTGATATCAGGGAGAATCCTTTCCTTTTACTATTTTTTGAGATTATAATTATAAATTTCCCTTTCCATTCCCTTCCTCTAACTCTCTTGGGTTTTATGTACTTTACAATACTTATATTAACATAGACTTATGAAGTTTTTTTTTTATATTTTGCTTTTGTTTAAAATAATCAATCTTTAGGCATCAGGGACACTGACTTAACATCTGTTATTTTGGATATGGACTATCTACCAGAAGCCTTTCTGTTAAAGATCTGGTTCATAGTTCATGGTGTTATCTCTCATAAGCAAGTAAAATATAGGAGACATGTTTAGTGAAAGCTCCTAGTCACGACAAGACATCATTTCCAGGAATTGTAGGAAAGTAATCTCTGCCATTCTTTAAATCTTAGTACCAGGAAGGGAAAAATACCCTTGCACATATTTCCTGAAGCAACACGGAGAAAAGAAATCTTCAATAGTTAGCCAATGTACATGGTTCCTGCTTGTAGTTAATCATCTTAAAAATATATCATGAAACTTTTCTAATTTGTCACATTTCTTTTATTTGTTTTTCAATAGTTTCTGACTTTGGATCCCAAGGTTAGCTCTTTAAGAATATTAGTTTTTACACAAACACTAGAACCATTTTTATGTCTAAATTAAAAGTGATTATTTATCTTAGAGTATTCAATCATGATCATTGTAAATATGTTATGGTTATAAAAACTTATAAGATAACAAGACCATGTTAAAAAAGAAACATTAAAGACATGTGTATAACGATCTACAAACAGCATGTGTATGATTGAGTCATGATATATATATGTGTGTGTGTGTGTATGAAACATGAATATATGTGTTTCCATCTATGTATATAGATATATATGTATATTTACTATATCCACACATGATATATAATATTATATACATATTTGTATATATTATATACACATATATGTGTATGTTTTTATGGATAGATAAGTATATGAATACATTCGACCGTATCTGTATTAGACTAATAAACTTCCATATGGGTAACTTAAACTTTACTTGTTTTCATATTCATCATGTGAAGCACTTTTCTGTTTTCATCTATAAGAAATTATTCTTCCAACCCCTAAAAACGTTTTCCAATTGTTAAAGTCTAGTGTGCATTCACAATGTTATCATAGTTTTTATCTTCATAACAATGAAAAATTAACTTCATCAAAAGCATTAACATACAAGATGTACTCTTTTTTAACTTTGAGGCTTGCATTTCAGTTCTTAGAAAATTATTTGATGTCAGCATCTGTTTGTCAGTCGTATATCTTTTTATATTTGTGACAAGTTGCTTACTGCAATAAACCTTTCCCAACTCCCAAATAAATAAACCTTTTTAAAATTTCATGTATTAAAATTTACACTTTCTGCTATAAATGTCTAACCTTTATGACACAGATGACAATGTTACATCCAATCATCAAGCAGATTGCATCTTCTGCCTAAAATATATTCAAGATTTAGTTCCAAAAAACTAAACCCATATAACCACTACTTACTATTTATATAATTCTATCATTTCCTAAATTCCAGGAAGTTGAAATCACACATTTTAAACTCTTCTGAGATTAGTTCATTTTAATTAGCAATATAAGTATAAGAGTAACTCGCCTTTACATGACAATATAACTTCTTTTTATGGAGATTAATATTCATTATTGATATAACACTTCAGCTTGCTGTGTTTTGTTTAAATACACTCACCTATATGTAGGTCATTTTCAGACTAGAATAATTAGTGGAAATGCTAGAAATCTTATAGCTGCATACATTTTCATCTCAGTAGCATTTACATTTGTAGGATGGCCAATGGGATATCATATATTTAGCATGTTTTTGTTTATAAGTGGATTTTCTAAGAGACTCTAAGAAAACTTTTCAGTCTTGCATTTCTCATGACAAAGTGTGTTTCAATGTACTTAGAAACTGACATTGTCAATGTGGATGAGATGGATTCACTCATTCTAATACAAAATGGCTTTCTTATGTTAGTTTTCTGTTTTGTAATTACAGATAATGATGACTATTTTACATAAGTAGACAGAACATTTTTCAGTGCAGTAATTTTTTCATATTTTCTTTTATTTTAAAATTCACTGGTTTTTGTTGTTATTGAGTATCAAAATTTATTTTTGGTATTTTAGATATGTTTCATTTAAAAGTGATTTGACTATTTTCTTTTCTTTCTTTTGAGGTTTAAATGTTCCATATCTCAAATAATTTTAAAGAAAGAATATATATTTAAGTTTGACATAGACCAACACATTGTTTTCTTTTGTGGACTTTGCATTTGGCAATATTTTAAGGAATTTGTTATTCAACTAAAAAAGAGAAAAATATCCTTCCTTAAGCTAGTACAAAAATTCTATAGTTCCTAATATTTTCCTTAACATTATTTTTTGTATTGAAGGCTTTCATTGCCAGATCTATAAATTGATTTATATGTATTTTTCATTTACTTATGCTTTCTTTTTTCAAATTAAGTATCCAATAATGAAATGTATGTTGCAAGATATTTACTTGTGAAATTGTATGGTTGTTTTTTAAAAAATAATCAATTGACTAAATAATCCTGGGTGTAATTATAGGCTTCCTATTCTGTTCTGTAAACTGGTATGTCATTCACCAATACCACACTGTTTAATGATTCCATACTTCCATGTTACATGTGCACAGTGTATGGATAACACATCATTTTATTCATTTGTGACTTAATATGTACAACAATAATCAACTATATCAACTTTCATGATATAAAAATAAACTGAAATGAATTACCAGTTGAAAATGCACTATACTTACAGTAGCTTAGCAATGTATATCTTAAAGTGTAATCAATGCCGTTAAATATTCACATATTAATGCTTGACTTAAAGGTACATTGGTACTTTGTTAGAGACAAGTCATATGCTGCTACCACAAGCCTGGAAGAAAATTCAGATCTACGTTTTAAAAAGAAGAGCATAAGTTGCTCTTATTCTCAGCAGCATGTGATATAATATTAAACAAGCCTAAGAAAACTTAGCAGCCATTGTTATTTTAGAATTTCCTTGTAGTCACACAATTTTAGACTAATTTCATCAGTGTCTACAAAGAACATTCTTGGATCTTATTTGTTGTTTCATTAAATATATATGTCAATTTAATTAAAGTTGACATCTTAACAGAACTTTCCAATATGTTCAAGTAAAATGAAAACATGGAATTATCAAATTGCTTATTTCTTTTTTATTTTTAATCTCTTATTTTTTTTTTTACTTAATTCACATTGCATCTTGTTCACTGCCTCCTCCCATTTACCCTTTCTCAAAATCTTTCAACAATCACCCCTCTGCTTTTCCCCTGAGTGGTTCAGGGCCCCACACCTCACCTTTGCTCTTCAAGTTTCTTTGAGGCTAGGTGCTTTCTCTCCCACTGGGGCCCGACAAGGCAGACTAGCTAGTAGAACATACCTCATATACAAGTAACAGCTTTTGGGGTAGTCTCCATTCCAGTTTTTAGGTACCCACATGAACGCCAAGCCCACATCTACTTCATATGAGTTGGGAAGAAGAGATCGAGCCGTTGTATTTTCTATTGCTTTGTGGTTCAGATTCTAAAAGCCCCAAAGGCCCTGATTTTTCCTTCCTGAGTAGTTTCTATCTCCTCAAGATCTACAGAGAGCCTGTTCTTTGATAAGAATTCCAAAGCTCCGTCTACCATTTGGCTGTGAGTGTCTGTATCTGTCTGAGTCACTGTTGGCTGGAGACCCTCAGAAAGCAACATGCTCCTATCTGCAAGCAAAGTAGAGTTTCTATAATAGCATTAAGGATTGGCACTTGTCCATGGAATGTATTTCAAGTTGGGCAAGTTACTGGTTTGCCATTCCCCGGGTATATTATCCATCTGCCATCTGCCATGCCTGAATTGCTTGTAGAAAGGATAAATTTTGGGCTTAAAATTTAGTGTGTGTGTTGGGGGTACGGTGTTGGTGTTGGTTCCCCTGGGGTTGGGGTTCCTGCCTGGCTACAGGAAGTAACCTCTTTAGGTTCCATATGTAATCAGTGACAGCTAAGGTCACCACCCCAATGATTCTTGTGTGCCTCCCTTATCCCAGATCTCTGTCTTATCCTAGAGATGTGCTTCACCTCCTCATCCCTGTCAGTTGATGACTTCTACTCATTTTTATGGTCAAGTACCCATCTTTCCTTTCCTTCTCCACACCTGATACTGAACCCACATTTCCCTTCTGATCTACCCTTCCTCCTAAATCCGTCCTTCCATCTGCCTCTCATGACTATTTTATTCCCTCTTCTAAGTGAGATTCAAACTTCCTCACTTGAGCCTTCCTTTTTGTTTATCTACTTTGGATCTGTGTAGTATAGCATGGTACCTGTATTTTATGGCTAATATCCACTTACCAAGTACATACCAAGCATGTCCTTTGGGGACTGGGTTACCTCACTCAGGATGATATTCATGAATTTCATCCATTTCCATGCAAAATATGTTTTTTTAATACGTTTTTTATCTTAGCCATAAATCCTTAATGCTATTATAGAAACTCTACTTTGCTTGCAGATAGGAGCATGTTGCTTTCTGAGGGTCTCCAGCCAGCAGGTGACTCAGACAGATACAGACACTCACAGCCAAATGGTAGACAGAGCTTTGGAATTCTTATAAAAGAATAGGCTCTCTGTAGACCTTGAGGAGATAGAAACTCCTCAGGAAGGAAAAATCTGGGCCTTTGGGGCTTTTAGAATCTGAACCACAAAGCAATAGAAAATACAAGGGCTCGAATAGTATTCCATTGTGTGGATGTACCACATTTTTAATCCATTCTTCAGTTGAGATACACCTAAATTTTTCCAGTTTCTACCTATTACAATAAAGCTGCTATGAATATAGTTGAACAAATGTTTTTGTGGGATGTGGGATCATCTTTTGGGTATCTCAAAGTAGAAATGTTCCCAGTTTCCCGAGAAAATGTAAAATTGATTTCCAAAGTGGTTATATAAGTTTGCACTCTTACTAGCAATGAAGAAGTATTCCCTTTGTTCCACATCCTTTCAAGGATGTGCTATCTCTTGCGTTTTTTATCTTAGCAATTCTGATGGGTATAAGATGGAACCTCATAGTGGTTCCCTGATGGCTAAAGACATTCACCATTTCTTTAAGTGCTTCCTGGATATTAGATATTCCTCTGTTGAGAATTCTGTGTTTTGTTCTATACCCCATTTTAAATTGGGTTATTTGGGATGTTTGTTTATATCTTCTTGAGTTCTTTGTTAATTTTTGATATTAGCTTTGTCAGATGTAGGATTGATGAAGATCCTTTTGCAATCTGTGGGCTGCCGATTTGTCCTTTAGACAGTATCCTTTGCCTTAAAGAAGCTTTGCAGTTTTATCTATTGTTGATTTTAAAGCCTGAGCCATTGGTATACAGTTCAGGAACTTGTCTCCTGTCCAAATGACTTCAAGGATATTTCCCACTTTTTCTTTCATGAGACGATAGTTAATCTATATTTATATTGAGGTCATTGATCCACTTGTACTTGATTTTTCTGCAAGTGATCAGTATAGATCTTTTTTCATTCTTCTACCTGTAGACATCCATTTAGTCCAGCACTTTGTGTTGAAGATTCTTTCATTTCTCCCTATTTGGTTTTGGCTTCTTTATAAAAAATCAAAGGTCCATAAGAGTATGAGTTTATTTCTGGGTCTTTGATTCTATTCCATTGATCACTCTGTCTGTTTCTGTACCAATATCATGCAGGTTTTACCACTATTGCTCTGTAGTACAGCTTGAGGTTAAGGATGGTGATTCCTCCTAAAGTTCTTTTATTTTTCAGAATTATTTTGGCTACATTGTTTTGGTTTGTTTTTCTACATGAAGCTGAATTTTTTTGTTCAAGATCTATAAAAATTGTATTGTTATTTTGATGAGAATTGCATTGAGTTTGTATATCGCTTTTGGTAAGATGATCATTTTCATTATGTTTACCTACCTATGCATTAGCATAGGCGATCTTTCCATTTTCCGATATCCTCTTCAATTTCTTTCTTCAGGCACTTGAAGTTCTTGTTATATAGATCTTTTAATTGTTTGACTATAATTATATCAAGATTTTTATCTCATTCATAGATATTGTAAAAGGTGTTGGTTCCCTTATTTCTTTCTTGGCTCATTGATCATTTATATAAAGGAGAGTTACTGATTATTGATGAGTTAATTTTGTTACCAGCCACTTTCCTAAGATGTTTTATCAGCTGTACTGGTTCTTTGGTAGAATTTTTGTGGTGGCTTATGTGCTAAAGGCTTGGAGCCTCCCAACCTGGAGAAGGTAGCCTGGAGTCATGGAGTAGGACTCTGGTGATGATGGATTTGAAGTCTGAGGGTCTTGGGACTTTCTAACCATACTGAAATGCTGATGACACTTTTTAAAATGTCCTAGAAACCTTCTTGCTCTTTCTGAAGATGAAAGACTGCTTGCTGGCTTAGGTGATTAACACCTATAGCCTAATAGCTGAGGATCAAGCAATGTTGTCTTTGTTCTGTATCAGCAGGAACTGCTGGGATCTAACTTTCATCCTGTCAGTCAGAAGTCTCAGTGAGAAAAATGGGACACTTAAAGAAGTGGTTAATGAGTTCAATTACTAAGTTGAAAAGAGTTGCCTATGAAAGCTATCTAAGAGGGAAAAGCAGAAAGATCCTAAGTCCAGAAAGGAAAAATTCTTCTAGGTGGGGAGAGATAAAAGGTGAGAAAGAGAGAGAGAGAAAGAGTACTCGAGAGAGAAAAGAGAGACTTTGTTTTGTCTTCAGCACATATACATCTTACAGAATACATGATCACGTGTTACAAAGTTCATCACAAGTTCACACAAAATATCAAGTCAAAAATTGAAATAGATCTTTACAACAAAGAATGTTTACATGCATATCCATTAGGAGTAATTATCTAGTCAAACATTTATCACTTGTCTGTCACAAGTTCATTGAAAGTTTAAAACCATAACTAAGTTATTAGTGAAGTTTTGTATAGATAAACAGTCAATATTTTATCTTCTACCACCAATAATAAATCCTAGTTTCCTTTTTACAACATTTGCTTAATTGTTTTACAACCTCTTGGAATGTGCTCTGTGTAGGAGAAAGTCTGGTTGCCATCTAAGAGCAACTAACTGATGGCATTTGGGAGACTGGCAGAGTTCTCATTGCAGTTTTGACTATCATAAAAGGACCTAGTAGCAATCCCATTTGTTATAAAAGAGCTTAATAATCACAGATATAATTTTAGGAATACTTATAGGATCATCATTAAAACTTAAGTCATCTATTTGTCTACATTTTTGTGGATCTGCAGAGATCTGCTTCAAAGGGGTGTGCTATTACTTATCGATTATTATATCTCTTTAATAATAAAAGGTAAAGCATATTAATAGCAGGAATCTTTCCTAAAATTAGCCCCCACAGAGCCTTACTGAATGAGGGCTCACCTGTCACAGATTATATAATAATCTGAAGCAGGCCATTTCAGGATGATCACCTGCTAGTATATTTGCTTGTTCCATTATGGCTCCTGACACTTATGTATATTATCATATCATGCACAAATTGTGATTCTTTGACTTCTTCAACTTGTATCCACTTACTATCCTTTAGTAGTCTGTTGCTCTAGCTGGAACTTCAAGCATTATAATGTACAGATAAATTGGCAGCCTTGCTTTATCCCTGATTTTTGTGGAAGTATTTTGTTTCTCTCCATTTAATTTGATGTTGACTATTGGCTTCCTGTATATTGCTTTGCTTATGTTTAGGTATGAGATAAACATGCTTTTTTTCCAATTTGTCTATACAGTTGATTATGTTGAAGGAATTTTATAAAATGAACCATCACTTCCTCTGTTAAGATGAAGCCTATTTGATATTGATGTTGTTGATGTGTTCCTGGATTTGGTTTGTGAGTATTTTATTGAGTGTTTTTGCATCATTTTTCATGAAAGAAATTGGTGTGAATTTCTTTCTTTGTTGATTCTTTGCCCTTTAGTTATTAGGGAGAGTGAGGCCTTATAGAATTATTTTGGCAGAGTTCATTCTGATTCTAATTCCTGGAACAGTTTGACGAGTATTGGAAATAGTTCTTATTTGAAAGTTTGGTAGAGTTCTGCATCTGTTTCTGGGGTATTTTGTTGGGAGATGTTTAAAGACTGCTTCTATTTCTTTAGGGGTTTTGGTACTGTTTAAATAGTTTACTTGACCTTGATTTAACTTTGGTAAGTGGTGTCCATCTAGAAAAATGTCCATTTTATTAAGAATTTCCAATTTTGGGTGTACATGTTTTTGAAATAAAGCCTAATGATTATTTGAATTTCTTCACAGTTGTTATATCTCCTTTCATTACCTAATTTGGATTCTCTCTCTCTCTCTCTCTCTCTCTCTCTCTCTCTCTCTCTCTCTCTCTCTCTCTCTCTCTCTCTCTCTCTCGTATTTTAGTTAAGGGTTGGTCTATCTTGTTGATTTTTTCAAAGAACCAGCTCTTGATTAATTGATTCTTGGTATTGTTTTCTTTATTTCTAACTGATTGATTTCATCCCTGATTTGGATTATTTCCTGCCTTCCACTCATTTTGTCTTCTTCTTCTTCTTCTTCTTCTTCTTCTTCTTCTTCTTCTTCTTCTTCTTCTTCTTCTTCTTCTTCTTCTTCTTCTTCTCCTTCCTCTTCTCTTCTTCCTCTTTCTCTTTGTCTTCTACTTCTTCCTAGAACTTTCAGGTATACCTTAACATTGCTGCTATGAGAGCTTTCTAATTTTTTATGAAGGCACTTAATACTATGAACTTTCCTCTGAGCACTGCTTTCATTATGTCCTATAACTTTGGGTATGTTGTGTCTTAATATTCATTGAATTCTAGGAAGTCTTTCATTTCTTTCTTTACATTTTCCTTGACCCAGTGATCATTTTGTCTTCCTCCTCCTCCTCCGCCTCCTCCTCCTCCTCTTCCTCCTCCTCCTCCTCCTCCTCCTCTTCTTCTTCTTCTTCTCCTCCTCCTCCTCCTCCTCCTCCTCCTTCTTCTTCTTCTTCTTCTCCTTCTCCTCTTCTCCTTCTCCTCCTCCTCCTCCTCCTCCTCCTCCTCCTCCTCCTCCTCCTCCTCATGCTCAATTTCCATGAATGTGTGGCTTTCCAGTGTTTCTGTTGTTGTTAAAGTCCAGCTTTAATTCATTGGGATCTGATAAGATATAACGCATTATTTCAGTACTTTTGTATTTGTTAGGGCTGGCTTTGTGACAGGCTATATCGTCAGATTTGCAGGTGGATCCACGAGGGGCTGAGAGGAACTGTGGGGTGTTCTACCACAGTTTGTCATTGCATTCCTCTTCATAATGCGTTTTTTCAAAGACATAATGACATAATGTCTTTTTTTGCTGTTTAATTTTTGTCTGATTATACGGTCAATTGATTAGAGTGGGGTGTTTATGTCTCCCACTATTAAAGAATGGGGTTTGATGTGCGATTTAAGCTGTAGCAATCTCTTTTACAAATGGTGGTGCCCTTAAGGTGGGTGATAGATATTGAAAATTGAGACATCATCATGGTTGATTTTTCCTTTGATGATGAAGTGTCCTTCCCATCTCTTTTAATTATTTATGGAAGAAAATCTATTTTATTAGATATTAGAATGGCTAATTTTCTGTAGATTTGTGTTTGGAATATCATGTGCTAGGAGAATTTTCTTTTCTGATCCAATAAAATTGTTGTTCTACAAGTTTATTATATGTTTATAGGCATCTTTTTCTTTAGGTTCAGAAAGTTTCCTTCTATGATTTTGTTGAGAATATTTTCTGGTCTTTGAAACTGGGACTCTTCACTTTCTTCTATTTGAATTATTCTTAGGTTAGGTCTTTTCATGGGATTCCAGATTTCCTGGATGATTTGTGACTGGAATATTTTAGCTTTAACATTTTCTTTGACTGATGTATCAATTTCTTCAATTGTATCTTCTATACCTGAAACTCTCTCTTCCATCTCCTTTTGTTGGTTATGTTTGCATCTGTTCTTCCTAGTTTCTTCCCTAGCTTTTTAATCTCCAAGTTGTCCTCAGTTTGTGTTTCCTATATTGCTTTTATTTCTACTTTTTATGTCTTGCACAGTTTCATATATTTCCTTCATCTGTTTAATTGTATTCTCTATCTTTAAAGGATGCATTTGTTTCTTCCTTAAGACCTGTTTGATCATATTTTCCTGTACTTTTAAGGGATTTATTCCTTTCCTTTTTAAAGGCCTCCATCATCATTATAAGATTGGGTTTAAGTTCATCTTCTTATGTGTTGGTTGTGTTACGATATCTAGGACTTGCTGTAGTTCAGTTGCTGTGCTTTGGAGGTGTCATATTGCCTTGGCTGTTGTTGATTGTATTATTTTGGTGCGTCTTTTACCATCTGGATGGTATTGGCCCCTGTATGTTCTTAATGTTTAAGATATTGTGAGGGGCGTGAACTTGGTCCTCTTGTGGTAGACTTCTGATGGGTATCCTTGGGCTGTACAGTTTAGGGTCCTTAGGTCTCATGAAAGTGGTGGACGAATAGCAGGAGAATGAAAGTCCATTTGGATGGCAGACTGCTCAGGGCAGCTTTGCTTGGCCCAGAAAGCTCAGGAAACAGTGAAGTTTGGTTAGGGAAGGGAAGCTTAGCTCTTTGGATCAGGAGTCTGATGGAGGTACAGGAGAGGTTGCTGGAGATCTGGGGTATCCCTGGGATAACAGGCTGCTCAGAGCAGCTCAGCTTTGTCCAGAGGTTCTGCAAACAAAGAAGATATGTCGGGGTGGGCGGCAAGGAAGCTTAACTGTATTGTTCAGGAGTGTGAAGGAGTTGCCTATATCTTAAATTCATTTTCCTCATCAGTAAATGTTTTGTATTTTCTTCTTATGCAGTTGGATTTCTTTCTACTTACTGATTGCATCCATATCTTTAAAATATGCATTTGTCAAATATCCATGCAAAATTTACCATGTATATTATAGTTTTCTCATAATTTTTTAAATTATAGGTGATATTCCTTTTTACATTACTAACTACCACAATTAATTAATATACATAAATCCCTTTCTACTATGAATATAACCTCAAACATTTCCATGATAATCTAACCACATGAAATAGAAGTTGTAAGATTTATTTCTCTGGTTGTATACTTTGTATCATTTTATAATTATATCTCATTTCAAAATAATTATTAAGTCTTTGTTATTAATTTATTTACATCAAATCCTTTCTGGTCCCCACTCATAGAGATATGAACCCTGTCCCCTTCTCCTCTGAGAGAGCAGGGACACCCTGGGTATCCTGACCCTGGCACATCAAATCTTTGCCAGGGTAGGCAGACAGGAGAGAGATGTAGAGTAGCAGAAAAATGAATAGCAGTCTGAAACTGCTGGGGATGCAGAGGTAAGGGGAATCTTCAGGAAGTCCCAGAGACCTGAGATTGGGAGGATACTAGAAGTCAACTACAGTGATTTTAAACAAGATGCCAAAGAGTGGTGACATGGAACTAGTGCAAGCCACCTTCTGTAGCCAGGCAGTAACCCCAGTGGAGGCATAATTATTATTGCTTTCTTTTGAATTATTTTATTTTTTTATTTACATTCCAGCCATTTCTTCCCCTTGCTCTCCCCCTCCCAAAGTTCTTCATCCAATTCCTCCGCCCCCCATCAGACCTGGAACCTCCTCTTCCCTGAAACCTCAAATCCTTCCAGGATTAGGCACATCTTCTTTCACTGGGGACACATCAGGCACTTCTCTGCTGCCTATGTACTTGGGATATGGGCCAGTCCATGTACACTGCATGGTTGGCACCTCAGATTCTGGTGCCTCCCTGGGGTTAGTTGAGATTGATGGTCTTCCTATGGTGTTGTCCTCTCCCTCTACGTCTTCAATCCTTCCCCTAATTCAGCCATGGGGGTCCCTGACTTCAATCCCATGGTAGGGTATAAGCATCTGTGTCTGTCTTAGTCAGCTGCTGGTGGGACCTCTCCAAGTAGAGCCTTGCAAGGCTCCTGTCTTTACGCTCATCATAGCATCAGTAATTTTGTCAGGCCTTGGAGACTCCCTCTGAGATGGATCCCAAGTTGGGCCAGTCATAGGACTACATTTCCTTCTGGATACTTTTCATTTTTGTCCCTGTAGTTCTTTCAGACAGAAGTAATTCTGGGTAAGAAATTTTGACTGTGGGGTGGTAATCCCAATCCTCCACTTGAGGCCCCCCTTCTATGAGCCTTTATTAAAGTTCTTATGGTCTGTGGGTTTTATGCTAAATATTCTGTACTTTTGGGATAATAGCAACATATCAGTGAATATATACTATGCGCTATGTCCTTTTGTGTCTGGGTAACCTCAGTTAGTATGATATTTTTGTGTTCCATCAATTTGCCTGCAAAATTAATGATGTCCTGATTTTTAATAACTAGATAGTATTCCATTGTGTAAATGAGTCACATTTTCTGTATCCATTCTTTGCTTGAAGGACATCTGGATTGTTTAATCCTTTTGACTGTTACAAATAAAGTTGCTATGAACATAGTAGAACACTTGCCCTTATGGTATAATAGGGCATCTTTTGGGTATATGTCAAAGAGTGGATCTTCAAGTAGAACTATTTCCAATGAAAGGAAATGGGTAACTTTTCACTAATATTTAAAGGAGCACTTTGGTAAAATCTGAATAAATCTCAACACTTAAATTCTCAAGATTAAGAATATAACCCCCATCTTTAAAATATGGACTTCTTGACTATACCTAAAAGAATTAAAAGTCAATGTTTCATGATGCTGTATTTTCAATATGCATCTGCTATACTCAGAGTGAGCAAAGTTGTACCTATGGGGTTAAAACTGATGGCTCTTACTGGGTTGAGATGCTCAGATGATTACTCAGCTACATTTTTTGCAGCTTCCAAGGAAAAGAGCACATCTAAATCTCCATACAAATGATGCTTGGGACAATTGGTAGAGAGAGGCTAGAAATATTGCTATATATTTTCAACCATGCCATTCCTTGAATAGGAATTCATCAGTTTCCCTGTAAATGCTGAGAATCATGTTATTAGCACAGTCATGAATGTATGGGCACATATGAACAAAATAAAGCATACATACATTAATTTTCTGAAATTAAAATCAAATAGTAACTAATACAAATGTCATAGAATTCAACAGCAGTTTAATTGAAGTTTCCTCTAAGTAATTATTCTTTCCTTAAAATTAAAGCATAATAACTTTATCTGGCTTATGAAATGATATTGGATTACATAGTAAAATTTTCCTATGTGATAGTAAAATATCAAAATTGGCATCTTATAAAAATAATGGGTTCATATGTTAAATTAGAAAAATAATGTGTTTATTTTGTAGGATCTTCTTATCAACAACTAAATCTATACATATAAGTTGATTTGATTTACTAGTTGTGTTCAGAGTGCTTTATTTGTTCATATGTATATTATACTGTGTTTCCTTGTTTAATTAAAACAAAGATGGGAAGCAGATTTCAAAATGGATTAAGGAAAACATGATTCTTTAAAGAAAATTATATTAAGTAGTTACATGAATATGGGATAAATCTATTTAAATGATTCATGTGTATACAATGATAAATTACAGATTTTGTTGTCTATCAGATATCCAGCAAAGTCTGGCTCCAACTGGGCTGAAATATTTTACATGCCACATGCATAGCACTTAGTTTCACCACAAGAATAGTTCTCTTCATAAATTGCTTCAATTGCAAAAATTTGTGATTTTAAAGAGGTTCTCCCTAAGCCTGATGGAATTTAAATATATATATAAAGACCTCGAGAAGTTAGACTCCAGAGAACCATATAACCATATTAAAAAATGGGGTACAGAGCTAAACAAAGAATTTTCACCTGGAGAACTTCGAATGGCTAAGAAGCACCTTAAGAAATGTTTAACATCATTAGTCATTAGGGAAGTGCAAATCAAAACAACCCTGAGATTTCACCTCACACCAGTCAGAATGGCTAAGATTAAAAACTCAGGAGACAGCAGGTGTTGGCAAGGATCTGGATAAAGAGGAACACTCCTCCACTGCTGGGGGGGAATACAAGTTGGTACAATCACTCTGGAAATCAGTCTGGAGGTTCCTCAGCAAACTGGGCATGACACTTCTGGAGGACCTTGCTATACCACTCTTGGGCATGTACCCAGAGGATTCTCCGGCATGTAATAAGGACACATGCTCCACTATGTTCATAGCAGCCTTATTTATAATAGCCAGAAACTGTAAAGAACCCAGATGTTCCTCAATGGAGGAATGGATACAGAAAATGTAGTATGTTTACACAATGAAATACTACAACAATGAATTCATGAAACTCTTAGGCAAATGGTTAGAACTGGAAAATATCATCCTACATGAGGTAACTCATTCACAGAAGGACACACATGGAATTCAGTCACAAATAAGTGGATATTAGCCCAGAATCTCTGAATACCCAAGACACAACTTACATATCAAATGATTCTCAAGAAGAAGGAAGGAGAGGGCCCTGGTCCTGGAAAAGCTTGATACAGCATTTTAGGGGAGTACCAGAACAGAGAGGAGTACCAGTGGGAGAGGGTTGAATGGGGAATTGGCAGAGGGAAGAGGGCTTATGGGACTTATGGGGAGGGGGGAACCGGGAAAGGGAAACTCATATGGAACGTAAATGAAGAATATGGAAAATAATAAAAAAAAAGCAGACTATGAATTCTTTTTTCATTTATATGACGAACTATTTCTAACACTCCTGCTTAGGAGTGTAAAAGAGAGAGAGGGATGGAGGGAAAGAGAGAGAGGAGGAGATAGGGGGAGAGAGGAGGGGAGGGGAAGAAAGGGAAGGGAAGAGAAGGGAAGGAAAGGGGAGGGGAGGGAAGTGAAGGGGTTGGGAGAGGAGAGAAAAGAGAAGAGAAAAGAGAAAAGAGAAGGAGGAGAGAGAAATCAAAATGGCAATGAGCTTGTGTTTCTGTTTTCCACTATGTTAATAGTAGCAGAATGCAATATCTGGGTCCATGATAAATTTATAAAATACATGTTTTACTTGACAATTTTGATTGCTTTTTGATAAACTCACTAAATTAGTGGATAAAAAATAGAATGGAGAGGAAATATCTTGATCATAATAAAACTAGTTGATATCAATTCACAAACACTTATTCAAATAGATTCTTCTTGAAAATTTAATTCAAATTACCTTAGTTGCAAGTATTTCACACAGATTGAAAACTGAATGAAGAATAGCTATGAAGAAAAGATAATGAAAAATGTTCACAAAGAAATCTATCATGGGAATGTAAAGTATTAATGAATATTATATAAAAGAGGCTAAATAGCTTAGCTTTAATTTCTCACTTTGCCTACTCAATTGAGAAGTTTATGGATCACCAAAAGAATTTGTTCATTGCACTATTTAGAGGAATTGCTTCTCTAGGGTTCAGCTGACTGTACATATTAATTTGTTCCCACACAATTTCAGGCATTCTAAATTCTAAGGAGGTCCTGAGAGTTGCAAGAAACACTTTAGTAATCTTCACTGTATATTTTCATATTAAATGTGGGTGAGAGTGGTGGTGCTTATCAAGCCAATCTCTATCAGAGGTGCAATATCTGGTATTCTAATGGAAGAAACAATATTACAACAGTACAGTTTATTATGCAGCTTACTGTCCACCTGAATTGTAGAGATCACCTTTGAAGATTAAGGTACAATTGCTTCTGTTCTCTAATGTAATGTCAAGTTCCCTGTGTCTAAAAAACATGTCATAATAGTTACAAACTGTATTCAGAAAGAGTTGCATAGATTTTTCTTTTTTTATTATTAGGTATTTTCTTTATTTACATTTCAAATGCTATTGCCTTTCCTAGTTTCCCCTATCTCATCTCCCCTAACCCTGCTCACTAACCCACTAACCCATTCTTGGCATCAGCAATACTGCCCGTGTTTGGTGTCCGCAGATGGGTTGGATTTCTAGGTGGGCATTACCCTACACTGGGGCAATGAGCCTTCATAGGTCCAAGGGCCTCTCCTCTCTTTGATGTCTGACCAGAGCATCCTCTGCCACGCATGTGGCTGGAGCTATGGGTTCCTCCATGTGTACTGGTTGGTTGTTAAGTCCCTGGGAGCATTGGGGTTATGGGTTGGTTCATATTTTTGTTCCTCCAATGGGGCTGTAAACACTTTGGTGGCTAGAATAGGAGAAGCACAAATCCAAGGCTATTATGACAAGATGACAGGAACACAAGATGGTTCTAGGAACCAACAGAGATAACATTAGCTGAAATGCCCAATAAAGGGGAAAGAGAACCTGTACGGACCATATCCAGAGGTTAGGCATGTTCCCAATTGAGGGATGGGGTCACGCACCCATCTCAATAATATTAACCCAGAATTACTCCTCTCTAAAGAAAATATAGGGACAAAGAGAGAAGAGTCTGAAGCAAAAGCCATCCAGAGACTGGCCCACCTAGAAATCCAACCCATCTGCAGACACCAAACACAGGCAGTATTGCTGATGCCAAGAAGCACTTGCTGACAGGAACCTGATATAGCTGTCCCCTGAGAATCTGTGCCAGAGCCAGATCAGTACCCATGAGGATGCTTGCAGTCAACCATACAACTGAGCATAGGGACCTCAATGGAGGAGTTAGGGGAAGGCCTGAAGGAGATGAAGGGGTTAACATCCCCACAGTAAGAACAATATCATCCAACCAGACCCTAGGAGCTCCCAGGAACTAAACCAGCAACCAAAGTGTACACATGGAGGGTCCCATGGCTTCAGGTGCATATGTTGCAGAGAATGTCCTTATCTGGCATCAATGGGAAGAGAGGCCCTTGTCCTGTGGAGGATCAATGCCCCAGTGTAGGGTACTCCCAGGGCAGGGAGGTGGGAGTGGGTGAGTGGGTGGGGGAGCATCCTCAGAATCAGGGGAGGGTAGTTGGGATGGGAGTTTGTGGAGGGAAAATCAGGAAGGGGATAACATTTGAGATATAAAGAAGTCAAATAACCAATTAAAACACATATTGTTTTTGTGTCAGCAGCCACAGAACATCATAGATTATGCATGATATGCTCAGGTTTTACCAAATGTAAAATATATATTTGACAAAGATGAATCCCAGGGGAGTGACAATGAGTCTGTAAATGAATGTATCCATGTGACTTGGAACCTAATTGTCTTTCTCTTTTCTTCCCAGAAGAAATACAGACTCTGCCTCCATTCTCTTTATGACCAAGTGTAGCTCTATTAATTATGGCAGTTCTGAAAATCTCATCTTGAAGTGCATTGACTCTTTCAACTGGTTTGATTTGGTACTTAGAAAGTTGGAAATTCTACACATTGATGATTTCCCTGAGGAACTTTTGTGTGTACTGAAAAAATAAGTCTTCTCATAACCATACAGTAGCCTCACCTCCTCACCTCTTTCCCCCTCCCTGTGTGCTGCACTAATGAGGTTCTATTGATCGGTCCCTAAATTGCATCACAAAGGAAACAATGATCTACACGTAGACAAAGTAGACACTCCCATATCAGCAACCAGCATCAAGCAGAATACAGACAGAATCACTCATTTTGGATATATGACAGTGATTTATACCACCACTGTTTACAATACACTAAAAGTGTTCCCAAACTTTGATAAATTCCCTAGCTCATCTGAGTATGACTTTCCACATCTGCAAAATGGGAATGCTAATCCCCTCATTGCCTTTAACACAGTACTCCTAGGAGTACCAGGTTTTATTGAAAGTTCTTTGGATCCCCTAAGTACTGTAGAACACTGAGAAAGATATTAAGTGAATCATTTGTGGAATCAAAAAGAGAAACCTCATCTCTCATTATTCTCTTTATAGCAGGTAAGCAGATATTTTTAGAGAGGTTGAAACCTTTATTTGTATCACACGTAATTTCATTTCATAATGTTCATGATCAAATGCTTTGCAATGTAATTTTGAAATGAATATAATAGCCTAAATATATTTTGGGTGCTAAAATTTTGGAACATTAACATTTTATTGCAAGTTCTTCCAATTTTTTTAAGATTTCCATGATCTATGCATCTATATGTATCCATCTGCATTAAAATAAGTTTCTCAAATATTAAACCATAAGTTTTAGTAGAACTGTATTAAATTAAGTTTCAAACTTTAACAGTAAGTAGGGCAGATAAATTCGGTGCTGATTCCACATCTTTTAAATGACTAACAATGTAAGCTTAAACAATAACAACAAGATACTGAACATCTCCCAGCCCCTTTGCATTTTTACCTATTATTGGAATTCATAGAAATATCTTTTAAAAATTTAGGTTAGATATTAATTTGTAATTGCTTTTGCGTGAAATGAATTTTAAAGAGTAATAAATATAGTTTAGTCATTTGTTGTGTGCATACAATCTGTAATAATTAATGCTGACACTTACAACTATTATGAACCGAGAGTATGGTTAGAAATAATTCTCGGTAATAAAACTAATTTGAGTAAAGATAATATGTACACACACATACACACAGAAACACACACACACACACACACACACGATAAAACTTCCAGAGCTTTTCATAGTAAACATAAGTATAAAACCTATTTCCAGCAGAATGGTGACTTACTAGATGAGTAGGAATCCTAGTTTCTTTTAGATGTCTTTGTCTGCTTTAGAGCAGATCTTTCTAATTGCCTTGGCTAACATTGGGGTCAACTGTAGAGCTCAAGTTAGCCTTGGACTCACAATTTTTCTGTGATTGCATTCCAAGTGCTGATATTATATAACATCTGTCAGATATTTTTTTAATCTGTAGCCATGCTTAAACAAGAGCATAGAGCTCAAGTAAGCCTTGGACATTTAATTGTGAATGCCTGTGAAGTATTTTCCTTATTAATGTTCAATTACCGAGTTTGCTATGAAGGAATAATGAAATTATCTCATAACATTCAGAGGACTGATTAAATAAAGTATGCCAGTTTCAAAAACAAGATGAAGACATATGAGCTCTCAATATATATGCCGTAGATTAGAGTGTTGTCTAGATGGCTAACTGTACGGAAGACCTCTATGAACATTGTTAGTTTGGGAAACTTACACCTTGGACAGGGAGTGAGTAATGAGAATATGTGAGTAGGGAAGTGATGAACCACCATATTGGGGCACTGTGAAGCTCGATAATGCTTTTGTCAACATAGCCACATTACTCTTAAGCCTGTTGAAGAGTCATGAGAGTGAGCAGTAATCATCCTGCTGCTAGACTGAAGTAGTTTGTAGTCTCTAGATGTTATCCATCAACCTTTTCCTTTCAGTCACTATTGAACCTTTGCAGAATCCTGTGCTTCCTGTTCAGTGAGTTACGTGAGTGCTGAGTGATGGGTACATATCCAATAGTCCAGGTCACAGAGGCCTTGAGGTTGCACTCCTGGTTTAATCAAGATACATCAGGCATAAAGCTGTCTGCTTCAGAATAAGAGCACAATGCTGTGAACACATTTAGACAACCTTCAAATAAACAATAAATATACAATGTTCTTGTCTAAATCCCCCGGTGAAGTATTCATTATCTTGGACTCTCCTCTTTCGTCACTAATTTAGTACTTAATTACAGCATGTTGAGGTACACGTGACAGATGTTATAACTGACTTATCTATCTCTATTCAATATCCAGAGATGCTTTAAGTTGTATACCCATCACCGTTTCCTTTGATTTCTGTGAAGTTCTTAAGGGTTAGGTCAGCCTGATGAACTTCAGGCGAAACTCGCTGATACTTCATGTTTTTATGTCTTTTAAAGCATGATAAATGGTTCCCTTAGTTTCTACTTGATTGATTTTAGTCCTGAGTTTGATGATTTCCTGTCTTCTCCTCCTGGGTGAATTAGCTTCTTTTGGTTCCAGGGCTTTCAGTTGTGCCGTTAAGCTTCTAGTGTATGCTCTCTCCAATTTCTTTTTGGAGGCACTCAAAGCTATGAGTTTTCCTCTTAGCACTGCTTTCATTGTGTCCCATAAATTTGGGTATGTTGTGCCGTCATTTTCGTTAAATTCTAAAAAATCTTTGATTTCTTTCTTTATTTCTTCCTTGACCAAGGTATCATTGAGTAGAGTATTGTTCAGTTTCCATTTGCATGTGGACTTTTTGTTGTTTTTGTTGTTGTTAAAGACCACTTTTACTCCATAGTGATCTGAAAGGAGACATGGGATTATTTCAATCTTCTTATATTTGTTGAGATCTTTCTTGTGACCAACTATATGATCGATTTTGGAGAAGGTACCATGAGGTGCTGAGAAAAAGGTATATTCTTTTGCTTTGGGATGAAAAGTTCTATCTATATATCTGTTAAATCCAATTGGTCCAAAGCTTCAATTAGTTTCACTGTCTCCCTGTTTAGTTTCTGTTTTCCTGATTGGTCCATTGAGGAAAGTGCAGTGTTGAAGTCACCCACAATTATTGTGTTAGGTGCAATGTGTGCTTTGAGTTTTAATAAAGTTTCTTTTATGAATGAGGGTGCCCTGGCATTTGGAGTATAGATGTTCAGGATTGAGAGTTCTTCTTGGTGGATTTTTCCTTTGACCAGCAAGAAGTATCCTTCTGTGTCTCTTTTGATGACATTAGGTTGAAAGTCAATTTTACCTGATAATAGAAGGGCAACTCCAGCTTGTTTCCCAAGGCCATTTGCCTGTAGAATTGTCTTCCAGCCTTTTACTCTAAAAGTTTTTGTCTTTGACACTGAGGAGTGTTTCCTGTATGCAGCGAAATGTAGGATGCTATTTATGTATTCACTCTGTTAGTCTATGTCTTTTTATTGGGTGAATTGAGTCCATTGATGTTAAGATATATTAAGGGGTAGTGATTATTGCTTCCTATCATTTTTATATTAATTTTATAATTGTGTTGTTATCTTCTTACAAGATAGATAAACCCTTAGCCAGACTAACCAAAGGGCACAGGGACAGTATCCTATTTAACAAAATTAGAAATGAAAAAGGAGATATAACAACAGAAACTGAGGAAATTAAAAAAAATTACCAGATCCTACTACAAAAGCCTGTACTCAACACAACTGGAGAATCTGGAGGAAATAGACAATTTCTTAGACAGATACCAAATACTAAAATAAAATCAGGATCAAATAGATCATCTAAGCAGTCCCATAACCCCTAAAGAAATAGAAGGGGTCATAGATAGCCTTCCCACCAAAAAAAGCACAGGACCAGATGATTTTAGTGCAGAATTCTACTGGACCTTCAAAGAAGACTTAAAAGCATTACTCTTGAAACAATTCCACCAAAATAGGAACAGAAGGAACACTACCCAATTTGTTCTACAAAGCCACAATTACGCTGACAACAAAACCACACAGTCTGGCGGTTCCTCAGAACTCTGGGCATGACACTTCTGGAGGACCCTGCTATACCACTCCTGGGCATATACCGAGAGGATTCTTCAGCATGCAATAAGGACACATGTTCCACTATGTTCATAGCAGCCCTATTTGTAATAGCCAGAAGCTGAAAAGAACCCAGGCGTCCCTCAGTGGAGGAATGGATACAAAAAATGTGGTATATTTACACAATGGAGTACTATTCAGCCATCAGAAACAATGAATTCATGAAATTCTTAGACACATGGATGGATCTGGAGAACATCATACTAAGTGAGGCAACCCAGTCTCAAAAGATCAATCATGGTATGCACTCACTGATAAGTGAATATTAGCCTATAAATATGGAATACCCAAGACATAATTCATATATTAAATGACGTCCAAGAGGAACGGAGGAGTGGCCCCTGGTTCTGGAAAGACTCAGTGCAGCAGTATATGGGAAATAACAGAAGAGGGAAGTGGGAAGGGGTGGATGGGGGAGTAGGGGGTGGGAAGATGGCTTGTGGGACTTTCGGGGAGTGGGGAGTCAGAAAAGGGGAAATCATTTGAAATGTAAATAAAAAATACATCGAATAAAAAAATGATATAACTCATAATACCAGGCAACAAGGGAGCCCATTCCTTCTGGACCAGAGGCTAGAAATTGTCTCAAATTGAAGAAAGAGACTTATCTATTATAATTAGAAAAGAATATATGGGTTTTCTTTGAACCACTGTTTACCTTTGTGCTTGAAAAAGATATTCATACTCTGGAAATTAAGATGTTGATGTCTTTGTAAATTAAGTAAGGTACTTAATTAAGCAATGGAGTTTTAAGGACGGGGAATACCCACATCCACTATACAACCTAACCAGCCTGGAACTGTGAAAGAACCTCTAATGAAAGCAGGGGAAAAATCGCTCACCACCATATCACCAATATAACTAGGAGAGGGTCATGAACTTCTATTTACACAAAGAACTGAAACCTGACAGTGTGTGATGTTCATGGCATCATCAAAGACAACCCATTCATTCACATCAAAGTTTTAAAGAAAATTGCAGGACAAGTTTCAAAATGAATAGGTCCAGCAAGGAGCCACATCTGCAACATTTATGGTCTCAGACACACACACACACACACACACACACACACACACACAGGTTATGTAGGCTTACTGTCATTTTACAGCAACTTGCCATAACTTGTGGCCTTTATATTTAATTAACATGGCTCAAAACTTCAGTGCAAGTGACACTTTCACAGGAGCTCATCTCTGTACTCAATAATAACTAATATAAGGAACACAAGTCATCATTGATAACACCAGAGAATTGCCCTTTTGTTCATTGTGAAAGATGTGTGTGATATTTTAAGTTGGTATTTATGAAATACACACCCAGGTTAGTTACTATATTCTATCATTAAAAAATATGCTTTTAAATTTTAAACTCAAAAATTTGGAAAGCAGGTCAGGAAAGTAAACACAAGTGCTCCACAAAAAAACCCATATACACATTGCTTCTCCTTATAGATAGATTAAGAATGTAATAGTAGAGATGGGCTTAAGTGTTCAGAGAGTTTCTGTGATACTAGCAAAATACCAGTACTTCAGAGTCATCAAGTTCTTATGATTACATGTTAGAGATTTTTAACTGCATAGTCATATTAAAGGACTCTCAAATCTTAGTTAAGTATTTAAGTAGAGGGAATGATAATACTGCTGTATGTTAAACCTCTACCTGTATTTGTTTACCCTCATTTGATATTTGTGTGTTTCTTAAGAAGAAAATGGCATAGAAAATGGAGAAATTCTAATTTTGGGTTTTTTGTTTTGTTTTTGTTTTAAAGAGAATAATCATTTTAAAAGAATGTTCTCTTCATCTGGAAAAGAAATAAACGTTCTCAGGTTAGCAAAAGTAAAAGCCATATTGAAAATGTCATTGGAAGAAATAAAACAAAGAGACAGCAAATATAAACAAACTAAATCCATTCCCAATGGCAGACTAATTTTGAAACAGATGGCCTAATTAGAGACTGAAAGAACAAGAGAAAAACAAGTGCCAAAGGGGAAATAAGATGCTTTACATCTGGGTTGAAAAAAAAGAAAAGAAAAGAATTGTATTAAAAAGATAACAACTATCGATTTGATGGATTTGCACAGTCACCTTACAGAAGCCTGAACATGGAAATGCAAATTACAGGAGTTCTTTTCATTATTCCACTGAGCTCTACAAGGTCTGGAACTATGGGTTGGTGAGCTCTCTTGCCATCCAATTTTTAATTCTTTCTTTTTAAAACTGGGATGACAAATTTCAAAGGTCATGTTGGTTAGAAGAAAAACCTGTGAGCACCTAGATGACCATGCTATCAAAGGCACATGAAATGTCCATATGGTATTTATAGGGTAACAATGCTATTTAAAATCTGACAAAGACTACAAAAGAAAAAGAAAACAACAACTAGAATAAGTGTGCTTATGTGTTTCATTTTTTTTCAGCAAACACAAACTAAAATAATTTGAAATGAAAGTCAGTGGATTTGACTATCTGAAAAGATTAAAATGTATGACTGGGATAAGATATTAGAGAGAATTTTTATCAAGAGTGCCCAATAAACTAGAATTGTATGATAAAGGTACTAGAATTATGATAAAGGTATTGCCACATGGCTATGGAACCTCTTTCTATGGGTAGAAAGAACACAGATGTTTACAATGGTGCTGTTAGATTTTGTGAATCACTGACAAATGATACACAAGACTCAAATAGCATGAAAAAGCAAAGACTATTTATTCCTGCATGCAGGGTCCTGATTCCATTGGAATGGGTGGACCCCAACTGAATTAGCAGATTCAGTTTTAAAGCCAAATGAAGAAATATGAGTAACAGGAAGGCTACATCTTGATTGGTGGGTTCTGTCTCTGGGGTTCTAAGTGATACTATGATTGGTTAGGGCTTTCTTCAAGCATATTTGACTAACCATTCTTTCGTCATGCCAAAGAGGGGCCAAGAAGGGATAGCTGTTTACTTCTAGGCCACTTCATGAGGGGGCATGTATTACCTCTTGACCTAAGGCTATGGTTGTTCCATTAACTTACTTGCCCAGTCCTGGGAATTAGAAACTCAGGCATGCTTTCCTGAGCCAGTAGTTTACAGCTTGACATGGAGTCAGCTTGGCTCAGGCCAATTCACTCTTTCATGCCCCTCCCCCACAAAACCCCCAAGATAAGGACACATCCTGAATGCTTAAGACATTTCTACCAGCTGATGTTGTCTGAGAATCATTCATTGAACATTGGACATGCATTCTTTGATAAATCTGACTGAAGCATTACCTATATAAGGTCTACATGTCAGAACTAATATTAAAATGGTGAAGGGGCAAGATATGGCTAAGATAAGGGTAGGCAACTAGGAAAGCAGTTAAAGAAGGATGTGGAGTAGCCCTCCATTGTTCCAGAGGTGAGTTGCCTAGTGCACTCTTTCCATGGGACTGCATTTGCTAGGTCATTTCTTTTCTTGCAGGCTTCCTGTTGTAATGATGTATCCACTTCCATAACTCACTCACCTTTATAGCCTTTGGGATGGTCAGGATCAAAGTGTGAGGTCCCTTCCATCAAGGCTCCAGAGTCTTATGGTGACATCTCTTGTCCCAGACTTTGTGACCTGCTCAAAAGCAATGGGGGTTAGGGAGAGGAGCAGATTCATAAATCTGGCAAATGGTAGGTCAGAGCTGCTCTGGACCTTTGTAGGGCTCTCAGACATTCCAAAAATTTGTATTGATCATATTCAGCAAGAAAATCAGATTGGAGATTAGGTAACATGAGAGGGGGCCTCCCATACAGTTTCTCAAATGGGGTAAGGCCAAAATTATAAGGGACACCCAGTTACCACCAGTTTTAAATATTAATTTACTCAAGGCCTCTTTCAGGGTTCAATTCAACTTCCTTACCTGACCTGAATATTGTGGTCTATAGGCAGAGTATAACTTCCAATTAGTTCCCAAGCCCTGTACTGAAGACTGATGACCTGAGAAATTAATGTATACCCATTATCTGATCCAAGCAGGGTGGGTAGGTCATACCTTGGTATGATTTCTTCCTTAATCTTCTTTGTCAGACTTCTACCTGTCCTGAAAGGTATCTATAAAAACTAACAGATATTTATACCCATACATTCCTGGTTCTACCTCTGTGTAGACTCTTCCACATTGGCTCCAATATGTTGGCTTCTGGTTCTAGTTCTTGTTGTTTCTTGTCCAGGGCTGGAAGGATTCATGGCGTGGAAGGTGGGGCAGTTTGAGAATGCCAAGTCAACCAAGTGTATTCTTGAATGGTGAGCAATTCATTCAGTTTTTGGTATGCCAAATGTGAGGCTTCATGGATGTTGGTAGATTAAGCTGTCTGGTAAATTCCTTGGGTAGGATGTGTTGACCTTTATTGGTATGTAACCATTCCTCTTTTCTGTAGATATCTTTGCAATTAGCCCAAGCCTTTTGTCCTTTGCAATATAATTAGGGACAGCTGGGACTGTAGGGGTGGTGAGTTTACCAGAATGTGAGCAGTAGGTGCCATGAAGAATTCCTTGGCACCATTATCAGCCATCTTTTCCCCCTGACTATCTAAAATGGTTCCTTTTGATGCCCTAAGCAATGGGTCATAGCCACCTTAAGGGGCAGCCGGTATCTCACTTCCAGGAGAGCCAATATCTCTTCCTTATTTTTGATTGGTTTTCCTTCTGCAATCAATAATCCCCTCCCTTGGTATGTGGACCTAGGCACATGTGCCATGGCACAGGCATACCTTCTATCAATGTAGATGTTCACTCTTGCCTTTCTGTCAGCCTCAGAGCTTGGATGAAGGCTATAGGGTTAGCTTTTGGTCTGATATTCCTGGTAGCACATCAGCTGCCCAAACAACAGTGTCTGATGTCAAGTCCACTATTACTGTCCCTGTATACCTGGCTTCATTCTGAATGAAACTGCTCCTATCTGTGAAGTAACTATATTCAACATCTGCCCAATGAACATCAGTCATACCCAGTCTAATATTCTGAACCTAGCCCAAAACTATGGCATAGTCATGTGGTTTATCTAAGGACAGGTCAAGTAGCAGGGTTGTAGTGTTCAGAGCAAATGATGGGTTATATCTTATGAGAAGGGCATTTAGGAACAGAGCTTGGTTATTCTGGAATTGGGCAGCCAGTGGCTGGGCAGATTCTTCAAGGTCCCCTCAATAACATGAGCAGTGGTGATGATGAGTTCTGGCCTCATGGTTATCTTGTCTGAATCCTTAACCACTAGGGCTATGGCAATTATGATCCTCAGATAGGCTGGTCATCCTTGAGTCACTGAATCTAGCTTCTTGGATAGGTAGGCCACAGGTCTTCTTCCATTTGCCTAATATTTGAATAAGCACTGCCTTTGCTATGCCTTTTCTTTCATCCAAATATAGGTGGAAAGGTTTGTGCCCCTGTTAGGCCTTCCTCGGAGTTATAAAGGCCATTATAACTTGTTTGTCTTCTTGCCCGCTAGGGCCCTCATATAATAGCCTCATAAAATGAGCAGACTATTTCTGTAAATCCTGGCCCCCAGAGTCTATAAAAGCTAGCAGATTCCAAATAGTCCCATCCATGCCCTTTGGTAGAGGGGACATGGATGCCGAGGATGATCTGTTTCTGGCATCTGACAATATACATTGTCACCCCTCCCCCTGAGTATATATCCCAGAGAGGTGAGCTCAGGTTGACAGAGGTGGGCCTTTTTAGCAGACACTCTGTAGCCCAGTTGACTCAGTCCTTGCAGCAGGTCCTCTGTTCCTTCTTGGCAGTCTGCATATCAGAGACAGTTCTCAAGAAGTTATCTATGCATTGGAGTAGAGTTACTTGGGAGTCAGACCTCTGGTACTTATTTAAGTACTAGTCTAGTCTGTCACTGAAGATGGTAGTTGAGTTCTTGAATCCCTGAAGCAGGTGGAATCAAGTGAGTTGTCAGTTTAAGCCCCTTTCCATGTCCTCTCCCTCTTTTCTGAGCCATGTTTCCCATTTCCCTGTTGTCCTTGTGAAACGGTTGGTGGTATCTAGCAATACCCTGGGATTGGCCAATCTCTGTTTTGTCACTCATCAGGGGTCACTTTTTATAGACATTTTCTGCTAGCACTACCAGCTCTGTCAATTGCCTACCTTCAAACCCCTCCAAGTGTTGGAGATTTTGCCAAATGTCAGGGGCTGCCTGTTTAACAAAAGTCATATTTTATACAACTGTTTGGTACTCTGTAGCTTCAGGATCAAAGTGGGTATATGGTCCATAGGCCTCCATGAGTCTTTTGAGAAAACTCCTAGGGCTCTCATTCTTTCCTTGAGTAATTTGTCTTATTTGACTAAGGCCAAGGCACTCCTTCTAATACCATTGAATAAATAAGTCTCTGAACCATACATGGAAAATTTGCCTACTCTGAGTTAATGTATCTATAAAAATATTATGAAATAAAGGGAATTGTTCAGGCCATGTTTATATAACAAAATTACTGTCCTGACAAACATTTCATTCTCTTAGGTTTATAATCACCTGGGAAAGCAACAGATATTTTACTTGTTAGCATGCTATTTCCATTCTTTATCTGAATATATAAAGAAATAAAGTCCCAGCATGTAATAAGGACACATGCTCCACTATGTTCATCGCAGCCTTATTTATAATAGCCAGAAGCTGGAAAGAACCCAGGTGTTCCTCAAAAGAGGAATGGATACAAAAAAACGTGGTATATATACACAATGGAGTACTATTCAGCCATTAGAAACAATGGATTCATGAAATTCTTAGACAAATGGATGGAGCTGGATAACATCATACTAAGTGAGGTAACCCAGTCTCAAAATATCAATCATGGTATGCACTCACTGATAAATGGATATTAGCCTAGAAACTTGGAATACCCAAGACATAATCCACATATCAAATGATGTCCAAGAAGAACAGAGGAGTGGCCCCTGGTTCTGGAAAGACTAAGGTGGCAGTATAGGGCAAAACCAGAACAGGGAAGTGGGAAGGGGTAGGTGGGAGAACAGGGGGAGGGAAGAGGACTTATGGGACTTTCGGGAAGTAGGGAGCCAGAAAATGGGAAATCATTTGAAATGTAAATAAAAAAACATATCAAATAAAAACAAATAAATAAAGTCATAAACAATGTAGAAAAAGACTGATGAATTTTGCTTAATTTCATTAAGTTACCATTAGAATTTTGTATTATTTCTATTGCCTCATATAATTTCATATTTAAGATGCCTCAATAAATGAAAGAACACACATGTATATAACAAATAAAGTGAATATTTACTATTGATGAAGTAATGAAATATATGTTTACTGGTGGGTCTCCTCAATCATCAGAGCTCCACTTTATATCAAAAACAATTTAAAAACTCTTAAAATGGAGAGTTGAGAGATATCTTCGTCTCTCTCTCTCTCTCTCTCACACACACACACACACACACACACACACACACACACACATATATATAAATATATATATATATATATATATATATATATATATATATATATATATATATATTTTAGAGAGAGAGAGAGAGACATATTAGCTTGGCAATATACCTTGTAAATAAAGTAGGGTATCATTGATGAAGATAGATATATCAACCTTGGACCTCTCCCAGCACACATATGTTCCAAAACCCATGTTGACACACACACAAACACATACATACATATACAAACATACATAAACAAGCATACACACATCACAAATATATGCTAAAAATAAAATAATTCTGATGTGATATAGAGAGAATATCTTGTGTGTTCTAAGGATGCATTACCTGTCAATTAAATATCATATGGCCTATAGGTAAGGCTAGGATAGAAAGTGGAACATCCAGTACACAGAAAGGCTTCTGGAATACAGCAAGGTGCTGAAGTGTCAAAGGAAGCTCTGATGAGGACAGATGCACAGTTCCTGGGCAGAGGTAACCAGCCATGTAACAGAATGTAGACTAGTATAAAAGACTTATTTTTAATTATTAGCTAGTCAGGAAATGACCCTAACTATATTTATATGAAATATTTTGTATCTTTATAGCTATTCCATGAACTTGCTGATTACAGACTCACTCAATATGAGGTACTAAATTTAAATTAAATTATTTATGTTTATCCCTGTCTAGCTTACAAATGAATGAGATTCAGAGTATGGTTATTTTACTTGGCTTTGGAAATTACTGGGAGGTGAACTCTAGTTAACTCTTCTAAAGGCTGGACTGGCAACTTCCACATCTATAGACTTGGTTTAAACTGTGTTGCTTTGAATCGTTCTGGGTTATTTTTGCTAGCTTCACATCCTGGAAATGCATTTTTGTTTAAGCACTTGCTGCTGATCCACACCATCTAATAGATACCTCCTGTTCTCCATGTTTTCCCCTCCTCCATATTCTCTCTCTCTCTCTCTCTCTCTCTCTCTCTCTCTCTCTCTCTCCCTGACCCCCCCCCACCCCCGTCTCTACCTGCAACACCCAACTCAGTAATCCAAATTCCTACATTCTCTATCCTCACCAGGAATTGATTGTAGACATTTTTATTTAACTAATAGTTTTACATTGGAGAACAAGGTTTGTACAAGGTTTGTTTTTGTACATGGGAATTTGTTCATCTTGGGGCACCCAGATCTTGGGGTCTGGAGTTTAGCATTTGAATACATAGGACCACCAACCCCATACAGTGTAGTCACTTATTTTTAATCCCAGTTCTAGTGAGATAAAGGAAAGTGAAGACATGGGGCAAACTGGGAAAGCATATTAGGTTATTTGGTGATCATCCGGCTATTGACAGACACTGTCCCATATAAGATTGTGGATGACACTTGAGGAATGACAGCTAAGGTTGACCTCTGGCCTCCACAAGCCTGTGTGCATGCATTCAGGCAAAATCCATCTGGAGCACAAAAGTAATTAGTTTATGATCATTCCATTTTGTCTGTCCTCCTTAGGAGGATTTACTTAGAAATGGGGTTCTATTTTGACTTCCTTTTTGTAACTGCCTAGTAGCAAATAAATGGTCACATAGAAAACAGAAATATAATAGTATGTCAGTGTTTGAAAAAGTATTTGCAGGTTAATAATACAACTCACAGCTGCTTGCAATCTGTTAAACCTTAAATGAATCAAATTCTATGTCTGGATTACACCGAGATAAAACATTCTCCTACCTTTTATTTTCTTGTTGTCTTTACACACATGCCCCAAAATAGCCTCCTTTTCAGGTCAAAACTGTTATAATGGGAGACTTCTGTAGCTTTCCAAACAAAGAGCACAGTTACAGAAGATTCTCACATAATCAAAGGTGGGTATTTCTAGCGAGATCAAAAGAGACAGTGAAGTGGATAGCAGGTGTGTCAGCCTTCTAGGAAGAACTGAGATTACAATTAAACACCAAATGAGTCTTTGTGAAGCCAGCTTCCTGAGCAGATGAGCACTACAAAAACCACAGGGACATAAAGTGGCTAGGGGCTGCCTCTGAAAGGGTGGGCACATGGGCATCGGCCCCTAATCTTGAACTTTTTTGAAGAGAAAGAGATTCTATAGACACAACAGAGTCCAAACAATTATGCAAATGTGGGAAACTCCAGGAGGAGATAAAAGATCAGAAAGCTTAACAAAGGCCCTTGTACTGGTAGAGGTTCTCTTTTATCCATCCAAGTAACATCAACACAGTACTTGAAAAAGAAAAAGAGACAGAAGTGCTACTGAAGCCTCAGAAGCAAAGGGAGCAAAGCTAGAGACCATCACTCCTTATCATTTGGCATTCTTACTGCAGATGTGAGAGCTACTTCAGGAGCAGAGAGTTAATGAGGAAATTCATGTTAGCCTTGTTAATTTCAGCAGCTTGAATTATTGAAAAATAGTTTTATTTTCTCTTTGAGCTTCTAATCTAGTACTGTTGGGATGCAAATATTCATAAGAGCAATAGGGGTAGTCAAAATACTTTTATAAAATAAGACAAAAAACAAACAACAAAATCCTTTTTTCATGAAAGTCATTATGAGAATCTGCGATTAATTGTTGTGGTTTGAATATGCTTAGCTCTTGGGAAGTGGCACTATTAGGAAGTGTGGCCCTGTTGGAATATCTGCGGCCTGGTTGGAGAAATTGTGACACCTTGTAGAGAGAATTTGAAATTTGTTAGTTCCCAGGCTCTGGAGTCTGGAAGAGAGCATCCTTCTGGCTGCTTGGGGATGAGACTCCCACCTCCTGTTTGTCTGCAGAAGACTGTCTTCTCTTGACTGCTTTTGAATCAAGATGTAGAATGTTTGGCTCCTCCAGCACAATGTCTGCCTGGATGTTGTTATGCTTTCTGCAATGAATTTAATGACTAAATTTCATTGACTGTAAGCCAGCCCAAATTAAATGTTGTTCTAAGAGTTGCTTTGATTATGGCATCTCTTCAGGGTAATGGAAATCCTAAGACAGAAATTTGTACCAGGGTCTTGGGTATTACTATGATGGTCCTGGCATTCTTTTGCTTGGACGAATGTAGATCTTGAGATTTTTGATTAGGAAATCAGTGGAATGCTTTAAATGAGGCTTAATGGGCTATGCTACTAGGAACTTGGAAGACCGCTTTACTTAGGGTGATTTGAACTGTATTAGCTTCTTTGGTCAAGAGTTCTCAAAAGAGAAGAATTTTAGTATGTGGCAAGAAGATGGGTAATTACAAAGCAATCCCAGCTTTATAATTTTTCATATTACAACACATTAATCAATATGATGTTAAATTGTATATATATAATTATATATGTATATATGCTTATATAATGTATGTGTGCACATATATTCTATACATATAGCTATTTTGAGTCACTACTAGTATATTTTTTCAATGGGCTTTCCAACTCATATTTCACAATCACATTTTCTATCACCCAAATGTTTCTCTATCATTTGCTATAACTTTCAATCCCCAGATGTAATTATTGTTTCAGAGACTTACTGCCAAATAAGCTCACCCTCTCTTTCTGAACTCTGGCTGGCTGACTGGATTCAACTGTTCTGGCTCAAACTCCACTCTAAGCTGATTAATTCAATCTGGCCTCTCCTAGTTTCTTACTGGATTGCTCTGCTTGGCCTCAAACTAACTCAGGCAATTTCTTCTAATTTTCTGAATTTTTCTCATTCTCTAAATTCAACTGCTTGTGAATAAACCCTCAAACTAACACAAACTTCACTGTACTGAATTAATTGGACTACACCAAAATTAACTCCACTTAAGGTAATTTCCTCCACAATGATTTCCAAACTGACTCCCAGTGGACTGCAGCCCTCTCCCTATGCTTCTCTTAAATATCTTCTAGTAGGATTGGACACATTCTATTGCTGACTCATTCTGTCAAACATTCCCTAATTCATCTTTTTGCCCCTCAGTTAAATTTCATTGTTTGGGATTGAAAGTGTGTACTAAGTGCATATCTGTATTCAAGCCAGATAACACAGAGCTAGGTCTTTGGATGTGAGCCCTTGCCAGAACAGTCTTACTACTGGATTAAAATTCCTCTATAATTGACTACTATTAGTAACCATGAACAAACCATTTATCTGCTATGCCTTTTAATTTATCAGCACAAATTGACAATAATGGAATTTTCCTTAAAAATGTTTAGTACGTATTAGATGGGAAGGCTCACACCAAAACTGCTGCTTGGTACATGTGGATAAGCTGTGGATAAGCTGTGGATAAGGGTTACTTCATTTCTTGGCTAAAGTCATTCCAAAACACTTGGTTTCATTTTTTTATCTGTAACAGAACAATAATTGTATGTGTCAATTTATTAGGATGAATAAAAATCATCTTCAAAGATTATAATTATACTTACAAAATATAATACATAATAAATATTTGTTTATGAGATACATTGATATTCTAATTTGGGGCGATAAATAATTTGAAATTTTTAATTGAAAATACTTCAGATTTAGACCTTAACCAACAATAAAATGAAATGAAAGTTACATTTTTTTAAATAATGAATCTGTTCCTGGAATCTCTGATCATACACAGAAAATGTAATTTTTCAAACCTCCTCAGTTGTATTAGAAGTACATACCTTTGCAGTGGACTCATGGACATAGATAATACTACTGCATTTGTGACTTTTCCTTATCATATGGAAACAGAATAGGTTTCTTCATGATAGGGTAGTTGAAAGGACTCTAGCCAGCCCAAGCATGACAAGTTTGTATTTGCCAGGCCTTTTCCTTCTCTCCTGTTCCATCTGCCTTGCAAAACTTTTAATATAATATAATATAATATAATATAATATAATATAATATAATATAATATAATATAATATTATCACATCATGTATCATATTATATCATGTTTATTATATTATATTCTTAAACATAGCCCACATGGTTAATTCCCTAATTGGCCACTTTCTGCTCCTGAGGTTGACCAAAATGTTCCAGCTATAAAAGTATTGAAGTTCAGCAATCAAAACTCCCCTTTTGCTCCCTTAATGAACATTCCCAATCAAAACATACTGCTGCATCTTTGTCGGCTCTAACAAAGACCGCCTCTGTTTTCTTTTTCTTTTTTTTAAATCACATCTGTAAAGGCATTTGCTATTCTGCCTGAGTTAGAAATCTGAAGTGGAAAGATCTAGATTCTCTGCAAAGTTAGTTTTGTCAAATGTTGTTTGGCTGGGGCACACAGGTGAAAGGATGTCTGGCTAACTCAAGCACATGGAAAAATTTTTTCTTGAAGTAGACACAGGTGAAAGGATGTTTTGATATAGCAAACACTTGAAAGGGTGCTTGATGAAGGCCTATAAATATGACCCACAGACAGTGGGAGACTAACACTGAGGATGGATTTGCTTTGTTCCACTCCCTATTTTTCTCTAAAGACATGCATGTATGGTTGTCCTTAGTTAACACTGTTGAGCTCAACTTGTGGTACTGAGAGAGACTCACCCAAGAACACAGCATAAGTTTTCTGTGGCACCATGCTACCTCCATGGCCTCACCTCATGACACTTTTGAAGGATCCTGCTATACCACTCCTGGGCATATACCCAGAGGATTCCCCGGCATGCAATAAGGATGTATGTTCCACTATGTTAATAGCAGCCTTATATATAATAGCCAGAAGCTGGAAAAAACCCAGAAGTCTCTCAATGAATGAATGGATACAGAAAATGCAGTATATTTACATAATGGAATCCTACTCAGCAATTAAAAACAATGAATTCATGAAATTCTTAGGAAAATGGTTGAATATGGAAAATATCATCCTAAGTGAGGTAACCCAATCACCAAAGAGCACACATGTAATGCAGTCACTGATAAGTGGATATTAACCCAGAAGCTCTGAATACCCAAGACACAATTCATATATCAAGTCATTTCCAAGAAGCAGGAAGGAGAGGGCCCTGGTCCTGGAAAGGCTTGATACAGCATTGTAGGGGATTATTAAAACAGAGAAGTAGAAGGGTGTTGAATGGAGAACAGGCAGAGGGAAGAGGGCTTATGGGACTTACGGGGAGGGGGGAACCAGGAAAGGGAAAATCATTGGAATGTAAGCAAAGAATATAGAAAAAAAAACTAACAACAACAACAGACAGAGTGAGAGAGAGAGAAAGAGAGAGAGAGAGAGAGAGAGAGAGAGAGAGAGAGAGAGAGAGAGAGAGAGAGCCTGGTGGTTTCTTCAGGATTGAACTGCAGATGCCTTCTGTCTGCTTGCTAAAAGGATTTTGATTAATGATCAAAATTTACATTTTCATATCAATTGTTTATAGCATTAAAGTCAGCTGAATAGAAATGTTATTTTTTGCTTTTTAAATTTTTCAAACCTGATGTGAAAGAGATAGTCTTTTTAAAATTCTTAACATTATTTGTTGGGTTTGAGTGTTCATGTCATCTCTGCATTTTATTAAACTGCCTTTATGCAGTAAGCCCCCATAATATCACAATGTCCCAAAAGGTATCTTCTGAAACTATCACATACAAGAAAAATGGAAACATTTCGAGAAAAGATTAGAGTAAACACTGTAATCCAGCAAGACAAGTACACACTCCTGTAGCTCTATGACTAGTGTGTGTGTTTGTGTATGTGTGTTTATGATAAAGCACATAACCTGTGATGAAGCATATGATCCTGTGAGGTACATGTTACATTCAAACAACAGGGAACACCAACATTAACAGGGATAGGGAAAGTACCAATCTCTTTCTAAAAATCTAATTTTTCAGTGAATAAAAATTCACTTATCTCTTTAGAACTCAGTTTGAAAGTGTGTCCTCATCCCATAAAGAAGTAACAGTCAAATACAAATTACAGGGTTTGAGTAGAAAATTCAGAAGGCACTCTGTTGCCAAGTACAATGTAGGTTTACAAACCCTGTGCTAGACTTTTGTTCTGTTCTGATGCTCTTGATTTGTTTCCCAAATACTTGTGTTGGCAGAGGGAAAGTGTTCTTCCTAAGTTCTTGACTAATAAAGTTATTATGTATAGTGATAGTGTCTTCATTATTCATCTTAACATCTCTAGTAAGTGTCCTTATGATTGGACTGTATTTCTCAACATGTATTTAGAAAAGTTATTGCATAATTATTGTGGTTGAATAAATATGTGGATTACAATGTTAATATTATACAGGTTTCATTACTGTAGAAATTTGTCAGAGATCATAATATGCTAATGAGCATTGCATTATTCCAGTAAGGGGATGTAATATGCATTCCTTTATGAAAATTATTTTCATTTTGCAGATAAAGAGAATAGGCCTAAATGAGTTTCATTTTGAAAGTTCCTTTTGTTCCAGCCATTTGCATGTTGAGAAATGAATTCAATATTTACAAGCAAGACAGGTATTACTATTGTCGTCAGAAAGCTGATGAAATTAAAGCTAAGAACCACACTAGTTCACTTGTCAAAGTCCACTTATCCTAGAAGTGACAGGATTGAGTATAAATTCTGGTCAGACCTGAGACAAAGATAAGTCACATTATTTTGATGGCACTCACTTCAAATGACACATCTAACTTTTACATCCAATAGCGAAGGGAACATTTGTCACTTTTTCCAGGTTCATAATTTTTGTTCTGGTCCTAAATGCAACACTCATGCTCTGTGTCAATATATGCTGCCCTTTTTGCAAGCAGCACTTTGAAATATCCCAAGCCAATACACATTCTGTCCTCTAAATCAATTCCCTACATTGCTCTCTCAAGAACTCTCCTCTCACTTAGGCAGCAAAGTCTCATATTAATCATGTTTTCTAATTATTTATTTATTAGAACAAGGGAGATGAACACCTGGCAACATTTACATTTGCAATTAAAGAAGAAGCCTCTCCAGCCAAAGTCTACTTTGTTATGTGCTTTGCCTTCTATAAGCAAGTTGGCTCAGTGTTGGGAAAGTTTTGTTATTACATATAAAATGATGATTTTCTGAATATAAACCTTTTCATACCTCCAGATATGGTGTATGTCAGAAAAATTTCCCTGTTTATTGTGAGACTGCCATTATTAGGAAACAGTGTTCTAATAATTTCTATTTCATTTAATCAATAATATCCAACTACAAGTAGCTTATGTAATAAAATGAAGATAAGGTAAAGGTAAATCTCTGTATAAAAATTAAGATTTTCATTTCAGTGTATATCAGGCTTCTTTCCAAAAAGATTATAACAGGGTCCTTTGTGATCAATTTCCAAGGCTTTCTGAACAATGGGATCTGTTTTGTGTTAACACGAAGTAAAGAAGGAAGTAAAGACTACAACATATACCATTTGAGGCTCCCAGTAGATACAGGCATCCTTCCTCATGCGGGGACCAAGTCAAGTATTAGCTCTCCAATTACCTAGAGTAATAAAAAGATAAAAACAACAACAAAAACAAAAACATGCAGCTCTTGATCACAGCTTATAACCAAGAGTACAAGAAAAGCTATAATCATGTTTTTTGAAAAGGCGGTATTTAGTTTGTCAAGTACCACAAAATATCAAAAATCAGTGGCTAAAAAGTGATTTTTTAAATATTAATATAGATGATGGCTTGGTGAAATAGGATAAGTATACAAAATGGGGATGGGGGATAGGAAAAGAAGTTCAGATAATAAACTTCTGTATAATGAGTCCTTGATTGTTGATATTTATACTGTAATCAACATTATTCAATATCAATCAATAACCTATGGTACTACTTCACCAAATTTGATGCAGGTATTACATATCTTGTACAAAGGCAACTGAGCTGAGAGAGAGGCAACTTAAGGGCTCTGCTGATTAACTCTTTAAAACACAAACTCCACAAAAGGCATTTACTGTTTCTTTTTCTTTCTTTCTTTTTTTTTTTTATTTTTTTGAAAAAGTAACAATTTTTATTTATTGGTACATTTTATTTGTATTTTCTATTTTAAACTCCAGATTTTATTCCCCCAACCCCAGTCCACCCTCAGACTGTTCCCCATCCAATAATTCTTCCCTGCCCACCCTTTCTTCACAAGGATGTCCCCTCCCCACACCCCGCCAGAACTCTAAACTCCCTGGGGCCTCTAGTCTTTTGAGGGCTAGGTGCATCTACTCTGACTAAACCCAGAACCAGAAGTCCTCTGTGGTATATGTGTTGGGGACCTCATATCAGCTGGTATATGCTGTCTAGTTGGTGGTCCAATATCTGAGAGATCTTAGGGGTCCAGGTTAATTGAGACTGCTGGTCTTCCTACAGGGTCGCCCTCCTCCTCAGTTTCTTCCAGCTTTTCCCTAATTCAACCACAGGGATCAGCACCTTCTGTTCGTTGGTTGGGTGCAAATATCTGCATCTGACTCTTCCAGCTGTTTGTTGGGTCTTTCAGAGGGCAGTCATGCTAGGTCCCTTTTTGTGAGTGCTCCACAGCCTCCATAATAGTGTCAGCTCTTGGGGGCCTCCCCTTGAGCTGGATACCACTTTGGGCCTGTCACTGGACCTTCTTTCCCTCAAGTTCCTCTCCATTTCTATCCCTGCAGTTCTTTCAGACAGGAACAATTATGGGTCAGAGTTTTGTCTGTGGAATGGCAACCCTATCCCTCACTTGATGTCCTGTCTTTTGTGCTGGAGGTGGGCTCTCCATGTTTCCTCTCCCCAATGTAGGGCATTTCATGTAAAGCCCCTCTCTTTGAGTCCTGAGAGTCTCTCACCTACCATGTCTCTGGTACATTCTGGAGGGTTCCCCCAACATCCTACCTCCCCAGGTTGCATGTTCCTATTCTTCTGGCTATCCATTAGGTAGTTCAGTCCTTTTCCCCTACCCAATATCTAATCATGTCCCCTTCTCTGCCCCCACCATCCCCTTTGCCTCCCAGGTCCCTCCCTCCCCCATTGTGGTTGCTTTCTTCTCCCTCGCAAGTGTGACTGAGGCATTCTCACTCAGGGCCTTCAACTTGTTGACCTTTATGAGCACTATGGACTGTATCTTGGGTATTCAGAACTTTTTTTTCTTTTTTAGCTATAATCCACTTATTAGTGAGTACACGCCATGAATATCCTTTTGGGTCTGACTTACATCACTCAGGATGATATTTCTAGTTCCATCCATTAGCATACAAAACTCAGTATGTCCTCATTCCTAATAGCTGAGTAGTATTTCATTGTGTAAATGAACTACATTTTCTGTATTCATTCTTCTGTCATGAAACATCTGCGCTGTTTCTACCTTCTGGCTATCACAAACAGAGTCACTATGAACATAGTTGAACACATGCTCCTGTGGCATGGTGAGGCGTCTTTTGGGTATATTCCCAAGAGTGGTATTGCTGGGTCATCAGGTAGATATATTTACAATTTTCTTAGGAACATCCAGATTAATTTTGAGAGGAATTGTACAAGTTTGAAGTGTTGCTCTTTCTCCACATCTTTGCCAATATGTGCTGTCAGCTGATGTTTTGGTCTTAGCCGTTCTGACTGGGGTATTGTAGAATCTCAGGGTCCTTATGATTTGCATTTCTCTTATTACTAAGGATTTTGAGCATTTTTAAGGCATTTCTCATACACTCGAAATTCCTCTGTTGTGAATTCTCAGTTTACTTCTATACTCCATTTTTTGTCTGGGTTGTTTGGATTTTTTTGGTGGTTAGCTTCTTGAATTCTTTATATATTTGGGATATTAGTCCTCTATCAGATATGGGGTTAGTGAAAATATTTTTCCAAACTGTATGTTGCTGATTTGTCTTATTGTCTATGTCTTTTGCCTTACAGAATCTTCCCAGCTTCATGAGGTCTAATTTATCAATTATGATTTTAGAGCATGAGCCATTGGAGTTCTGTTTAGGAAATTCCCTTCTGTGACAATGAGTTCAAGGCTCTTTTCCACTTTCTCTTCTATTAGATTCAGTGTATCAGGTTTTATGTTGAGGGTCTTGATCCACTTCGTCTTGAGCTTTGAGCAAGGTGACAAATATGGATCTATTTTCATTTTTCTACATATTGATAGGCAGCTAGGTCATCACCATTTGTTTAAGGTGCTTTCTTTTTTCCCTTGAATATGTTTGGCTTCTTAGTCAAAGATCAAGTGTCCATAAGTCTATGTTTTTTTTCTGGGTCTTCAAGTCTATTCCATTGATCAACGTCTCTGTACTATGCAGTTTTTAACACTATTGCTATGTAGTAATGCTTGAGGAGAGGGATGGTGATTCCCCCAGCCTTTCTTTTATTGTTAAGAATTTTTTTTCACTGTTCTGGTTTTGGTTTTTTGTTTTGTTTTGGTTTGGTTTGGTTTGGTTTTGGTTTTGGTTTTTTGGGGGAGGTCTTTTTTTGATTGTTTTGTTTGTTTGTTTGTTTGCTTTTCCAGATGATTTTGAAAATTTGCTCTTTCCATGTCTTTGAAGAATTGTGTTGGCATTTTGATGGGGATTGCACTGAATCTTAAGATTGCCTTGGGAGGATGGCCATGTTTACTATGTTAATTCTGCCAATCCAACAGAAAGCCAATATATACATGGAAGCTAAACAACTCTCTACTCAAGAAATAATGAAAGAAATTAAAGACTTACTGTAATTTAATGAAAATGTTGACACACCATATCCAAACTTATAGGAAACAATGAAAGTGGTACTAAGAGGAAAATTCATAGCACTAAGCACCCTGGTAAAGAAACTGAAGAGATCTTACACTAGCAACTTAACAGCACACCTGAGAACCCTAGAACAAAAAGATGCAAATACAACCAAAAGGAGTAGAGGCAGGATATAGACAAAAAAGAAGTAGAAGGCAGGAAATAGTCAAACTCAGGGCCCAAATCAACCAAATAGAAACAAAGAGAATGATATAAAGAATAAACAAAACCAAAGATGGTTATTTGAGAGAATCAACAAGCAAGATAGACCCTTAGCCAAACTAACTAAAGGGCCAGAGGCACTATTCAAATTAACAAAATCAGAAATGAAAAGGGAGACATAAGAACAGAAATTGAGGAAATTCAAACAATCATCAGATCTTACTAAAAGAGCCTCTACTCAACAAAACTGGAAAATATAGATGAAGTGGATGGTTTCCTAGACAGATACCACATACCAAAATTAAATCAAGATCAGGTAACCTATCTAAACTGGCCCATATCCCATTAGGAAATATAAGAAATAATTAAAAACCTCCCAACCAAATAGAAGCCCAGGACCAGATAGATTTACTACAGAATTCTCCCAGATTTTCAAAGAAGACCTGAAACAAATTTTCCTCAAACTATTCCATAAAATAGAAACAGAAAGAACAAAACCTAATTCATTCTATGAAGCCACAATTACTGTGATACATAAGCCACACAAGGCCCAACCAAAAAAAAGAGAACTTCAGACCAATCTTGCTTGTGAATATTGATGCAAAAATACTCAATAAAATTCTTGCAAACCGAATACAAGAACACATCAAAATGATCATTCACCATAATCATGTGGGCTTCATTCCAGGGATGCAATGCTGGTTCAGTATACAAATATACATTAATATAATCCACTATATAAACAAACTCAAAGGAAAAACATCACATGATCATCTCCTAAGATGCAGAAAAACCATTTGACAAAATGCAACATTCCTCATGGTAAATTATTCGAGAGACCTGAAATTCAAGGCCCATACCTAAACATAATAAAATCAATATATTGCAAACCAACAACCAATATCAAATTAAATGGAGAGATACTTGAAGCAATCCCACTAAAATCAGTGACAAGGATGCCCACTCTCACCATATCTATTCAATATAGTACTCAAAGTGCTAGCTAGAACAATAAGACAACAAAAAGATATCAAGGAGATACAAATTGGCAAAGAAAAAAATAAAGATATCACTATTTGCAGGTGATATGATAATATATATAAGCGACCCCAAAAACTCTACCAGAGAACTTCTCCAGCTGATAAACAACTTCAGCAAAGTGGCCTGATATAAAATTGTATCAAATTAATCAGTAGACTTCCTTTATATAAATGATAGACAGGATGAGAAATTAATTAGTGAAACAATTCCCTTCACAATAGCCAGAAATATTATAAAATATCTCGGGGTAAATCTAACCAAACAAGTGAAAGATCTGTACATCTGTATGACAACTTCAAGTATCTCAAGAAAGAAATGGAAGAAGATATCAGAAATTGGAGAGATCTCCCACTGTAATGGATTGACAGAATTAGCATTTACTACTTTTAAGTAAAACAGTTTCTTCCTTTCGTACAAACAGTTCCAATTGTATGGATGGTAAAATGAAAATATCTGTGTCTATCTATACCTGAATCTATAAATATTGAAGATCCCCAGAAAAGCAGAAAAAACAAAAATGATATATGAAATGCAGCAGAGAACTCTCATATGCTGTCAAGAAAAAAAGCCCTCAAATATGGCTATTGTATGAAGATGACTTCATTTGAATTCTTTTCCAGCAAAAAAAAAATGTGACAATCTACTGATCAAAGGAGCCAATATTATTTAAAAGAATTTATGAAATTGCAGCTATTTTGAACACCAAGTAAGTTGACAAAGGATAGGCTTATATCACCTGCATTACCTGAGGAGGCTACTTAGTTACAGATTTCTATAGGTAAAGATTTTTACTGTGAACATCACAAGTCATTAAAAATATAAAACTGTGGGCATTTTGTTCATTGACAGTCATATACTATAAAAATATACATTATGACATAAGAAGACACTTAATGACTCTACTCAGTACAGAATTGTGGAATTCTGTTGAACAGAAACATTCAAAAAGTTTTCTTTTTTAACTAAGGAAACAATCAGTGAAACCAAGAAATATACTATGCATTTATTAATCCAGTTTAAGACACAGAAAATAAAAACAAAAGGAAATCTCACCTGGTGGGAATGTTATGTAAGGAAATTTATTTCAACACATCAAACATATTTGAACAAAGATGCTTCTAGAAAGATACCAGGCACTTGAATTGCTCTCCTTGTGGGGAGTCAATTGCCCAACCTGAGAAGTACTTGCTACCTACATGGAGAACAGATGTTGCTGCTTTTGCTTAATGTGGTAGCAGGAAGATCGTAATGATCAAAATTCTGTAGTCTCAGATGGCTTGATTTTTAATGCTTAGGAACTTTTTGAATTTGTGTCTACCTGGAGGAGACAAGATTCTCTTTTATATCCATATACCATATCATCTTTACAGGACTCTGGATAATCATTTGCATGCATACATGAATGTTAGCTAAGCATTGCTCTCTCAAAGCATTGACTAATGCTCTGCTGACATGGCTTTCTTTTGTTATAGTTATTCCCTTCAAAGCCAACACACAAATGGCTGCATACACTTTGTCTGCTTATGCTCTTCAACATATTTCAACTTTATCCACCAAGGAAGAAAGTGATTCATAAGGTCAGAGTCCGTTGTGTTCTCCAAGAACATTGATGCTTCTCTGAAAATTATTGGCAGATCACGTGTAGTTCAATCCCTCTGAATCAAGTCAGATAGATTACTCAACTCTTGGCCTCCTTCAGACTACCAGATAATGATAGTTATAATCAGCCCATCAGCATTAACAATAATTTATCATACATTTGTGTATACTTCCAATGTACTTAGCATTTTTCCCACATGAACTGATTTAGTGTTTATTCCACTTACATAACTTAAAGGGTAAAGAAACAAAGATAAATTACATAAATCTGCTAAACATTTAAAACAATATTGAAGTTTTAAAGTCAAATACCATGTAGTAGTTATTGTAAGGAATGAGTAACTTAGTGCCTTTGGGATTTACCAAGAAAAACCTTAGAAGATAAAGACTGTGTTCAATTTCAGGCTTCAAAATAAATTATATCTATACTTTCTATATTTAAAGTAAAATTCATAATAACAAGTCCTACATCATGGGGAATCTTTGAATTGTAAGCTTAGATATGCAAATTTTGAGAATGATTTATGCCTGTTCAGTATAGAACTATCAAAATAACAGCATAATTAGAAACTATATAAAATATTATTACTACCATGACAAAAATTAGACAAAGCTATGAGAACTAAAGCATGTAGGTCTTTATTTGCCTTTTAGTTTATGTCCCAAACTAGGGTTGAAACTAAAAATTTTTATATCCATTTTTCCCTTGGTATGTCTAAAGACTAAATGATATCCATTAAATACCTGTAAGAAAAGCCATATAGTTATTTTTTTTTTTGTATTTTGTTGATGTTGTTGTTACTACTGTCATTTCCTTTGTTCTACAGGGACGTCAAATTATGCTTAGAAAGAAAAAATGTGAAAACGGCATTGTACACAATCAAGTCTTTGAGGTAAATAGTAAATATGTAAATCAGCAATAATTCTGTTTGAAAGAAAATTTGATAGAGAAGAACTGTGAGCAAAATGATATTGAAAGTAAATAAGAAGTATACCTTGAAAAGGAGATAATATTATATAGTCTTTCTGTTATTTTCCATATAAATCTTTAATTTTATCATAAAGTGTTTTTACTTCCCTTAAAAAAAAACTTATGGTTAATTTGGGTGTGATTATGTTTGGTTGTGTACTTTTGACACTGTGGTAAGGCTCTTCATCAGAGCAGAGAATAAGCAAACTGGCTTGATTATAGTAGCCAAGAAGTAAAGTGTTGTAGCTGTGGAATTGGCACTCAGTGTCCCCTTCAAGGAAACACTACCCATGATCTAACTACTTTTAATAAATCTAAATCTTTAAGGATTTTAAAACTTCTTAATAGTGACTCAGGCTTGGAGAACAATATTTCAGTACACAGCTATTTGGATATTGTTTGCAATCCAATTAATAGGCATATATAGCTTTTAAAATTCATAAAAATTAAAAGCTGAGAAAATACACATAAGGGTCAGCAAGATAGTTCTTGAAATTACTTTTCCTAATTTCTATATAACTGCAATAAGATGTAAGTGTATGAAAATAGACTGTAAATATATACATATACATTATATAATAAATAAATGTGATTGATAGATGTGTAATAATATATTACATAGATTCAATATATACATATATCATAAAAATATACCTATGCATATACATATACAGTGAGTGTCTATGTTAGGGGATAGATAATTAAATTAATTACCCATGATGTGCCCTATAAATTTTAGACATCTTAAGCAAGAAGGTAATATTTTAGAAACATGAGTAGATGAATAAAATGATAGATGTTAGAAAGTCACATAGATTTATAGATATAAAGAGCTAGATAATAAATATGTGTGGAGAACCAGGTAGCGGTGGCACATGCCTGTAATCCTAGCACTTGGGAGGCATAAGCAGATGGATTTCTGAGTTCGAGGCCAGCCTGGTCCACAGAATGAGTTCCAGGATAGCCAGGGCTATACAGACAAACCATGTCTTGAAAACCTAAATAAATAAATAAATAAATAAATAAATAAATAAGTGTGGAATGTATTAGTAACAAAAGGGGGGAATTAAATATACGCTTGGTCTATTCATTCGGTTTAACAATATTCAAGAGAAGAGTGGATTACCTAATGGGATTGATCAACTACTCTATTTTAGGGTATATTAATCCACATAACAACTTTATTCTGAGAATGGAAAATATGCAGTTTAGAGCTGAGGCAAAGGTTTCCATTGATAGAGGATGTAGCAGCAGGGTTGGAATTTCAGCAGGTCGGTTTGATTCCAAGTTTGATGCTCTTTCCTCAGCAGCAAGCTGCTTCCACAGCAGTAGGAACTAGTCTGCATCTGGTCTGTGATTGTTTGCAGTTTTCCATTTCGAAGCCACAGCCACCCCATGTCCCCACAGCGTTCCGCACACTTTGATTTTTCTCCCGATAGCTGAAGCAGATCCACTCACCTCCCTGGCATTCATGAGCAGCTCTGCAGAGTGCTGGAGCATCTGGCAATCCACCCAGCCAGAGTGACTGGGAAGTACAGAAAATCCCTCTGAGAGCAGGCAACATCTGTTTGATAGGCAATGAAAAATAAACCCATAATAAACTCATTTTAGCGGCAAAAAAAATGGTTTCTCAAAATGCTGATTACTCATTTTAGGCAAGTATAGTAGCGAAGGTCTACTTCACAGACAGAAAAACAGAGGGTCTGGAAACAAATGAGCAGATCCACAGAGTGAAGTTGCTCAAACCAAAAGCAAAAACACATGATGGCAGATGAGAAAGTATTTAGAAACTTTACAAGAGAACACACACCACCTGTGCATGTCTTCACATATATGGGCATGACCTGAGTGATCTGACAGAACGTATACATGTGGGGAATGAGCTTTGATTCCTAGCAATGCCTTTCTAACTGCTCACCGACAAGAGCTCTCCTTTCATTCAGACATCAAACCACTCTTTCCTTTATTCATTTTTCTCATGATTTCCTTTTCACTAATATTTATTATAGCCTCTAATGAAAACATCTTTTTATTACTGGTTGCCTTTTATAGATATCATAGTTATTATATTATAATCTGGAGTGGTTTTCTTAGAGAAGCCCAAAGGGAACAGTTTATCTATGATGGTAGATTAACATTTATTGAATTTAAGTCTCATAAGATATAAAAGAGTAAAACAAAATGGAATGAAAATAATTGAAGAGTGAAATTATCCTTGGTGATAATTACAGTGAATGCAAGCCAGACTGCTGACTGCAGAAAGAACTTTTTCTTTCTGTCTTTTATTTTTTATTATTATTCTGGAGTTAGTTAAAATGATTTACACTTGGTGATTTGCCCCAGAGGAAGCTATCACCTATTATGAGAAAGGTCAGGAAAAAAAGGTAAAGCAACACTATTCATGAGTAAATAAACAGAAGCCAAATAAACTAACCTACATATGAATTGTTTGTTACTCCCAATCTGCCAGATAAATTTTAATTCTTACTCTTTGTTTCATATTCGTGGTGTTCAGAAATTTTCATGTCAAAACAAGACAATTGAGCAAAGCAGGAGGGACAAGGCAAGTTGAGAAGAAATTTCAGGGAGAATATGGATGAACAGCATATATGAGCCATAGCTGATGATGATAGAAAATTAGAATATGATGCTCAGAAAATAATTAATCCCTCAAGACTGGAGCATAAAAGCATGGATCACAGACATACAGACACAGACATATACACAGAGAGAGACAAACACCTACTCTTTCTCTATTGCTTAAGCTGAAAACATAATCTTCACTTTATCTGGGGTACAGAAATATCCCTAATATGTATCAGTGAAAATCCATACTGATTCCATGACAGAACAGCATGCTTTCTCAGACCACACTACTTCTTTCAGTATTATGAGGAAACCATTTTGAACCACAAAAGTGATAGATCTTGGAGTCAAAGAACTTTGGACTCAATGCCACTATGCTTTGTAAATTCACGGACCCTGGGCAAGTTACATCTTAGCATAAAAAAAGATGAAAAAACTTTCTTTCTTTCTTTCTTTCTTTCTTTCTTTCTTTCTTTCTTTCTTTCTTTCTTTCTTTCTTTCTTTCTTTCTTTCTTCCTTCCTTCCTTCCTCCCTTCTTTCTTCTCTCTCTCTCTCTCTCTCTCTCTCTCTCTCTCTCTCTCTCTCTCTCTGTTTGTGCATGTGTGTAAAGATGATTTTTAATCCAGCAACATAGTCACTTTGGCAAAGTATTATATGCAAAGACCTTCTATGTCTATATGATCTAGCTAGAATACAAACAGGCCTTTAGTACCTGTTTGTATTAATTGTTTTAATCCCTAACAATTAAGATAAAGTTTGTTTGTAGAGAGAATCAGCCATGTTCGAACATCAAGTCTGGTTAAGAGGCAGACAAAGTTACCAATCAGAGAAAGATTTGGCAAAATAAGTCAGAGATAAGATATACCCAACTCTCAGGAGAACACACAGGGAAGAGAAGGTTTTTTAAAACAGCACAAGGAGAAACTGTGAGTCAGTTTATCAGTGAATGCAGTTCAGAGAAATTCAGACAATGGAGTGGAGTTCAGTTCAGTCCAGTTCAGTTCCATTTGGTGCAGTTCAGTTAAATGCAGCTGAGTTCAGAGAGTCAGAGTCAGTGGGTGGGGCATTTCTTTCCATACTGCTTCTGCAGTCAGTTCGTGGCTGTTGAGTTTGTTTGTGAGATGATTCATTTTGTGAAGGAGTTGAAACCAGAGAATGAGAAGGCCGATTTGAACAGATTGCCAGAGTTAACTTGAGGCCAAGCAGAGAAATCTGGTGAGAAGGTGAGACATGCCAGATTGAATCGGTCAGCTTGGAAAAGAGAGTTTTGAGCCATACCAGCTGAGCTGAACAGCCAGTCAGAGCTCAGAAAGAACTGAAAAGGGGGGAAGCAGAATCAGCAGTTTAACTTGCAGTAGCCAACGGTGGCAGGAAAATCATCAAAACTGTTAATTCCCATGACCAAACCAGCCAATGAATCTTGGGATCATTTTCTTATATGTTCTCTTTCTCCAATAAGAGCAAAAGTGTCCTATTTCCAAACCCATGTTCTCACTTGGAATTAGTTGTACTAATAGCTTTCATATTTGTATGTTACAGGTACTACCTCCATCAAAAAGCACAATCCAAGACCATATGTTAGCATCAAATGTCTGTTCTATGCTTCAGATATTTGCTGTGCAGTATTACTATGATATCTTACAGACTTTGACCATACCCTGAGGCACTCTAAGAGTTCTCCTTTCTATATCACCACTTTTCCCAGTTTTGAGATAGTTAACAGAACTCTGTTACCATGAAAGCAGTTTAGTCACACAAGGAGACTAGTGGGATCATCTTGCCATTCCTGGAAATTTTTCAGCACTTAGAACTAAAACAGCTAGACAATAGGCTTCTTTGCATCAATTAACCTGTTATTCCCAGTTCTCGGAAAAACCTTAAAAATAAAATCCATTTTGGCTTAACCTCCTTCCAAACCAACTAGGTTCTTGCATTGCTGCAGTACTCCAGACTGAAAAAGTACTAGATCTCCTAATGATGGGATTTGTGCCCTGCCCCAGGAACAATGCTGCTTCTACACTAACAGTTCTGAACCCATTTGAGATGAGGCTCAATGATGATGGAAATAACATGTAATGAAACTATTAAAATAGTTAAGGAAAAAATGAGACACAGCAAATGAAAAGGTAATTCATTAAGCATGAAGAAAAACTATTACAATATTATGTATTGCTTATCAACAATAATGGAAGGTAAAATGGTAAAAAATCTAATGGCATGGTTTGAAATCCACTACTTATTCTATTTTATTATTATTTTATCAACTGTTTAATGTGATGGACAAAGTTCTCATTCAGACTTCACCTAGTTTTCCCAATAACAATTTGTACATATTTCTCCCTGTATGAAAGAATACTGCTGGCCAAGAGCATAAAGTACCTATTTATGGGAGGATATGATGATTTTCTAACCCTAGTATTTGCTTGAACATTTTTCCTACAGTGTTTATCTTTACACCTATCCATGGCTGAATAACCACTGTGATGAGTTTTTTTGGGGAGCAGTGGAGAGTGAATCAAGTACAATGCACCCAACTCCAGTGTCCAATAATCCCTAGTATTCTGTAAATCAATAGGTGACCAATAAATAAGAAATCAACAAAGAGTATCCACTCCACCTGTGTATCCTCACCTTCAGGTAACCAGAGCCAAAGCATTAAGGGTATGACCAAACTGTTTCTTTCACCGTGAGATCCACTCCCATTGTATAAGCAGTGCAGTGTGAATAACCTGCTATTCATCCCATTAGTGAACCTTTGTTTAGGCCCATAAACACACTGCATACTATTTGATGTTTCACATATTGTTTTTTTGCTAAAACCTTTTGGTATTTGCTTTCTGGGTGACACAGACAGATTCTTTGGTCTGCTTTTTCTGTTTAGTTTACTTTCTTTCTTTCTTTCTTTCTTTCTTTCTTTCTTTCTTTCTTTCTTTCTTTTGTTCTTTCTTTCTTTCTTTCCTTCCATCCATCTTTCTTTATTTCCTTTATTCTCCCTTTTGGCTGTACTTTAAAGGCAAATATAACAGGAATGAGTCTCTTCTCATATCTTTTTTTAATTTTCTATATTCTTTGTTTACATTATAAAAGCTTTCCCTTTCCCGGTCCCCCCCCCAATTGTCCCACAAGTCCTCTTCTTTCCATCCATTCTCCTATCTTTCCCCCTCCCTTTTCTCTGTCCTGGTACTCCCCTACAAGGCTGGATCAAGCCTTTCCAGGATTAGGGCCCTCTTCTTCCTTCTTCATGGGAATCATTTGATATGCTAATTGTATCTTCAGTATTCAGAGCTTCAGGGCTAATTAATATCCACTTATCAATGATTGCATTCCATGTGTATTCTTTTGTGATTGCGTTACCTCGCTTAGGATGATATTTCCCAGTTCCATCCATTTGCCTAAAAAAATTCATGAACTCATTGTTTCTAATTGCTGAATAGTAAAGTACTCCATTGTGTATATATACCACATTTTCTGTATCCATTCCTCCATTGAGGGACATCTGGGTTCTTTCCAGCTTCTGGCTATTATAAATAAGGCTGCTATGAACATAGTGGAGCATATGTCCTTACTGCATTCTGGGGAATCCTCTGGGTATATGCCCAGGAGAGGTATAGCAGGGTCCTCCGGAAGTGTCATGTCCAGTTTTCTTAGGAACTGCCAGACTGATTTCCAGAGTGGTTGTATCATCTTACAATCCCAGCAGTGAAGGAGTGTTCCTCTTTCTCCACATCCTCGCCAACACCTGCTGTCTCCTGAGTTTTTAACCTTAGGCATTCTGACTGGTGTGAGGTGAAATCTCAGGGTTGTTTTGATTTGCATTTCCCTAATGGCTAATGATGTTGAGCATTTCTTAAGGTGCTCCCAATCCAGATGTGGCGACCAGAAGGCTCCCGCCAGAGGCCTCCAGATGGATCCTCCACTCTGCCAGGTCAGACGGAATCACCCGAGCAAGCTGCCTCCCATGTTCCATCTGGGCTATTCCTACTGCCTCTGGCCACCTCTCATGGCCATGGTCTCTTGGTCCACCTACTCTCTGGCATCTTTCTCAACCCTGAGATTTAACCTCACACCAGACAACCTGGGCCACACGCCCCATCTCCTCTTCTCATATCTTGAGGAACTGCCTATCATATATAAGACCTCAGTGAGTTTCTGCCATCTGCTATCAGGACCCTTTGAAACTGATCCTCCATCAGGACAAATGATGACAGGCCTGATCTCAAGATGGACTGAGGCACATGAAGACAGACGTTTATTTCAAAGTAACGATGGTCATATCCAACCTCAAAGAAACATCTAGGTGATGCTTTTAAGCTGTCACTACTTTACCAAAGTACCAAATAAATAAAATACAAGTCATTGTGTTTGACACAAATCACAAATAGAAATTTCCTATTGTTAGTATCAGAACATTCTAGACTATTCTCTTAAAACATAACTTGCGGTGCTCTGGTGAGTCCGGCATTGCAGAGCAGAGGATTCAGCCCTGAGGCCTCTGGTAGGAGCCTTCAGGCCTCCGCTTCGGGATCTGGAACAGTCTGGGCCCCTGCACCCAGTCTCCAGGCAGTGCAGGAGGTTAGCTGTGTACCTGGCGAACAGCTGCAAAGAGGAAGCTTGCATTGGCGAGTCCAGCATTGACAATAAGACCAACTTACACCAGTGAGAACTAGATGGAAAAAGGCAAATGTAGGAATGTTACTAACAGAAATCAAAGCAATATGGCAGCATCTGAACCCATTTCTCCATTAGTAGCATGTCCTGGATATCCCAACACACCAGAAAAAAAAATTGGATTTAAAATCACTGGTCATGATGCTGCTACAGGATCACATGAAGGACACAAATAAATCTCTTAAAGAAATTCAGGAGAAAATGGATCAAAGGTTAGAAGCTCTTATGAGGGACACACAAAAATCTTTGAAAGAAATTCAGGAGAATTCAGAAGCCAATAAGGAGGAAACGCAAAAAAAATCACTTAAAGAGATACAGGAGAACTTTGGTTAGCTGGATGAGACCATGAAAGAGGAAACACAAAAATCTCTTAAAGAATTACAGGAAAACACAAACAAGCAAGTGAAGGAGCTAAGCAAAACCATCCAGGATCTAAAATCAGAAGTAGAAGAAACTAAGAAATCTCAGAAGGAGACAACTTTGACGATAGAAAACTTTGGGAAGAAATCAGGGGTCATAGATGAAAATATCAACAACAGAATACAAGAGATAGAAGAAAGAATCTCAGATGCTGAAGATACCATAGAAACCATGGACTCAACAGTGAAAGAAAATGCAAAATGCAAAAAGCTTGTAACCCAAAACATCCAGGAAATCCAGGACACAATGAGAAACCAAACCTAAGAATTATAGGCATAGATGAAAGTGAAGATTTACAACTTAAAGGACCAGCAAATATCTTCAATAAAATTATGGAAGAAAACTTCCTTAACCTAAAGAGAGATGCCCATGAATATACAAGAAGCCTACAGAATTCCAAAAAGACTGGACCAGAACAGAAATACCTCCCGTCACATCATAATCAAAACCCCAAATGTACTAAACAAAGAAAGAATATTAAAGGCAGTAAGAGAAAAAGGCTAAGTAACATATAAAGGAAGACCAATCAGTATCACACCAGATTTCTCACTAGAGACTATGAAAGCTAGAAGATCCAGGGCAGAACTCATGCAGACTCTAAGAGAACACAAATGCCAGCCCAAACTACTATACCCAACAAAACTCCCAATCACCATAGATGGAGAAACTAAGATATTCCATGACAAAACCAAGTTTACCCAGTATCTTTCCACAAACTCAGCCCTACAAAGGATAATAGGAGGAAAACACCAATACAAGGAGGGAAACTTTACCCTGGAAAAAGCAAGATAATATCCCTTTTTCATCAAACCCAAAAGAAGATAACCAATCAAATTTAAAAAATAACATCAAAAATGACAGGAAGTAATAATCACTAATCTTTAATATCTCTAACATCAATTGTCTCAGTGCCCCAATAAAAAGACATAAACTAACAGACTGGATATGTAAACAGGAGCCTACATTTTGCTGCATACAGGAAACACACCTCAGGGTCAAAGACAAACACTGCCTTAGAGTAAAAGGCTGGAAGACAATTTTACAAGCATATGGTCTCAGGAAACAAACTGGAGTAGCCATTCTAATATCAGATAAAATTGACTTTCAAAAGTCATCAAAAGTGATTCTGAGGAACACTTCTTGCTGGTTAAAGGAAAAATACACCAAAAAGAACTCTCAATCCTGAACATCTATGCTCCAAATGCAAGGTCACCCTCATTAATAAAAGAAACTTTACTAAAGCTCAAAGCACACATTGTACCTAACACAATAATTGTGGGTGACTTCAACACTGCACTTTTCTCAATGGACCGATCAGGAAAACAGAAACTGAACAGGGACACAGTGAAACTAATTGATGCTTTAGACCAATTAGATTTAACATATATATATATATATATATATATATATATATATATATAAAACATTTCATCCTAAAGCAAATGAATATACCTTTTTCTTAGCACCTCATGGTTCCTTCTCCAAAATCGATCATATAATTGGTCACAAGACAGACCTCAACAAATACAAAAAGATCGAACTAATCCCATGCCCCCTATCAGATCACTATGGACTAAAAGTGGTCTTCAATAGCAACAAAAATAACAGAAATCCCACATACACATGGAAACTAAACAATATGCTACAAATGATACCTTGGCCAAGGAAGAAATAAAGAACTCAAAGACTTTTTAGAATTTAATGAAAATGAAGACACAACATACCCAAATCTATGGGACACAATGAAAGCAGTGCTAAGAGGAAAACCAATAGCACTGAGTGCCTCCAAAGAGAAAATGGAGAGAGCATACACTAGCAGCTTAATTACACACCTGAAAGCCCTGGAACGAAAAGAAGCTATTTTACTCAGGGAGAATAGAAGGCAGGAAATCATCAAAGTCAGGGCTGAAATCAATCAGGTAGAAACAAAGAGAACTATACAAAGAATCAACAAAACCAGAAGCTGGTTCTTTGAGAAAATCAACAAGATAGATAAACTCTTAGCCAGACTAACCAAAAGGCACAGAGATAGTATCCAGATTAACAAAATTAGAAATGAAAAGGGAGATATAACAACAGAAACTGAGGAAATTCAAAGAATCATTAGATCCTACTACAAAAGCCTATACTCAACACAACTGGAGAATGTGGAGGAAATGGACAGTTTCTTAGACAGATCTCAGAAACCAAAATTAAATCAGGATCAAATAAATCATATAAACAGTCCCATAACCCCTAAAGAAATGAAAGGGTTCATAGAAAGTCTCCCAACCAAAAAAAAAAAAAAATAGGCATGGGATCAGATGGCTTCTGTGCAGAATTCTATCAGAACTTCATAGAAGACCTAACACCAATACTCTTCAAAATAGTCCACAAAATAGAAACAGAAGGAACAAAACCCAACTCGTTCTATGATGCCACAATTATGCTGATACCAAAACCACCCAAAGATCCAACAAAGAAAGAGAACTTCAGGCCAATTTCCCCTATAAATATCAAAGTAAAAATACTTAATAAAATTCTTGCAAAACAAATCCAAGAACATATCAAAACGATTATCCACCATGATCAAGTAGGCTTCATCCCAGGGATGCAGGGATGGTTCAATATAAGGAAATCCATCAATGCAATACACTACATAAACAAACTCAAAGTAAAAAAACCATATGATCATTTCATTAGATGCTGAAAACCCATTTGACATAATCCAGCATTCCTTCATGCTAAAAGTCTTGGAAAGAACAGGAATTTAAGGCCCATACCTAAATATAGTTAAAGCAATATACAGTAAACCGGTAGCCAACATCAAACTAAATGGAGAGAAACTTGAAGCAATCCCACTTAACATCAGGGACTAAACAAGGCTGTACTCTCTCTCCATATCTTTTCAATATAGTACTTGAAGTTCTAGCTAGAGCAATTAGACAACATAAGGAGGTCAAGGGGATACAAATTGGAAAGGAAGAAGTCAAATTACCACTATTTGCAGATGACATGATATTATACTTAAGTGACCCAAAAACTCCACCAGAGAACTCCTACAGCTGATAAACAACTTCAGCAAAGTGGCTGGTTATAAAATCAACTCATGCAAATCAGTTGCCTTACTATACTCAAAGGATAAGCAGGCTGAGAAGGAAGTTAGGAAAATGACACCCCTTAAAATAGCCATAAACAATATAAAGTATGTTGGTGTGACTCTAACCAAACAAATAAAAGATCTATACGACAAGAACTTCAGGTCTCTGAAGAAGGAAATCGAAAAAGACCTCAGAAAATGGAAAAAATCTTCCATGCTCATGGATTGGCAGGACTAATATAGTTAAAATGGCCATCTTGCCAAAAGCAATCTACAGATTTAATGCAATACCCATCAAAATCCCAACTCATTTCTTCACAGAGTTAGAAAAAGCAATGTTCAAATTCATGTGGAATAACAAAAAACCCAGGAGAGCTAAAACTATTCTCAGCAGTAAAAGAACTTCTGGGGGAATCAGTATCCCAGACCTCAAGCAATACTACAGAGCAATAGTGTTAAAAAACTGCATGGTATTGGCACAGTGACAGTCAAGTGGACCAATGGAATAGAATTGAAGACCCAGAAATGAACCCACACACCTATGGTCACTTGATCTTCAACAACGGAGCAGAAAACATCCAGTGGAAAAAAGATAGCCTTTTCAACAAATGGTGCTGGTTCAACTGGAGGTCAGCATGCAGAAGAATGCGAATTGATCCATTCTTATCTCCTGTACAAAACTCAACTCCAAGTGGATCAAGGACCTCCACATAAAACCAGATACACTGAAACTAATAGAAAAGAAACTGGGGAAAACCCTTGAGGACATGGGCACATGGGGAAAGTTACTGAACAGAACATCAATAGCTTATGCTCTAAGATTAAGAATTAACAAACAGGACCTCGTAAAATTACAAAGTTTCTGTAAGGCAAAGGACACTGTCAAAAGGAAAAATTGGCAACCAACAAATTGGGAAAAGATTTTCACCAACCCTACATCTGACAGAGGGCTAATATCCAATATATACAAAGAACTCAAGAAGTTAAACCCCGGGGAACCAAATCACCCTTTTTAAAAAATGGGGTACAGATCTAAACAAAGAATTTTCACCTGAAGAAACTAAACCAGAACGGGGAAGTGGGAAGGGGTGGGTGGGAGGACAGGGGAAGAGAAGGGGGCTTACGGGACTTTCGGGGAGTGGGGGGGCTAGAAAAGGGAAATCATTTGAAATGTAAATAAATTATATCGAATAAAAAAAAAAGAAACTCGGATGTCTGAGAAGCACCTTAAGAAATGTGCAACATCATTAGTCATTTCACTTCACACCAGTCAGAATGGCTAAGGTTAAAAACTCAGGAGACAGCAGGTGTTGGCAAGGATGTGGAGAAAGAGGAACACTTCTCTACTGCTGGTGGGGTTGTAAGATGGTACAACCACTCTGGAAATCAGTCTGGCGGTTCCTAAGAAAACTGGACATGACACTTCCGGAGGACCCTGCTATACCTCTCCTGGGCATATACCCAGAGGATTTCCTGGCATGGAATAAAGACACATGCTCCACTATGTTCATAGCAGCCTTATTTATAATAGCCAGAAGCTGGAAAGAACCCAGATGTCCCTCAATGGAGGAATGGATACAGAAAATGTGGTATAGTTACACAATGGAATACTACTCAGCAATTAAAAACAATGAATTCATGAAATGTTTAGGCAAATAGTTGGATCTGGAAAATATCATCCTAAGTGAGGTAACCAAATCACAAAAGAATACACATCGAATGCAATCTCTGATAAGTGGGTATTAATTAGCCCAGAAGCTGAGAATACCCAAGGCACAATTAGCATAACAAATGACTCCCATGAAGAAGTAAAGAGAGGGTCCTGATCCTGGAAAGGCTTGATCTATCATTGGAGGGGAGTATCAGGATAGAGAAAAAGGAGAGAGGTGATTGGAGAATGAGTGAATAGAAGAAGGTTTATGGGACATATGGGGAAGGGGGGACTGGGAAAGGGGAAATCATTTGGAATGTAAATAAGGAATATAGAAAATAAAAATATATAATTAAATAAATAAATAAATAAATAAATAAATAAAATAGCTTGCTATATGAGAATCCTTCCATTTCTCTCAGAATACAGGATTCTGACTTATCTAATGAGTCAGATTTGTTTGCTGGGAATTAGACTCTTTTATATACGAATTTAAAAGTCCCACAGTGATTCAGAACTTAACTCAATTCATATATTTATATAAATTTCACAGTGACAGTCTATCTCTAGAAGTGAATGGTTCCAAATATATAGGCTTTCAACATTTTCCCCCAGGTGATGAATCTTTAACCTGAAGTTCCTTAATGCACTATAAATGCCCATCAGATAAAAACCTGGAATAAATATCAGTTTATTGCAGAACAGGTCTAGATTGAGATTTTTCTTTAGTATTACTTTACTAAAATTGTGTCTTCTGTATGTGTTACTTACAAATTGAGCCTTTTCTAAAATTATCTTATTTTGATTAAATTTAAACAAATGTGTCCTGTACAAATACAAAGTGAACATTAGTGTAATCCCATGGTATTAGATGGAGAAAAAAGTCTTTGTCAGCCTTGAGTTCAGTTTGAGAAATGCACATCCTTGCCAGGTGACAATGGCTTTACACGCCATCCAATTATATAACATTTTCAGGGAAAAGGGTTAAACTAATGGTACCCTTGAGTGATAATTTATTTTTCACGGTTAGCAGATTAATATTTAAAATAATGATATGAATAACTTTATAAATTTAAAGTTTAAAATTTGGATACCCAAGAGTCAATACAGAATACTTTGGTGAACTTTTTACAGATGCAGAGATAGGGTATAGAATAAAATCAGCTAATCTCATATTAAAAATTTTCCAATATGTAATTTAAACTTTATGATCAACTTAACATTGAAAGATGATTGTGAAATTATACATTTTTCCTAACTCATGTTATATATGATGGATTATTTGCTGATATTGTTTTGGTGTGGACTTTATCATGTTTCTGGTGGTTATCAATACCTTCTCTACAGGATTGTATTATATGCTTAGCATAGAATTAATTTGAATGTAAACTCTTTTAATTTCAAAGCAACATTTAGATAAAAATATTTTGCATTCACGCTCTGATGTCTTTAATGTTTAACATCTCAGTAATAAGTGGTAAATATTTAGTTTTTCCTCTCTGATTTCATAGCTTCTCTGTCTTTACCAGATGGAAATGCCATCAGATAAAGACTCAAACTGCTTGCAATGTTAGTAAGGGAGTGACAGGTAATTATTGCCTTAATTTGAGTGCTCACATGCTAATGGATTATTGACAGTTACTGATATCATTATAATAGACCACCAGGAAGATGATTCATAAATCCTCTATTTCCTCTGCTGAGATATGCAATTTCCTCTAAGGATGAAATACATCATTGTCGCTATAGCCTCTCAGAATATGCAGCCAGGGACTGGCACACTAATGAAGTAAAAAATAAAACCTATAACTGAAAGACCTGCTCAGGCTTATGTGCTGAGGAAATCAAATAAGAACATTTAGTGAGAGAATAGTATCATCCACAGTTCCATTTATGTCTGAAACATGACACATCCTGTGGAATAAACCTTCTTCTATGTTTTATGCAATATTATATCACTCTATCCTATAAGCTTATGCCATGAAACTGTGCACACTGATATTCAAAAGGAAATATGAACATCAGATGAATGACATTGTGTTTTAGTTTCACTTTTTTTGTGCTTAGAGTTTATACCAGGAGTATGTGAAATATTCAGTCCTAAATATATTAGTTTTAGACTAGTTCACAGAAAATTCTTGATACTTCACCTGTGTAATTCATATTTTTATGGAATTTTTATGTTTTATATTTATATATTTAAATTTTTCTTCGTGTGTAGATATTCTAATCTTCCCTTCCTGTGAGATCCACCAAAGGCAAAATAACGATTTGGCTGTATTTGTTACCATAACACTAATTTGATGTTATGTGGGTGATAACATAAAAAATAGTAAATTCCATATCTGAATGAAGACATTGATACTAAGAGTAGAAAAGTACTGATTTAGAAATTAACCATTAATATATGAAAATGGAAACATGATACTGTTATCTCAGCAAATGAGTTCAAAAGTTTGTTAATTTTAGTAACAGTGTCATTATGGCTGCTCATTCTAGAGTTAGAGATTTGGCCATAAGCCAGTGTTTCCCTGCTTCAAAAAATCTCACTAGGTGGTAGTGCTTCTATTACTAGGGTTCTGGGTCTTCAAGTTAGGTCTCTATCCCGGGCAGTTTTCTCACGCATCTATCCTGCGTTATAGTAGTTGAATGACAGACTCAGGCTGAGATCTGGACCACAGTCCCTATCTGTTTCTTCTCTCACAGTCTCTGAGCCATTCAGTTTCAACAGGAATGTTTGTCAAATCTCCAGGAGCAAGTGTTACTAGGACACAGAGTGAAAGCTTCTTGGCTTTTTATAACCCAAAGTTGTAATTCATCCAGCTATAGGTTTTGGCTGAAGCAGAAGTGGATGCTCTCAGACATAAGAAGAGAAAACATATATTTTATCCCTCAGGTGAACAATGCCTAAGTCTCATGCACTGAAGTACCAATTTCTACAGAAACATAAAACATAGATTGTACTCATATAGGAAAATAAGAACTCTGTTTTATGTCTGTGTGTCCATGTCCCTGTGCCTGTTTCTGTGTGTATTTGTCTATGTATCTGTCTGTCTCTCTCATTGTTTGTGTGTGTTTGTCTGTGTGTGTGTGTGTGTCTGTGTTTGTGTTTGTGTTTTTCCAGATCCAGAATGCAATTGAGCAAGAGGGACACATCAAAATGCACACATCAACCTATGGCCTCCATAAGTGAGAACAAAATTGTACTCTCACAAAGGAAAACATATGTAATATATGTTACATGAAGGTGAAAAAAATTGGTTTGTGCTTCTATATGCCGTTTATAAACAAATAAAAACTTAGGAGGTTAAGAATTAATTAAAAACATAAACACTTAGCATATAATGTGACATTAATTCATCACCTCAAAACCCCATAAAATACAAATAATGTTCCCTTACACAAACACATAGCTTAAGGGGACAATACACATATTAAATACACTAAACATATAATATTTCTCCATTAATTTTATTTTATAAAACATTGTCTCATCTTTACATCTTCTAGTGACACAATCTTTTCTACTTTGCCAAGATCAGTTATTTGACAGACATAATGCTTCGACTGACAGACATTTATCAAGAAAATCAAAGCTGTCAAAAGTTAAACGTTCTATATTTTCCTGCACTTATACCCAAGATAGGAAATACCAGCCCTAAAATATTGAGTTTTAGCTTAGAGTGAAATCCATGAACTTTGTCTTTGTTAAGATAATTAGCTTATTTAATCAATGCTTTATTAAACTCTATACATGAGGAAAAGCAAATAAAAAATTTACTGAGATATAATTTAGACAAATAGAAATATTTGGGTAAATGACCCTGGAAAGAGATGCAGAATGTATCATTTGGGAGGGAGAAAATGTATGTCTTAATCCCTTATTGAACAAATGAGAGGCATGGTTAACTAACCACGACATTCATGCTTCACCTAGATATGAAAAGATCTTCCCTAGAATTGCATGTTACTTAATCCCACCTATTAATTACTATTACAAACATGATGGAAGGAAAGAATGCAGAACTAACTAGCCCAGCCATTAACTACTAATAAACTTCCTATAATTATTTTTATTATAATTTTAATTGGATATTTTCTTTATTTACATTTCAAATGTTATAGCCCTTCCCAGTTCCCCCCAAAACCCCGTATCCCATCCCCCATCCCCTGCTTCTATGAGGGTGTTCCATGGACCACCCAACCACCCACTCCTTCCTCCTAGCCCTAGAATTCTCCTACACTGGAGCATCAAACCATCACAGGTCTAAGAGCCTCTCCTCCCATTGATGCCTGACAAGGCCATCCTCTGCTGCATATGCAGCTGGAGCCATGGGTCTCTCCATGTGCACTCTTGGTTGGTGGTTTAGTCCCTATGAAAACCAGAAATAATGCGTAAGCAAATGAGTATTCAACTTAACACACATGCCAGATTCTATTTCAATGAAAAAACACAGCCCAGAACTGAGAATGAAGACATGCCAACTACACATTGGGGGCAGTATTAGAAGCCTTGATTTGATTAGAAGTTATGTAAATAGGAGGATGTTGTTGAAAGAGAGTAAAACTATGCTTTGGCTCAGTCCCAACAGAATTGTTCTTCTTTTTATTGATATCATTAATAATGATTTGTTTTATTTTTAAACATTCATACATAGTAACAGCTTCCCTCTTATGTATATTTCATTTGCCATGATTCCCCATTTCCCTGACCCATCTTTGTCTCCAGATGTACAGAGCCATAATGGGGAGTCATACCACATGGTAGGAACTTGACATTAGCCAAGGACAATCCCTGGCTTCAGGCTGGAATCTGATTTCAGGACTATAGGGAAGTAGGTTACAGCAGGAATTTTTATCCTAAGGTGGAGAAGCTCAGAGTGAAGGTTAAGTTCATTGTTCCTCCAGGTCTACGAATTCCTGAATTAAGCAGGTGACCCATCCAGCTGCCTGAGCAGTTGAGCCAAGGACCACCAGGCACCAGGTGAAGCTATGGAAATCATCCCAGAGTCTGGGGCGGGGGAAGGGCTTGCCCAAACTATTAAAAGGTCTGACTGCCATTAAAGTTAGGGCCTCGATCGGTAAAATATCGTCTTGGCCTTCTTTCTTTTCGCCCCTTCCCCATCTGTCCCTCAGCTTCTGTTCCAGCAACCCAGTTCATAGTAGCTGCAGGCAGCTATGGAATATGACATCCAGATTCATGCTTCTCCCTTCTAATTTGTCCTGGGTTACATTGACTTCTGCACTGTCAATCTCTTTTCCTGTCTTATCAACTTGTTTCCTGTTTCTTTAAGCAGATTACTCCCATACCAATTCACATGCTTAGCATTTGCAAGGCAGGAGTAACTGAAAGAGCACCTATAGTGTATGTTATTCTGATCCTGACCTACCTCACTAAATATAATATGTTCCAGTTCCATTCATTTTGCTCTGAATTTCATAATTTTAGTTTTCATTCTGTCTGAATAAATTTTTTGTGTGTATATATACCACACTTTCATTATACATTAATTCTAACAGATGTTTCTAACTACCCTTAAATAGTTTTTGTGTGAGAATAGGATATGAGAAATTCCTGAAATATAGGCAAAGGGTTAGCTATTTGAGAGATCAGAGAGCCTCTCTGCAAATACTTCATGTATCTAGAATACACTTATACTTGACAACATGCACACATATACACATATAATGATGAAGTGAATTTGAGAATAAATTGAGTCCAGTAGCAGAAATTTATATATAACCACAGTATGATAACCTGGAGAGATCAGACTCTTTGGTAAAATAGATGTTCTCTTGTGATTCCAATACAGAAGTGAGCTAAGAACTGAGAACAGAACTCTGAGCATGTGGACAGAAAGAAGTTCTCATGCTGAGATTCATATCCTGATCCTCAGAAAGCAGTCAATAAGATAGGCAATGGGCCTGAAGTCGACTTCTGAAACTCAAAATCCACTAGCCGCATACTTCCTCCATCAAGACAACACCTCCTCTGACAAGGATATGCTTCCTAATTCTTCACAGCAATTCATTACCTGGAAATTAACTCTGCAATTATAGGAGGCTTTAAAGACATGCACATTCATATCACCATGCCATGCATATTGTTCTTAGTTTTATTTTCCTAAAATAGGTTAACATTACACTGAGGAAAAGTTGTACAAAAGGAAAAGTTCTAAGGTGATTTCTAAAACTCTGATAGCATTCATCATTCATCTAAGAACAGAGAGGTAAAAAGCAGAGTATGTAGAACTATGAATTCTATTACATATTCTCTTTCACAGCATCAAGAATTAATATGCTTGTCTAATTTTATCCACATATACAAACACACATTAGAAAGTCTGTAAATACACTGGAGAGATAAATATAAACAGAATATGATTTGTAGTTCTGCTGTAAAAGGCTCTTATTCTAAACAGACAGCCATATAAATTAATAGATAATGATCACACCACAGGGAATATTATTCTGAAATTAACTGACCCATAGGAGGACAAAAGGTTTCATATGTATATTTAAAAATAGGATATTAACATTCTCAAAGATCTTGCCTCTCTGCAAATACTTCATGTATCTCGAATACACTTATACTTGACAACATGCACACATATACACATATAATGATGAAGTGAATTTGAGAATAAATTGAGTCCAGTAGCAGAAATTTATATATAACCACAGTATGCTTTAATGCTAACTCATACTATTGAGATATTTTTTTCTGCAGCTGGCCTACTTCCAAAATGGTCACCTCTGCTTGTAGTATTTTAGATATGTCTGCTACACAACAATTCTCATAATGCATTTGTTGATCTTTTAACAATTACACATATTGAGTGACCACTTTGTCACCAATACCTATGCTATCACTAATGACCAATAACATTGCTCCAACAAATACATTTTAAAAATGCTTCTCAGGTCAATGCTATAATTGCATCATCTCTTTTATGAATATACATTCATCAAATATCACACTCAGATAATCTTCCCTTTAAGAACTGAGTATGTATCTAATAATATGCTATCAAAAACCTGGTTGCCAACAAACTTTCCATTGTATACAACATATACAACATATAATGAATACATGGAACCATTTTTGTCTTAGAGCAAAATGCAAACAAGCATTTTCTAATTATTCTTTGCTACTCTTACCTCTACTGTATGTGACACACCATATATGCAGCCATAAGAAGGTAGGCATGGTTTAGAGGAAATAGCTGAGATGTGCATCCTGACCCACAGGCAGCTGAAAGTAAGTCAGACACTGTACCTGTTGTGGGCCTTGTGTTACACCAAGAGCAAAGGATATGAATGAGACTTCCTTTTGACCTTGAAGAACTCACCAAGTGATACTCTATACTGGCAATGAGTTCTTAGTCTTCTGTAAAAGTAATGAATTTATTGGAAATATTATAAGATGCTTCAGAGAAGTTGCCCATGAGAGGTCAAGAAAGAGCAAGAATGATATTAGGATTAGAAAAGGAATACAGGGAGAAGAAAATCTAAACTTCTCATATAGGGGAAATAAGAGTAGTGTCAGTCATAAGCTTAGGAAAACTACAGGATAAAATATATATTTGAGGGCCAGCAACATGGCTCAGTAGGCAGATGTTCTAAAACATAGAAGTTGAGAATTGCCGCCACAAATTTGTCCTTCTGTTCGCATATGTACTATGGCACTCATGTCTACACAAGTCTAGTATACACACACACACACACACACACACACACACACACCATCTTAAAATATTTTTAACTGATTAAAATATCTGGTGGAGCCTGCAAGAGGTCTGAGAGTAGTAAATTTACTTGAAGCCCTCAGTCTATGACAAAATAGCATTCCAGCTCCATTGTTGCACAAGTTATATTCTTTTTCAAACTTCTGAAATATTATATTCCACAGATTGTTCTCTCCAGTATTGACAAATAGTTAAATGGAAAGGAAGGTCAAAAAAGAAAATCAATGCAACTGTGCCAGACTCATTACTAGGTCAGCCTTGTGTTCTCTGCGCATACTCAAGCTGGTTCACTCTCTGGGTAAGGCCATTAAAAAGGTTGCTGGCTGGCTGAACTGTCAGCTCATGGAAAGAAAAATTAGTTGTTAAGATCTACATATACTACAAAAAAAAAAAAAACTGAAGTGAAACCTCAGGTATAGTATCTCTAATTCCATTTTCAATTATCATTAGAAACAAATCAAGGATGGAACAAGTCATGGCTCAAAATTTGCAGCGGGACAGATCTTGAGCAGGGCATGTAAGTCAATATCCCCTCGTCCTTCATTTTACTAAAATGCAACTGTTGCATCCAGGAGTCAAGTGGCTTGCAGAGGTGAGCAATTAAACTAAAGGGCTGAGCCTAAGCATGGTCCCATTAGGAAGTGCTCTGAAAGCAATTCTCCAATCTGCTGGGTAACAGTGGGTCCTTTAGGATGAAATACTATTTGTTATTCTTTGTAAAAGATACCTTGCTATGCGAAACCTTTAATATGACTATATCATTATACCTACTGGTTTCTGGCAATCTTTACACATTAATGCATACCTGGATCAGAAAATCTGGTCTACACTCCTTAAATCAGCACCCTCTAACCCGTTGGTTCTCAGCTATAAACACACATCAAAAACACTGTGGAGCTTTGAGAACAATCGGTGATAGGCTGTCCATTCCTAATGATTATAACTTAATTGGGACAGGATGGCAACTTAGCCTGGATACTTAAATATCCTTAAATTACTTATAAATATGCTTAAATATACTTAAATTGCCCAGATAATTTTTATGACAAATCACAATGAATAACAATTGCTGTGATATAGTCTCATAGCCAGAGTTGAGTTATTGACAGAAGACCTTGTATGAAGGAGCAAGTGTACAGCTAATATTTACTCTTTTTCTGGAATAGACTACTGTTCAACTTAAGTATCTCTAGTTAAGAAGTCAATGTTAAATTGTTATGATAAATAATAGGGGTTGCTATGACAAAATGAAGGAAATATAGAAATAAAACAATAATTTCTAAATCTAAATGAATAGGTGCAACTGTTAACTCTCATTTTCATCCTGATAGTACTATCTTTATTATCAGCCTATTATCGGGGTATTGCTAAATAATGTCCCATGATATCAGGTCATTCTTCATTGACAGACAACAAAAGAATACACATGGAATGCAATCTCTGATAAGTGGATATTAATTAGCCCAGAAGCCCTGAATACCCAAGGCACAAATTGCATAACAAATGACTCCCATGAAGAAGTATGGAGAGGGTCCTGATCCTGGAAAGGATTGATCTAGCATGGGAAGGGAATATAAGGACAGAGAAAAAGGAGGGAGGTGATTGGAGAAGGGATGGAGAGAAGAAGGTTTATGGGACATATGGGGAGGGGGGATCTGGGAAAGGGGAAATCATTTGAAATGTAAATAAAGAATATAGAAAATAAAAATATTAAAAAATAAATAAATAAAACTGTACTTTTATAAGAAAAACAAACAAACAAAAACCCAACTTTGTTGTATCACACAAGTCCAAGTACCTCACAGGTTAAGATCTATGCAGTAACTTATAGGAGGAGGCGGGTGGATTTTTCTCTACATTTATTCACACACATTTACTGAGGTCCTGTATCTCATTCTTCACTATTATTTCCAGTTAGTCTATTTGCTGAAATTCTACAGCACAGGGTGGGTAACTTCCTCACATCTAATTGCATGTAAAGAAAAATAGATATTATTAGTTTTTTACATTAAAAACTCTTGACAAAATGAGGCAGAGTGTATACATTCCGCTCAGTTCCTTGTTTTCCAGTTTCTCAAATATCTATTAGGCTCATCAGGTGTGCATTAATTGAATACATATGATGACTTCTAGGAATCAATGGAACCAAGGGAGTGAAGTGTGAGGTACACTGAATTCTGGTAGTGTGCAAGGTACACTGAAAACGTCGAATGAAATAGGTGCCCAGTGATAAGTAGTTATTCCTAAGACATGCCCATACCACAAAAGGGCCCAGCCACTCATCAAATCCTGAGGTGAGAAATGGTAAAAGCCTTGTTAAACAAAGATGGTTAGTGTCAGATAGTGCAGAGAGGTCCCTGTAACACAGACACACAATTACACACACACACACACACACACACACACACACACACACACACACAGGGTCAAGAGATATAGCAGACTAAAGACATGGATTCTAGCTTTTCACAGGATGCCTTAATAGTTCAATCTTTGTTTACAAAGCCACAGCTCCCCTTGAGTCAACGGATTTATGTGGCGCCCTACCTCATAGGGCATGTGGCTTGGCTTTCATTTCTCCTGTTCTGCTTATTGCCCCTTCTTCTTGTACTGGATTCTATGCTGTTGCTTTTCTTAGTTGTCCAAAACCTGACAGTCAAGGTATGTCTACTGTAGCAGTAGTATAGCTATCAGAGAGGTAATCACCTGCATTCTGATTGAATCTGAGAGTGGGCATTTCATATCTGCTACTGTAGAGTTGGCACAGGGTCCCAAGATGGAGAGGTCATAGACCATAATGATGAATCCCTTGCTTCTGTTTTGGTAATGGCTAAATGAACATTTTTGTCAAACATCTCCTAAATAAGTTTGTAATGACAGAAAAGTGCTGCTGTCAATATTTTTCAAGGGAGCCTCCTTTTGCAACAAATGTTAGCTAATGCAGAGACTCAAGACTGGTTAGTTCATCCAAAAGAAGCCAGTATTAAGTGCTTTCTCCTCAATAGGATAGTCATATCACCCCTTCTGTAGCTCAGGAAACATCAGGGAAGAAGGGGAGGAAAGAATGAAAGAGCCAAGCTATAGAGAGCTGTGCCTCAAGATGCTGTCACTTAGGCATGACATGATTGTTGCAATTATGAACTGACCTGAGCATCACATGGTGGTTGCACTTATGAAGTCACCTGGTCATAGCATGGTGGTTTCACTTATAAACTCATAGCATCAGTTGCCCACACAAGACCTGCATTATACTGGGTCTGTTGTCAACATTCAGTTATGATTGGGGGATTCCCTATGGTACCTTTTCCTCCCACCTAGGAACTATTTGAAGCTTACATCTGCTTGGGGAACTAAAGTCTTGACTTATTAATCTTGTTGAGTGCTAGGCGTCACACATGCTTTCACAGGGGTTCTGATTAAACTCATTGGGTTTCAAAACAGGATATTGGAAGGGGGACTTGTTTGTAGGAAAAGTAGTGTTGGAGGTGAGAGGGTAATAAGACAGGCCTTGAGTACATTTTACCAGAATGTATGGCCCAAGGTCATAAAACTGTCAAACAAATTGACTAAAAAATTAGCTATTAAGGATATATATATATATATATATATATATATATATATATATATATATATATATATGTCTTGATTTTTTCCAGAAAAAGACAGAACCATTTGTAGTAATTTTAATAAGAATGTCCCTCATAGAATCATGAATTTGAATACTTAGTTGTCAGGGGTGGGAGGGTGAAACTATTTGATAAGAATTGTGTATGGCCTTCATAAAGTGGGTGTGTCCTCTTGGAGAAAGTGTGCCCCTGGGGTTTGAGGTTTAAAAAGACTGAGCCATTTCTAGTGTCTCTCACTGTTGCCAGGAGATATGGATGAAAGACTCTCAGCTATGTTTCCATAAACATGTATATCTGTGTGCTGCCAGGAACCCTGTCCAAATGATAACTAAGTCTCTGAACTGTGAGCTATAGTCTTAATTAATACCCTTTTTAAAAATATGTTTTCCATGATGTCACGTACCAGCAATAGAACACTAATTTAAGACAGTAGTCCTATTAACTTTATACACATATCTAATATAATATCTGTCTTTCTAATGATCACAGTATTTTTAAAAAAAGACATTTTGTTTTACAGTATTTGAAGAAATTGCATGAAGGAGGGAGGAAGAAAGAAAGAGAAGAAAGAGAAACCATACTGATAGACAAAAGGTTACTTCTCCAAAAGTTTACTTCTCCAAAATAAGTGTACTCTTAAAACATACATGAACACAAATAAATGTTTAAAAACTACATTATTTCTACAGAGCCATCTTTTCTAAGAACAGTATTTAGGGAAAGAAAAGATCTTTGTGTAAATATCCACACTCCCGAATTTCCATGATATACAAACCAAACCTTTTTTTTTTTAACAAGTAGTGGATTGAAATTGGCTTCAAAGGACATCTAAGCATTGTGTGTTGGTTTGATCACTCTGTTAATAATAGCCACTTCGAAAACATCATTGCATCATTATATATATATATATATATGTATGTATGTATGTATGCATATATACATATGAATATGTTTACTCATATATGTATATATTCAGTTTTCTACAAAATATGCATGTTAAATATATACTTCATAGACTATATTATTAACATCTTCTTTAAACAATTTTGGAGAAACAAATTAAAACAAGTTGTTAGATTATTTGGAACTAAAATAATAGTCTTCATTAAATCACATACAAACTATTATTATGAAGTCATTGTATAACTAAAACAATTAAATTTTGATCTGAATACTTATATACTGTCCAAAAAGTCACCATAAGTGATATATTTCTATAAATGGATGAGAAGTTACTGCTTGCTTTGCAAGTGAACAATGATATGAGACCATACTCAGCAGTAAAATAGCCACTAAATCAAAGGCAGCATATCAGATCTGTCTATACATAAAGAAAGTAACAGGGATTTTTAAGTGATCTGCTTCTGCTAAAATACACACATACATTTCATACTCTAGTACTGTGATTATGTTAATACATTTTCACATGAGCAAATAATAGGTCCATGGCATATCTGCCTTTTGTTTATTATAAAAAATAAAATGTCCCGCTAATATTGTTTCCTGTTTCTCCTCTCTCAATGCCTTTATCCTCTTCTGATAGACAGACATAAATTGAATTAGTAAGAAAAAAGTGTTTTCCCCTAGACTAGACACTACAATCCTGTTTTCAGACACTGTCTCTCTACTGCCATCATGTGGGCAGGATGGTATTTTGCAGCACTTTTTTTTTTCTCCTTGGTCACGTTATGGACATAAAGCAGGGGTCAGTCAGAAATTGTGAATCAGTGAAGACTCTAAAGAAGGTGTAGATCTCTTTGCTTAGGTCTTATGCATAATCTCATCATGTGATTCATATGAACACACACACACATTATATACTAGACAAGTATTCGTTATGAGGTAGAATAATTATGTTTCTATGCAGTGATATCTCTATATACCATAAGTAAAATGAGGTGTATCAGTGTCACCAATTAGTTTAAAAATCTGTAAAGTCATTTGGCCAATTATTGCTTATGATTTTGTAGGCTCTTAAAATTTAAAATAGCCTTGCCTTTTATCCTGTAACCACTCCACCACCTCCCACGTTGTCATTATCTCGACTATTTTACTTTTAATTCTTTTTTAATTAGATATATTTTTATTTGCATTTCAAATGATTTCCCCTTTTCTGGCTCCCCACTCCCCTAAAGTCCCATAAGCCCTCTTTCCTCCCCCTATTCCCCCATCCACCCCTTCCCAAATCCCTGTTCTGGTATTCCCCTATACTGCTGCACTGAGTCTCTCCAGAACCAGGGACCAATCCTCCGTTCCTCTTGGACATCAATTAATATGTGGATCATGTCTTGGGTATTCCACATTTCTAGGCTAATATCCACTTATCAGTGAGTGCATACCATGATTGATCTTTTGAGACTGGGTTGCCTCACTTAGTATGATGTTCTCCAGACCCATCGATTTGTCTAAGAATTTCATGAATTCATTGTTTCTGATAGCTGAATATTACTCCATTGTGTAAATATACCACATTTTTTGTATCCATTCCTCCGTTGAGGGACACTTGGGTTCTTTCCAGCTTCTGGCTATTACAAACAGGCTGCTATGAACATAGTGGAGCATGTGTTCTTATTGCATGCCAAGGAATCCTCTGGGTATGTGCCCAGGAGTGGTATAGCAGGGTCCTCCAGAAGTGTCATGCCCAAATTTCTGAGGAACTGCCAGATTGATTTCCAAAGTGGTTGTACCATCTTGCAATCCCACCACCAGTGGAAGAGTGTTCCTTTTTCTCCACATCCTCTCCAACACCTGCTATCTCCTGAGTTTTTGACCTTAGCCATTCTGACTGGTGTGAGATGAAATCTCAGGGTTGTTTTGATTTGCATTTCCCTAATGACTAATGATGTTGAACATTTCTTAAGGTGCTTCTCAGCCATCCGAAGTTCTTCATGTGAAAATTCTTTGTTTAGCTCCGTACCCCACTTTTTTTTATTCGATATAATTTATTTACATTTCAAATGACTTCCCCTTTTCTAGCCCCCCCACTCCCCGATAGTCCCGTAAGCCCCCTTCTCTTCCCCTGTCCTCCCTCCCACCCCTTCCCACTTCCCCGTTCTGGTTTTGCCGAATACTGTTTCACGGAGTCTTTCCAGAACCACGGGCCACTCCTCCTTTCTTCTTGTATCTCATTTGATGTGTGGATTATGTTTTGGGTATTCCAGTTTTCTAGGTTAATAACCACTTATTAGTGAGTGCATACCATGATTCACCTTTTGAGTCTGGGTTACCTCACTTAGTATGATGTTCTCTAGCTCCATCCATTTGCCGAAGAATTTCATGAATTCATTGTTTCTAATGGCTGAATAGTACTCCATTGTGTAGATATACCACATTTTTTGCATCCACTCTTCTGTTGAGGGATACCTGGGTTCTTTCCAGCATCTGGCAATTATAAATAGGGCTGCTATAAACATAGTAGAGCATGTATCCTTATTACATGGTGGGGAATCCTCTGGATATATGCCCAGGAGTGGTATAGCAGGATCTTCTGGAAGTGAGGTGCCCAGTTTTCGGAGGAACCGCCAGACTGATTTCCAGAGTGGTTGTACCAATTTGCAACCCCACCAGCAATGGAGGAGTGTTCCTCTTTCTCCACACCCTCTCCAACACCTGCTGTCTCCTGAATTTTTAATCTTAGCCATTCTGACTGCGTACCCCACTTTTTAAGAGAGTTATTTATTTCTCTGGGTTCTACCTTCTTGAGTTCGTTGTATATATTAGATATTAGCCCTCTGTCCAATTTAGGGTTGGTAAAGATCCTTTCCAAATCTGTTGGTTGACATTTTGTCCTTTTGACAGTATCTTACAGAAACGTTGTAATTTTATGAGGTCCCATTTGTCAATTCTTGATCTTAGAGCGTAAGCTATTGGTGTTCAGTTCAGGAACTTTTCCCCTGTGCCCATGTCCTCAAGGGTCTTTCCCAGTTTATTTTCAGTTAGTTTCAGTGTGTCAGGTTTTATGTGGAGATCCTTGATCCACATGGAGTTGAGCTTATAGCACAAGGAGTTAAGAATGGATCAATTCACATTCTTCTGCAGCTGACCTCCAATTGAACCAGCACCATTAATTACACATAAGTCATGCAATTTAGGCCTAGGAATGTGACCTTGCCACAGCACCTGTTCCCATTGGTTCCTCTTCTTTGCCCCTTCTTGGTCTCTAGGGCATTATCAGGTAAGAAGTTTTCTTTACCCAGGCACTTCCACCAGGATGTTTTGCCTTAGCACAAAGCTAGAACAAATAGATCAAGTCAACATGGACTCACATCCCTGGAAAGCTGAGTCAGAGAATACATTGTGTCTTTTGCATGTTAATCTCAGGTTCTTTGTCATTCTGATGGAAAGTGAACATGGCTTGCCAATAAATGCAAGTCCTGATTTCCTTTGGTTAATTGAAAACCCATTCTCCTGATTTTTAAAATTTTGCAAATTGCCTTAATCCCAACACACAGCTGTGGGTGGAGTACTAATCACAGATACTATATTCTAAAGCAAAGTTTCTCAAGCTTGTAACCACGGACCGTTTATATAGATAGGTCTTTGTCGTGGTCTTTATGACAATGGAATATTTGACCTGTGTACCAGAGGATATTTGACAGTGTACTTAGACTCTACCAACTGAATATAAGTTACCTCACCTCAGTAAGGCAAACAAGTGTCACCATGACTTTGTCACATGCTCTGAGAGGCAGCAGTTTCACAAATCATTGTGCACCAAGCCTAAACATCTAGATATCTTTACAATATGTACTGTTCAGTTCTCCCCCCCCCCCATTTTCCTAGTTGTTTGGATGATGTTTTCTCCCCTTCATTGAAGACACATTTCAGAACTTATTGAAGATCTTCAAATGACCTTGGGTTTCTATTCTTGAACATTTTATCACCTTTATTAGAAAATAATTTGTGTGATGACACGCTGCAAAAAAATTCTTTTTCCAAAACAGAATCTCCCAAAATACATTTTGAAAACATTTATTATGTATTGGTAATTTTTGTGCATGTATGTTAGAGGGATATATGTGTGTAAATATTTCTTTTTTTTTGTCAAAATTGGACAAGTGACAAATGATGCTGAACAGGAACATTCATGATGCACATTATTATCAAGAACTGTAGGTGCTTTCCAGGAATGGAATTATTTATAAAGTTAATTTTATTTGTCTCAAATATTTTGACTTTGAGCTGTCAGTGAATGAATCATTAGAGAACTCTGGTTAATAAGTCTTTCATTGAGATTCTCTGCCTCTTAGATTTTAAAAAGTTACGAGTCTTTAAAAGAGTTTTAAATTAAATGTATTATTTGTGTGTGCACATATTTATGTGTATGCATATGCACATACTTTGTTGAAGTCAGAGGACATCCTGAGATTTCTCAGACATTGATTCTTGAGACTATAACTCACATGATCAGACTTGGGACGAAATTCCTTTACCTATTGAGTCATCACTAAAGGTTGAGTTCCTTTTGATTTAGTCTTTTATAAAGTCTTGTTAGGTGGGAAAGTATATACTTTTGACCAAAGAGGTAATGTCGTAAAATCCAGTCACTGATTAGGTAGGCTGGCTTCCATGACTACAGTGTGTAAAGGGAGTGAACACTGAGAAATGATTAGAGAAAAAAAATGAGTTATTTATTAATCAGATCAATGCCAGAAAACACCAAAAGTAAATCTTTTAATCAGCCATAATTTTTCAATTATGTGTGCAGCCCCAATTTCTTAACAAAAGTCATGTTGAAACTTACATTTGTATTTTGTTAACACTAAAGGAAAAATCACTAATGTTGGCTTGAAAGTTTACTGCCTTTTAATTTAGATCATGGATTCCAGAATAAGCAGGACAGTGATACTTGGTTCATACAAAATATACTGTACTTGTAGCAGGAAGTTATGCCTGTAGAAGGAAGTGTCTATATATTCTGTGTTTGTTCAAGATGTAATGGCTTCTATTTTTCACCCAGGGATTTAGAAAATAGGGCAGAAAATACATCTAGCATGTCACATGCAATTATTACAATTATAGTAAACTGCTGAGAAAGCAACTCCACCTCCAAAGAGGAACTTTAAATATAACCCAAGAATACATCTCATCTTCATATTGATCTTATAAATTAATAAATGTATACACAGGCATACAAAATGAAAATTTACTCTGCAAACAAGCCACAAGCAACTATGCTCTGCAAACAAGCTCAGTGCTGGGAATGATATAAGCAGCAAGTCTCATGCATGCAGGTGTCACAGAGATTATTACTTCAAGGGCAGAAAAAGACTCATGAAAGAGAAACCAAGTCCTATTTAGAAAAGCACATACATCGGAGGAAGAAGGGAAAGGAATGAGTGCTATGTGAGCATCGACCTCCCTGGTATTAGAATAAAGGCTAACATCCTCGGTAACGAAGTAAAAAGTATGTCTCAGATGCAGAAAATACTTGCAATAAAGTTAAACACGTGAACGATGAGAATTAAAGAAAAGAGTGTCAGTAATAAAAGGCCTAAGATCAAGAAGTTATTTTAGGAAGAAGATCTGTGTAGTGAGTTTGCCTCTAATATGCATCCTTTGAGAATTGTTCGCATCACTGAGATTCAATATCCCTCAGCAACAATATAGTGGAAGGAAAACTTTCACAAGTTGAAAGAGATTTCAATTTATTATTGCATGGGATGTAGCCTAGACAGTTTTTATATCAACTTGAGGAGGAGGAATCTCAACAGAGAAAGTGCCTCCCTACGATCTGCCTGTAGACAAGATTGTGTAGCATTTTCTTGATTAATAATTAATGTAGGAGAGTGCAGCACTTGGTGGTTACTGCCAACCCTGAGAAGGGGCTCCAGGATTGTGGAAGAAAGCAGAGAGACAAGCCATGGGAAGCAAGCCAGTAAGTAAAGCATCTTCATAGGCATGAATCAGCTTCTACCCCCAGATTCCTGCCCTGACTTTTTGAAGGATGTACTCCAAGCTGTACCGTGTAATAATTCATTTCACCTTCAAAGTTGATTGAGAGCATGATATATTATCACAGAATTAAAGACTATAGCTAAGTTAGAAGATACAGTGATGGGAATGTCATTGTTTGCAGTTGGAGCATGTGGCCTCGAAACATGTTCACAGTTGGCAGACCATAGAGCAGAGAAAGATAGTGGGGATAAGAAGGGCTAGAAGCTAGTGATTCATGTTTATTAACCAGGATCAAAACCTAAAAGACTCCACAGCCTTTAAAATAAGATAATCAAATATATAAGGGAAGCTGGTGAAATATATATTAATGGAGATTGATAACACAACCCCTTAAAAAATAAGGAATTGTGGAATTTACATGACATTATGTCTTAAGTGGAATGAAAATTTAAATGATTACTTTGTATTTAATTAGTTTTCGTTAGTATGTACATGTCTGTGTATTTTAGTTAGAGTTTCTTTTGGTGCAACTAAATACCATGACCCAAAATCAAGTTAAGGAGCAAAGGCTTTATTTTGGCTTATACTTCCTTATTAAGCTCCATCTTTGGAGGAAATCGGGAAAGGAATTCAATCTGGGTTGCAACCTGGGGGCAGGATTTGATGCAGAGGATGAGAAGGGATACTGCTTACTGGCTTCCTTTGATGGCTTCCACAGCTTGCTTTCATTTAAAACCCAAGACTACCAGCCCATTGATGGTGCCGCGCACCATGAGCTGGACCCTCCCCACTGGATCACTAATTGAGAAAATGCCTTATAGCTGGATCTCATGGAGGCATTTCCTCAGTCGTGTTTCCTTCCTCTCTGATGACCCTAACTTGTGTCAAGTTGACATAAAAACTGCAGTTTCAGGAGGTTGTAAGATACCCAGCTCCTGTGCTTGGAACTTAACCCTGATCCTCATAGAGACAAAAGCAGCAGTCCCGTTTCCAACTCCAGTCTTAAAATTTTAATGTGGAGGATATCTTCAGATCTTGCTAATATTTCAGCTGCAATTATTTGGGTGGACAAGGTGTATGCAGAGCTGTATATTAGAGAAAAATCTAGAGTAAACACTAGAACACCATTGCCCAATAGAAAATATAGTGAAGCATAAAGGTTTGAGTCACATTTATCATTAAAATATTTAAAACTGAGATGAAATTGTTAAGCAATGGAACTTTCTATACAAAAAAAAAATACACTGTGACATCAGCTTTCTCCCTTAAATAAACATAAATTTGTTTAGCTGTTTTACTTTTTTCAAATTATACTTTTTCTTAAATCATTTTGTCAAATATCAAATTTTAAAAATTTCTTAAATATGGGGATATTTCTCAAGGCAAATTTGTGATATACTATTCAATATCTCACATAATATTTTAGGAAGTTCGGTAGACACTGCATAGACACTGTGAACACGGTATTTTAGAAGTTTGTCTTCCACGTTAACAACCACATCTCTTGCACGTAATCAATGTTTTATCTTTCTCCTTTGGGTTAAATTCTTCGCTTTGCATTTTAGAAAGAGTAAGGATTTTTATGAAACTACTAAGTATTAATAAGGGAAAGCAGGCTGGTCGTGACCCAGTTGAAGGAAAGCACTGGGACTGACTGATCAAATGATCAAATGAGAAGCTGATGGGCAAAGCGACTCAAAGGGTGAAGGGGCTTCCATTCCTCCCACCAAATACAAGGAAAGGAATAAATACAAGTCCTCATCTGAATTCACATACATACCTTCTCTCTATATATATCTATATATCTATCTATATCTATATAGATAGAGATATGGATATTGATATGGATATGGATATAGATATATAGATATAGATATGGATATGGATATGGATATGGATATGGATATGGATATGGATATGGATATGGATATGGATATAGATATAGATATAGATATAGATATAGATATAGATATAGATATAGATATAGATATAGATAGATAAATAATATACAGATATATATGTATATATGTATATGTGTATGTATGGTCTATGTATAAATACTATATTATATATAATATATATTATATACATATATGTTACTTGAAAAACTTTAACAAGTTAAGGTTCAGTTTTCACTGTAACTTATAACAATGGCTGTGTTCTATATTTCCATTTCTTCATTCTGAGAATATTTTCTCTTAATCTATCAGGTTTTTTTGGTTTGTTAGTGGTTTTGTCAAAGGTGATTATTTCAAATGCTTCCTGTGTTCTTTTTTGACTATGTTTGCTTCTTCATTCCCACACTCCAAACCTTGTTTGAGACAAAGTTTAAATGGTATAGTTATTTTTAAAAGGAGAAGGCTTGTGGAAGGAATATTTGAAGAACAATATATGTTTAAAAAATTAAATGGTCAATATGAATGGCTCAGTTGTTTGAAAATTGAGTGTCACCCAGGAACTATAAATTCTTAAGAATACAGAGACTGAAACTGGCCAAAATGGCTTCTTTTCTGCCCAACTGTTATACATCAAAGAACAGAGTTCAAGTGTAGATGATTTATAGGATCACACCGTTGTTACACAATAAAATCACGTGCAATTCCAAATGAAAGAGCCAAACACGTGGATGTTTATTTAAGGGTCTTTACTAAAAATAAATATTGATATAATTTTCAGTTATCATTAGCACTTTAAATCAATACAACTATCTAGGTAATATGCATTGTGATGTTCTTCATAAGTCCCTTCACCATGAGATTTAATACCAATGAATATAGTCATGGCGCATCCATTGTTAGAGGCATCAGATGTTCTCTCCTAATTCCTCATACTCAATTCCCTGACTCTGAGATCATCTATTCATCAATATCCTGAGACTCCATCACCTTGGACCAGGCCCATCAAAAGCACCACTGGAAATGTCACCAGGACTGTTTGCAATCTAATTAGTCTATCTTGGTGGTGCCTCAAAACACCACACACACACAGTCTTAATTGCTACTACCTCATACCCACTGGGAGCACAAGCAGAGAATAAGCAGAATCTGATGCTCCCTGCAACTACCATATTAGCATCATTTACTGCAAGATTGATGAGAGAAGCTGAAGCAACTAGAGGGAAGCAGGAAAGTAGAGGTTTGAGCTGTAGAAAACTTCCTAGGGCACCTAAGTAGAGCAACATCCTAACTGTCAATATCAGCAGTTTTTGGATACTAAAACAACTTTTACTTATTTTTTCACGTTCCCTAGCTGCAATGCTCACTGTCAATGAGCTGTACAAGCTTGGCATGTGTTATTAATATTTCCTAATAAGAAACTTCAAATGTGAAGCTGTTTTAATTTTTAAAATGTAATTTTATATAAGGCAACCAAATTATGGGTTTATTCATGTTGTTAAGTATATAATTTATTATATTTGTATGTCAGACAAAGTGATTACTTGAAAATGAAATGTTAATATTTTTAAACATATTTCAAGATAAGTATAATAAAAATTGACATTGCAAAACACATGATTATGAACCATCCAGAAAATTCAACTATGAATTTTATAAACATATAACAACAGCAATAGAAGGAACAAAAATCCTTCTATGTTTTATTTAAAATGCCAGATTATTTAAATTTGCTATAGTATCACATTAGTTTTTTAGTCTTCTATGTGTGAGCTTGTGTGTGTGATTGTATGTGTGTGCATGCATGTATAAAACATTGAAAATGCTGATACGTTCTGTTTGAAGATATACCAACTCATTCTTTGAAATAATGCAATGCATTATTGTTGCATGGTCAATTTTCTTTGCAAAACTGTTAAATGTATGTGGATAAAAAAAAAATCATAAAAAATCTAAAGAGTGCTGTGCTGCTAAGCCATGTTGTCAATCTATATAGGTCAGCTGCATTTGAACTTTGTTTACCAATGTTTAGGAGTTGATCAGTCCGGACACTTGCAATGTTTCTTCTCCTCTGTCCACTTGAGGATTATACATATTCCCATTGATACTACAGATTCAAAGCACTAAATCATTTATTCTGGACATTTAATTCTTTTTTTATTTGATATATATTTTATTTACATTTCAAATGATTTCCCCTTTCCTGGCTCCCCACAACTCGAAAGTCTCATATGCCTCTTCTGTCCCACTGTTCACCCATCCACCCTTTCCCACTTCCCTGTTCTGGTATTACCCTATACTGTGGCACTGAGCCTTTCTAGAACCAGGGGCTACTCCTCCACTCTTCTTGGACATCATTTGACATGTGGATTATGTCTTGGTTATTCCAAGTTTCTAGGCTAATATTCACTTATCAGTGAGTGCATACCATGATTGATCTTTTGAGATGGGGTTACCTCACTTAGTATATTGTTCTCCAGCTCTATCCATTTGTCTAAGAATTTCATGAATTCATTGTTTCTAATGGCTGAATAGTACTCCATTGTGTATATATACCACATTTTTTGCATCCATTCTTCTGTTGAGGGACACCTGGGTTCTTTCCAGCTTCTGGATATTATAAATAGGGCTGTTATAAACATAGTGGAGCATGTATCCTTATTAAATGCTGGGGAAGCACCCTAAAAAAAGTTCAACATCATTAATCATTAGGGAAATGCAAATCAAAACAACCCTGAGATTTCACCTCACACTAGTCAGAATGTCTAAGATCAAAAACTCAGGAGAAAACAGTTGCTGGCGAGGATGTGGAGAAATAGTAACACTCCTCCACTGATGGTGGGGTTGCAAATTGGTACACCAACTCTGGAAATCAGTCTGATAGTTCCTCAGAACCCTGGGCATGTCACTTTCGGAGGACCCGGCTATACCACTCCTGGGCATATACCCAGAGGATTCCCCAGCATGTAATAAGGATACATGGTCATTTAATTCTAAAACTACTTGTTTTCTTTAATATATTCAGAGAATCAGGCCCCACCTATTATCAAAATAATATATTAACATGGATCTTAATTAATAAGTTGACTAATATGTTTGCAATAGCCAATTTTGAAATATTTATTACTTTTCATCACACAATAATGATTAATTAATATCTATGTCTGTTATCTTTTGGCTCATATGAGTAAACTGCAAGAAATAAAAAACAACAATGTATAAATCTCATGTATAAAGCAACTGCTCACATTGTCAAAGATGGAGGGAAATAGGGGACAGTGGTTAACAGGATTGTTGCTCATCTATAGAATCAGAGCTAAATTATCTTAGTCCATTTTGTTCAGTTTCTAGATGCATGTAATTCCAGGTACAGGGGATTCAGTGTCTCTTATTTCCTTCTGATGGGAGAAGAAAACAAGGCATAGGCATGCACACACTCACACACACACACACACACACAGAGGCATTTGCACATGCATGTGTATGCTCACATGTGGGGGGATTAAAATATAGAGCTTCCTTTAAAATAAAAAGGAGGAAAAGAAAAAAACTTATTTAACTGTCCTACCTCAAGTAACTTAACTCAGAGATGCTCAAGTATGTTGAAGTTTATCTCCTAAGCAATTCTTGATCCTCTCTGCTTGAACATTTATGTTTACCATTAAATGCTCAAAACTGACAGTAGAAAAACTAAATTAAAATGCATTTTATTGATTCCAAAGCTAATCAATAAATATTGTATACCACATTTTGATGAATGAATTGTGACAATGAAGTATTTCACAGCATTGATGATACACTTTGGAATAGGCAAAGTATTTACTTGTCAAGAACAAAAGGACCTACAGGAATTAGTAAGATGGAACACCTAGCCTAGTGTGAAGATGCAGGACTTTTGCTATAATCATTCAGTATACAATTTAGTGTTCAGAATAAATGTGCATGCAGTAGAGTATCATAACAAGATCTTCTTAATTCTTTGTTACTTTACTACTTATTGTGAGTAAATACCAAACAAGTACTAACAAATTAAAAGAGAAAGAATTAACTATTTTGATGGTCCATGATTTTAAGGAAGGCATGACTATCAGAGGAACTCCAGGTTACTGTCACTGTATAAGGGAGTGCTTTCTCATATCTGAGAGGATAAGGAAACAGAGTTATTACTGTCATGGTCTAATCCGGGGACCTACTTCCACTAGTTAATTCCCACTAACATTCTTCATCCCACTAAGTAGGGACCATTGGTTAAAATACCGCAACTTGTTAAGTACATTTTACATTCACTACATGACAATCCTCTTTTCAGTAATGTAGATAAAGACAATAAGTAATGTCTTAGATTATAGAAAATGGATTTTCTATTGCTATGTTGAGACATCATGATCAAGGAAATATATAATACAAAGAACTTAATTTGGTCTTATCATTTCAGAGGGTTAAAGTTTATAACATCATAAAAAAAAAAACATCAGCATGAACTCAAGAGTTACAGCTTGATGTGCAAGCAAGAGTCAGAGAGAGAGGAAGAGGAACTCTGGGAGTCACTAGTGACATATATCCTATAGCTAGGGCATCCGTACTAATCCAAACAAACAGTTCTACTAAATCAATTTGTTCTGGTAAATGGACAAAATAGTCAGACATGAGCCTATGGGGCTCATTAAAACCACAACACATAATGAAAGGTCACTGCATATTACATTTGTTTAGGAAAACAATGACCTTTATGACCACATAGTCTCAGACTGAGTTAAGAAAAATATATGCGACAGCCTGATTCAGATACCAATTTAATAGCAAATGGACCACTGTTTTGCGAATACCTCAAAGTAAAATTTCTTCAAAACAAGTATGGTGTTTTGAATGGTAAACCACCAAAAATACCAAAAATTCCCATGAAAGCTCTTATTCATATATTGATGGTGACAGTGATTTCCTTAGAACTGCTGAATTTAAGGTGTTTTGTATGGAAAATACAGGCATGGGGTCATGGGATCGGGAAGTAAAAATACTCAGACAAGAAATAGTTAAGATTCATTCTTAAAATTTTCTTTTATTTACAATTTAGAATCTTTTAAGCATCAGGGAAAATGATTCCATGTCCCACATAATGTGGGTGTTCTGATAGTAGAGTCAAGTTAGATTAATTGTCATAAACAGAAATTGTCACTAAAGTTCCCAGCTTATGCCTTTAATATTGTGTGAATACATTTTATTTCCTAACATTATGAAACAGCCAAGAGTATAATAAATTACTTACCTAGGCCCTTTGAGGATTTTTGCATAATTTACCAAAACAAATTGATTTTAGTGGAAAAGCTGCTAATTTACATGGGTAGGAAGTGTTTTCCTTGGTGTGATGAATTTAATTTCAATTTCCCTGTTTACATGAATTCACTCCAGTAATTCATCACTGTTAGATTAAACTACAACTATGTTTCACTTCAGTAGGCCCCTAACATTCAATATATATGAATGAAAATAAATTATGCTCATGGTATGGCTATGTATTATACACAATACAAGATTGTTAAGGTGTCTTAAATGTAGTAACAATTTCTAAGATAACAAACAATGCATATGTAAAAATTGTAATTATGAGCAAAGCAAATTTGCACTCTAATTATTTTTCAGAGGTTTTTATTTAGGTTGATTTACAGGTTTTATGACTTTTAAGAGAGAAATCAATTAATTGAGCCCTCCCTGAATGCAGGAGTTTGTCCTGTGGTTGTAGTCCCAGCGGCAGGGTACATGTGCCCTGGTAGTTTCCACAATAATATCTTTACTTGCAGTGCTAAAATCCAAGTATATTATATAACTTTAGAACATTTAAAATTCTCTCATAGGTTTTAAAGATTAGAATTTCATCATGGCTCACATAAGTGATTCAGGGTTTGGGTCTCTCATAAGGCTTACCTACTGGCTTGGGTCCTAATCATCATTGGGTTTGAACTGAGCTAGAATTATCTTCCCAGTTTTTTTAATGCAGTATGCAAAAGTCTCTCTTCATTTCTGCTTTGGCTAAGATTTTTGTCCTTTGCCATAAACACTTCTCCTAAGGTAATGTCCTCACAGAATAGAAATTTCTTCCTAGCCACAATTTCATCTTGGCCCAGAATATTTTCAGCCTAAGAGACTTACTGCTAAATAAAGTCACACCTTCCTAGTCCTTTGTGAACTGTGTATGGCTGGTCAAATCAGCTGTTCTGTCTCAAAACTCCTCTCCATGCTGAATAATTCAATCTGTTTTTTCCCAGTTTCTCACTAAATTGCTCTGTTTGGCCTCTTCCTAACTTTGGCAATATGTTCTAATCTCTGGCTTCTTCTCGTAATCTGGATTGTCCTGTTTTCATCTATGTCTAAATTTTCTTTCTTTGCAAGTTTTATTTGTACAACTGTCCTGGTAATACTGCTCTCTCTCCATCTCTCTCATTATTGCTCTGTCTTAAGAAGCCTCTCTGTTTCTGACTCTCTGTCTCTTTTCTGTTCTAAGCTTTCTGTTGTTGAGAGAGTGGGTATACTCTATTCGAAGTCAAATCTTCCTCTGATTTGTCACTTTGTTAATTAGTCACCAATTTCAAATATAAGGTCTTTCTACAAAAGAACTTTAGCTTTATTGTCTGGGATTAGAGGTGGGTTCTGATGGTGTGTCTGTATTCCAATTAGAGGGATTAAGAGTGTGTTGCAATGTTATCCCAAAAAAACAAACAAACAAACAAAAACAGTACCCAAGATACTGTCCAAAGAACTCAAAACTGTCAACAAGCTGAAGCACCCAAGTGAGGATGCCTCAGTCCCACTTGGGAGGGTAAATAAACAATCACAAGTGGAAAGGGAGGCAGGGACCTGGGAAGGAAAGTGGATGGTGGTGGGTTAGGGAGTGCAGGGGCAAGGGAAACCTGATCTGGTATTGGGCAAAGGTAAAAGACTGAAGCCCTGAGGGTCAGCAGAACGAAGGGAAACAGGCAAACTTGGAGACCTTTGGGGGGACCTTCCAGAATGCTCCAGACTTGGAAGGTAAGATACTCTGAGGACTCAAGAGGAAGAACCTTAGATGAAATGCTCCACGGTAGGGAAAGGGAACTTAGAGAACCCACTTCCAGCAGCAAGACAGGGCATCAAGTGAGGGAGTGGGGGGTGCTGCATCCCACAGTCACAACAATGACTCAAAATTGTTCTTGTCTGAAGGAATTGCAGGGATGGAAATGGAAAAGAGCCCGAGGAAAAGAATTGCCAGAGACAGTTCCAAAGTGGAATCCAGATCAAGTGGATGTCCCAAGGCCTGACACTATTACTGACCACACTCCAGAAGTCCCATCAAGCAGATGAATGAGTCAGATGCACATATTTGCACCCAACTAATGGACAGAAGCACCTTACCCCTGTTGTTGAATTAGGAAAGGCTGAAAGAAGCTGAGGAAAAGAGAAATCCTGTAGGAATACTGGCAATCTCAATGAATATAGTCACAATTAATAAACGCCGAGATCTCTCAAACACTGGACCTCTAAACAGGCAACATGCACCAGCTGATATGAGGCCCCCAACACACATATAATAGAGGACTTCTGGGTCTGTGTTTATTCAGAGATGATGTAGCTAATCTTTTTTTTTTATTAGACATTCTTTATTTACATTTCAAATCATTTCCCCTTTCCTGGTCCCCCCCGCCCCTGAAAGTCCCATAAGCCATCTTCCCTCCCCTGTTCCCCAATCAAATCCCTCCTACTGTTCTGTCCTGGTATTTCCCTACACTGCTGCATCAAGGCTTTCCAGGACTAGGGGCCTCTCCTCACTTTGATGTCCAACTGGGCGTGATACTTCTGGAGGACCCTGTTATACCACTCCTGATCATATACCCAGAGGACTCTCCAGCATGCAATAAGGGCACATGCTCCACTATGTTCATAGCAGTCCTATTTATAATAACCAGAAACTGGAAAGAACCCAGATATCCCTCAATGGAGGAATGTATACAGAAAATGTGGTATATTTACACAAGGGAATACTACTCAGCTATTAAAACAATGAAGTCATGACATTCTTAGGCAAATGGGTGGAACTGGAAAATATCATCCTAAGTGAGGTAACCCAATCACAAAAGAACACACATGGTGTGCACTCACTGATAAGTGGATATTAGCCCAGAAGCTTGGAATAACCAAGACACAATTCACATATCAAATGATACCCATGAAGAAGGAAGAACCAAGTATGGATACCCTGGTCCTTCTTAGAAGGGAGAACAAATAACCACAGAAGAAGATACAGAGTCAAAGTGTGGAGTAGAGACTGAGGGAAAGACCACCCAGAGACTACCCCATCTAGTGATCCATCCCATATACAGTTACCAAACCCAGACACTATTACCAATGCCCACAAATATTTGCTGACCTGAGCCAGATATAACTGTCACCCGGGAGGCTCCGCTAGTACATAACAAATATAGAAAGGGACTCTCTCAGCCAGCCACTGAGTTGAGCATCTAATCTTCAAAACCTCAAGAGATTGGAGGTCCCAGTGAGTTTAAAGGTCAGGTGATGTAGGTGGTGGGGGAATACACGTGGAGATATGGGGTGGGGTGGAGGTATGGGATGTGGAAGAGTCCGATATTGGATGGCACTGGGTAGAGACATAAAATATGGAGTGTAAAAAAATTAATTAATTAAAAAAGAGTGTGTTATAAGGCTCAACCATACCATATTAAGAAACATGTTTTTCCACTAAATAACACAATCTAAAGGTTTCTGGTGTGATTAAATATCATGTAAAAGCAGTGGCCAATGATTCCTTTCCTGAGGCTTGGGGTGGGACTTATTTGTCGAAGTCATAGCTGGAAACTGATGCCAGATTTTCAGTTGGAGTTAACAACCAAAAAACTAGTATATTAATAACTGTATTTACAAGGCATTTTCTGGACATTTTATACCAAATGATTCCATTATCTGATTTGCTGAATCTGTGATTTACATAGTTATATTATTATTATTAAATAGAAGCAACTGAAATGTACCAAAGGCTTTCTCTCAAAAAATTATAGAGCTAATGTATGGGAAAGATGGGATTTAAAATCAAGGAAATTCCTCTAGAACTCAAAGAAGAAAGAATAGTTCTAGAGATGTGCAACAAATTCTACGAGCTGAGTTGGGTCTTCCTATGTATAGAGTTCTGTAGACAAGGGTGAGTACTTTGGAGGGCAACAGACCTAGATGCCCAAATATCTCTGAATCTTATAGAGAATTGACATAGAATAATGAAGTTGGTGAATGGTATTCATCTTTCTAGTGATTCCCATAATTTTTGTTTAGATTCTTTCATATATGGTGATCAATTCCATCCTTTATGTTTTGTCATTTAATTAACATGCAATTTATTTAAAGTTCATCAGGGTTGATGAAATTATCTTTAAATAAAATTGTAAGAAACATTCTAAAGTTGTAGTCTAATAGGAAGATACAGTGTGTTTTAAGAAATAATTTTTCAATTTATATTATTTTGAGAAAAATATTCTTATGTTGCTGACCTTAGGTGTTTTGTTAACAGATTATTTTTAAAAAAATTGCCTGTCTTCTGAAGTGTCCTTATTTATTGTTGTTTTACTTTTTGCTAATTTACAGTATGTTTTATTAGTTAAGCCAAATTTTAACTTTAAACATTTAACAGTGTTTGAAGCAATCTTAAGATAGCAAATCTATTTTACAAAATAGTATTTCCTTCTCAGCCAGAAAATAAAGAAAAATATATACCATTAAAGGGAAACAAATGTTTAAAAAGGGATGGAAAACAACTTCATTGTCAGAGTCCTAGCAGCAATCCCTATGTTTTATCTTTAAGATCAGCACTACGTAAAGCAGTCAGGGCAGTGCATGCTTATGTTGATAGCACTAAAGTAATGACAGGAAGGTCAGAACTTTAGGGTCATCTTTGGCCACATAGTAGGTTTGTTTGGAATCAGAAACAGAAACAGAAACAAAGAGTTATAGATAGATTGATGATAGATAGATAGATAGATAGATAGATAGATAGATAGATAGATACTACTGATAGGGGAGAGAGAGAGAGAGAGAGAGAGAGAGAGAGAGAGAGAGAGAGAGAGAGAGAGATTACAGGCAGATGATTAGTAGATAGATGATGGAAAGATAATTAGATAATAAAGAAATTATAGATGAGAGTTGATTGATAGATGATAAATGAGAGATGGGTAGATAGATGATAAATAAATGATATATCAATAGATGATACAAATAGTAATAGATAAATAGATAATAGATAAGTGATAGATGACAGATATATTACACATATATACACACATACATATATGATAGACATTTTTAAATGCTGACTAGAATTTACTGTTAACAAAGTGTGTCCTAACTATTTCTACTCCAGCTGATTCCCAGGAAATATGCGTAGTATCCTCATTTCAGGCAAGAGTGTTCTGGAGAGCAACAGCAAGCTTTACCTCAGGGAAGTTAGGAGACATTCTAGATTCACAAAATAGCAAGAGGAAAGGAAATCCCAAATAAGAATTATAGTAAAACAGAAGAGGAAGACAGTGTTTACTAGGAGGTAATGACATGGCTTTATGAATTGCAGGGTGTTGGGATATTTGCCAACATGTGGAGGAATGCAGATGCCACCTTGTGTGCTCTGTGTCTACTGTGATTAACAAGTTTATTCTCAATCCTGGTGATCTTTCTTCCTCAAAAAACCTCACCTCTACTTGTTCTTGATATCTATAGGAGCATGAAAGCCTTGCTCTTACAATTTCAAATCAATCATTCCTGGATGCCATGTTAGAGATGGTGAAACATTTCTACTATTCCATGGACTTACCTTCCAGTCAATCTCAAAGTCAGTTATGGAAAAGCTAGCTACTGGGTCATCCATACTTACTCCAATCAGAGAATTGCATGCTCATATAGAGTGTATCAATGAGGTAAAAGAATACTTTTAGAATACCATGTTTATTTAACATTGACATCATGAAGTAGCAATCATTTGCATATTTCAGCCAATTAAATATTATGCTGACATATTTAATTAATGCTATAAAGGGTATTCCAATAATTCATTCTCTTAGTGAATGAGGAGACCTATTGTATAGTAAAAAATATCTCTGTTTAATTCTCTTAATTTTTTTCCTGCCACTCAAATTGTGAGGCCTCTGCAAATGTTGTCAATTAGGGTGAAAGAAAAAAATTAAAGTCACACTTGAAATGCACTTGTGTTTGCTTTTGGAATCTGTGTATATCAAGAAAGTAGTACTTTGCATATTTCCTGTGTAACTAATGTCAGAGAAAAGTGAATATTTTAAGAGGTTATAGTGCACTCTTTTTCATTATTGAGGAACCACATCTGACAATGTCTTTTCTTTAAAAATGGACACTGCATGGGTTGTTTTAATTCAATTTGTGCATATTGAAATATTTATGGACATTTTTAATGTGATATTGATGAGGTTATGTGTCTGAGATGAACTTGGTATAAAAAAATCTACATTTACTTGGATTCTTGAAAATGAATGTCTTCAATCCCTTCACTTGTATTCATGTTTTCTAAGAACCAGTGTTTTTCAGTGAATAACAGGGAAATAATATCTCATATGTTAATGACTGGAATCAAAAATAGAGAATTTCAAATAGTGTCATGTGAACATTTTGTAAACTATTACATATCAAATAAATATAAACATAACCATATTGTTTATAAACTTGTATTATCTCAGCAAGAACAACAACAACAATAATATATTAGCAATAATATGACTCATTGCCCAAATAAATCTTACCATAATTGAAGAGGTATAGAATACATAATATGCTAGAGAAATAAAGCTAGCATGCAAAAATGACAAATCTGCATACAGTCATTTGGTTTCTCTGAGTAGATTTCTTGAAAAAAGAGTCTTGGAAACAGATTAAGGTTGGAGGAAGTAAAAAGTCCATTGCTGGATTCAAGACTGGGAATGCTTTTATGGAGTTAGCAATTCAACCCAAAGTTAAATAGACAAAAATGAAGTTTCCAGAAAAGAACCCAGATGTCCATCAAGAGAGGAATGGATACAGAAAAATGTGGTACGTTTACACAATGGAATACTATTCAGCTATTAAAACAATGAAGTCATGAAATTCTCAGCCAAATGGATGGAATTAGAAAATATCATCCTGAGTGAGGTAACCCAGTCACAAAAGAATACACATGGTATTCATTCACTGATGAGTGGATATTAGCCCAGAAGCTCAGAATACCAAAGATAGAATTCAAAAAACCAAACAAAGCTCAAGAAGAAGGAAAACAAAGTATGGTTACTCTGGTCTTTCTTAGAAGGAGGAACAAAATACCCACAGGAGGAGATACAGAGAAAAAGAGCGGATCAAAGATTAAGAAAGATCATTCAGAGACTGCTACACCTGGGGATCCAGCCCATATACAGTTACCAAATCCAGACACTATTGTTGATGCCAACAAGTGCTTGCTGACAGAAGCCTGATATAGCTGTCTCCTGAGAATCTCTGCCAGTGCGTGATAAATACAGAAGGAGACATTGTCAGTCAGCTATTGAACTGAGCACAGGTTCCAAAATGTAGGAGCTAGAGAAAGGACCCAAGGAGCTGAAGGAGTTTGTAGCCCAAGAGGAGCAATAACAATATGAATCAACCAGTACCTGCAGAGCTTCCAGGGACTAAACCACCAATCAAAGAATATGCATGGAGGGACCCATGGCTTGACCTGTATATGTAGCAGAGGATGGCATTGTAGGACATCAAAGGGAGGAGAGTCCTAGGTCCTGAGAAGGCTCTATGCCCCAGTACAGGGGAATGCCAGGGCAGGGAAGCAGGAATGGGTGGGTTGGTGAGCAGGGGGAGAGGGGATGGGTTAGGGCATTTTTTGGAAGGGAAACTAGGAAAAGGGATAGCATTTGAAATGTAAATAAAGAAAATATCTAATAAAAAAAGAAAAGATGTGATAGATAAGGAAAAACAAGAAAAAATTAAGTTTAACATTTCTTGAAAAAGTCACGAGACAGATTACCTGAATTCATGCACAGTAGGTTTCTCCATAATTGCTTCTAGTTAGTGTCACCTGCTTTATAAATGTGTATAAATGATCAACCAGAAAATATTTTCAATGAGCTCAATTAAAAATCAGTGACACACTTAGATTTGTGTCTGTACTTATCTCTTAGCCTCCTACGGCTTTGTTTTGTTTAGAGCCTTTTACAGAGAAGGACCTTGTCATCTTAGGGACATTCCTTTACAAATGCTTGTTTCATGGATCAAAGATTGATTTTTATATTTAAAAAATTTCATTACTAAATCAAATATTCTTATTTTCCCCCATGCAATCTTGTAGCATTTTTCAGTGCTTTGTATTTAAGTTGTGGTCTTGTCATCCATATTGAGTATATTTTGAAAAGGGATATATGTTTTATGTCTACTTTCACTTCTGAAAATTTGACTGTCTCAGCATTCTAGCAAAATTTGTTTACATGATTGTTTCTATTATCTCATCATGTCAGTGTTATCTTATGAGTATTCATTTGCATATTTTGTTTTAATGATGAGTTTGTCTCTACAGTCACTAGTACCATATATGCTCCATATGTGAAATGACTCCCACAGTCTTATAGACTTATCATGTAGTAATGAGACAGTGGTATTAGATTGGCAGGTAGGGGAAAGATGGAAGGTGATAGTGAGCAATATTTATTTTGGAAGTAAAGATTTTGACCTAGGCATTTATTGATACTTTAGTATTACTATCTACCATTAGAAAGCAGCCCTTTTGTATGCCCATGAAATGTAAAGCACTATGATATTAAGAGCTTTGATATCCACACACAGAATTGCCACTTTAAAATTGTGAACAAAAATACATAATTCTTCTTTATAAACTTTTTTTAATTCAAGTTTTGTCACATCTATACTTAATTAACTATACCATCAAAGAAAATCTAAAAAATCTAATAATATCTTTCAATTCAATATGTTCCTTTACTGTATTGCTATCTCTTCTCCTCTTTGGACATTTCATATCAACTCATAGTTACTTTTTCAATGTTCAGAAAATAATAGCTGACATTTTGATTTAGACTGATAGACTATATAATGGGAATAATATTGATACACTGGACATTTCCTGTCAATATTCCTGGACTGCCTGCATGTTACAGAATAAAACTGTATCCTGCATCCTTATCCAGTCTTTGACATGTGTCCTTCAACCAGGACAGTTACCTATGTTACTCTGTACCTCTTTCCCTTGCCTCAGATTGACTAGATTGACTAAAATAACATGAAGTTGGGTATTTCAACTTCTCCACTGTAAGGAATACATGTAAGCAAAATAAAAGAAATTACCCAGAGTGTGTTAGTGTGAAATGTGATAAGGAAACTGACTAGGTGAACTCCTCAGTTTTAAGTGACTAAAAAGATAACATGAAGAACAAGTCTGGAGAGTGTGTGTGGAGATTGATAATCCCAGTGTTAGATAAAGTGATGCTGCAGGCTTGAGCTGAGACTTAAAAAACCTGGTCTGACAGCTAAATGGGCTCATTTCTGTGAGCTCCAACAGAGACTGACTCATTCCTTGAGCCAGCCCACCTATTCCAGCTCTGGGCTGAGGTTCCAGTGGGGATGCAAGGCACAGTGCTCTTCCATCAGAACTAGGCTACAGTTCTTACTGGGCCACTGGTGAGTGAGTTTGTGTGTGTGTGAGTGTGTGTGTGTGTGTGTGTATGTGAGAGAGAGAGAGAGAGAGAGAGAGAGAGAGAGAGAGAGTGAATGAATGTGATCCCTTTTTGCTTTATATTTGTTCATTGTTGCTTATGAATAAATATTAGTGTAACTTGACCTACCAAGCCAATGGTACTTTCTTTCTCTCACTCTCAGCCCCATCTGTAAACCTGACTCCTCACATCCACATAGAATAATGATTCTGCTAGGTTCACTTAAGGTAGGCTAAGTTCACTTGACATTAAACAATAAACTCTGATTAAAGAATTTCTCCTAAATGTAAAACAATCTAGATTATTTAAATGGAATTTCTTTTCACTGGCCTCTGATGAGGAGGAAATATTTTACACTATTTCACTTGAGAACATGATGAGCTCATACAGAGAAGTCTCACAGAGTCTTGTGAATTGTACTGCATGGATTAACTCTTAAACTGGGCATACTGAGCCTTCAACAATTCACCAACCACAATCTCAACCTCTCTGCTGTAGTACTGACTGATGGCAATATCAACTCACAGGTCTTTATGCAGGTGGCCTGGTTTTCACAGTTGGTATGTACATTTAGCACAGTAATTCTTTGCCTTATGGCTTTGGGTTTTCTTTTGTAAGAAATTTATTTGATTGTTCAGCTTTTGATTTCATTCTAAAAAGAAGTGATAATGCCTGAATCACTTATAAAGAAATTAAGAATATAGCAATCATATTTGGGACTTGTGAGCTTATTTCATAAGAGTGAAATGAGACAATTATTGACTTAGTGGTAAACTGCCTAAGGCAACAGATTCTGAGTAACCCCTCTTTCCACTGACCAGTAGTTATATAGTACATATATCAATGTACATATATCAATAACTAGCATTCATTACCTTTCCCACTTGCAGTGTATATAACTGTTCATTCAACAGGCTTATTGGATTTCACTGAAAGCTAATAACCATGTGACTTCTCTAATGAAATCATATAGAATGTCATTTATACACATAGATCACTCTGATGTGTCTCTAGCATTAAAAAAAACATGCTATAGTGACATATTTCTAAATAAATTATCTTATTTGATTATAGGGATATTCTATGACATATAATTGTATTCATTAAACATAAACTTTCATAATCTTTATTCAAAAACTAACATGGCTCAACATGTAAAAGTTGACAAGGATTATCATGAAGAACATATTGTAAGTGAGAAGCTTATTGTAAATATAATACCTGCAGCACGAGATTTTAAAACTTATTTCTCAATTTTTTCTTTTTTTTATTATTCGATATAATTTTTTATTTAAATTTAATAATTTAAATGATTTCCCCTATTCTAGCCCCCCACTCCCCGAAAATCCCGTAAGCCCCCTTCTCTCCCCCTGTCCTCCCACCCACCCCTTCCCACTTCCCCGTTCTGGATTTGCCGAATACTGCTTCACTGAGTCTTTCCAGAACAAGGGGCCACTCCTCCTTTCTTCTTGTACCTCATTTGATGTGTGGATTATGTTTTGGGTATTCCAGTTTTCTAGGTTAATATCCACTTACTAGTGAGTGCATACCCTGATTCACCTTTTGAGTCTGGGTTACCTCACTTAGTATGATGTTCTCTAGCTCCATATATTTGCCTAAGAATTTCATGAATTCATTGTTTCTAATGGCTGAATAGTACTCCATTGTGTAGATATACCACATTTTTTGCATCCACTCTTCTGTTGAGGGATACCTGGGTTCTTTCCAGCACCTGGCAATTATAAATAGGGCTGCTATGAACATAGTAGAGCATGTATCCTTATTACATGGTGGGGAATCCTCTGGGTATATGCCCAGGAGTGGTATAGCAGGATCTTCTGGAACTGAGGTGTCATGATAATTCTCTGTTCTCTATAGCTTTCATCTATGTGACATTAGTCATTTGAGGTCATTTGGACATTTCCCAGACATTTGCTTCACTTTTCTGTATAATGAACATAATAAACTATGAAAGAATTTGCTCTTTTCAAGAAATCTTAAACTATTATTCTCAGATAATTTAACTTCTAGACTGTGTACTTATCTGATGATCTCAACTAATCTGTTCTCTATTTTTAGGTAAGGGTATGAATTCAGACAGGTGTGTAAAAAGTGATGACATGAGTGTGCTGTGTGAAATGAATTGGGACTCTTCATACCACTCTCAAAAGCAACTGTTCAAAAAACATTGAACCATTACTTTGAGCATTCTAAAGAGTGCTCAAATAAATATTTTGCTCAATGATGGCTGGAAATTCATGAAAGAAAACCTTATTTTCTCATTTTCCAATTAAGTAAACCAAGGCTTTGTAAAACTGCTCCAGAGAAAATAATGAAGTATTAACTCATAAAGAACCTACCCTTAGCTTAAATTTCATCAAATTTGCTACTTAGATAACACTTACTTGATATTTCTGTGAAGTTTGACCCAGAAATGTATAAAATACTCTGATAAGCCCTTTAGAACTATTATATTTTGTATAGCCTGCTCCTTATTTGATTTAGGTATCACCTTGTTCTTTTACCTTCATATAATATTCAGAATTCATAAATCAAGATATTCTTTGGCACTGATTGAAACCAACAGATGTCCAGGAAATTTCACACCCTTAATTGGCACTACCACAAATATCAGCTATGAAAAGAATCACATGCCTTATATAATGAATAGATCAAGTGCTAGATGTTATAATGCTATAGATCATATCCCTTCTGCAGGATCACCAAAATGATCATGAAATGCAAATGTAAAATGTTTTCCACAATGTGGATAAAATAAAAACATTTCAGTTTGTTTCAATTTATACACAGTAAAATGACAACCAAATTTTCTGATCACAATGCTTATTAGTTTATTTATACTGAATGCTGTAATGATTTTAGTTTGTTTCCTTGTATACAATATAATCATAACATCTTAGAAAATGGCATTAAAACTAATAAGTTTGGGAAGTTGCATAAGACCTACTGAGATTTCTAAAATAATTGCAATCTACAACTTTGAGTGGCATGCAAAGGCTTATCCATGTAGATTTTCTGATGGAGAGAACCTGGAAGAAATTGGGGGAAGAATGCAATCAATATATTTGTTGAGAAAAAATTAAATAACATTTTTAAATTTTGGCATAAAATGGATTTATTTATATTTTCATCCTGTGTCTCTGTAATATAAATAACTTTGAATCAAAGATTGAAATACTCCATGTACAACATACAGTTTTCTTTCAAAATCTTAGAAGTAGATATCACTGAGTAGAATCTTCCTTTCTTGATATCACAAGTGTTTCTAAGCTTCTAATGTGAATTAGGTGCCAGCAGCTCTCAGAGAAACTTCTAGGATTCTCGTGCCAAATTGTGACTTTGTGGCACTTAGGTTTGTGCACTCAGCAACAGCCCGTTGTCTTCTCCACTTTCATCAGTGAGAGAATGCCACGGAATGACTACTCCAATTGGCAAGTCGTCCAGAATCATTAGTGGGTTCTCATCCTTCTGATGTAACTCTGCTGTTACTATTTTAAAGTTGACTAAATAAATTCTCTAACAAAATAGAATCAGGTAGATAACCGACAGTAGATAGAAAGATATGTGATAGGTAGGTAGGTAGGTAGGTAGATAGATAGATAGATAGATAGATAGATAGATAGATAGATAGATTGGTGGATGGATGGAATGAAAGAAAGAAAAAGAAAAAAGAAAGTGATTCATGTCATTTATTCTGTCCCTCCAGAAATCCCTGACAAATACATCATATAATTAAACTGTGAGATAAAGCAATTGGTTAAAATTCTACTGAAAAAAGCAACCTTTGCCCCAGATTATCTTATTGCTCTCTCTCCCTTACTTCCTTCTTTCCTTCTTTTCTTCCTTTCTTCCTTTTTCCCTCCCCCTTTCCTTTCCTCCCTCTCTTCCTTTTTTTATTTCCCTCCCTCCCTTCCCTTCCTTTCTTCCTCCTTGATTCCTTCCTTCCTTCCTTCCTTCCTTCCTTTCTTCCTTCCTTCCTTCCTTCCTTCCTTCCTGTCTTAGTTATTTTGACTTTTGCTTTTTTATTTTGTTGTTGTTTGTTTCTTTTATATCCTACTCGCTTTGTTACTGAGAGATCATTTTTCTTGTAGCCTTTTAGGTAAAGTTTGGCAAAACTTGTAATCACACCACTTGTTAGAGTTTGTAAAGAAGTTACTAGAAGCAAATGCATGACAAAAGAAATTCAGACAATTCCTTTATTGTAAGCAGTTTCATGATCTGCACTTGTCTTGTTCCCCTCAACTCTTGTTACTATAATCACTATAAAAAGAACTGAGATAAAACATAGAGTATAGTGGATGGTGTGGAAAATGAATGGAGTTTATTACAGAGAAAAGACATCACAATGCAAAGATTTGGCACAGGTCAATCCGTAATGGAACTATTGTCTTCATCTACATTTGAGGCACATATTTACTATTTTTAAACTCTCTCTCTCTCTCTCTCTCTCTCTCTCTCTCTCTCTCTCTCTCTCTCTCTCTCTCTGATAAATACATACACACATTGATCTATTTTCTAAGGATTTGACCTATCCAAGTGGGTCACTCCTACATCAGAGAACAATGAGTTTATTTCTTTTAAGTCTTTTAAGTCAGAAAGGTCTCTAACTATATAATAATCTTAAGCTGCTTTCAGAGACAGTAATATAGAATCTTTACCTTTCAGAGACAATAGTACATAATGCCATATGTTCTTTCAGAACCACCATTATGACTTAGATCCAAGTCTAGTTATACCATTCCTGGGCATATACACAGAAGATTTTCCAACATGAAATAAGGACACATGTTCCACTATGTTCATAGCAGCTTTATTTACAATAGCCAGAAGCTGAAAAAACCCAGATGTGCCTCAACAGAGGAATGGATACAGAAAATGTGGTACATTCACACAATGGAGTACTACTCAGATATTAAAAACAAGGAATTCATGAAACTCACAGGTGAATGGATTGAGGACTGAACCACTAACCAAAAAGGGGTACATGGCTCTGGCCACATATGTGGCAGAGGATGGCCTTATTGGACATAAGTGGGAGGAGCAGCCCTTGGGTCTGAGGGGTTTTAATGCTCCAGTGTAACAGAATGATAGGGTGAGTAGGTGGGACTGGGTGGGTGGGTTATGGATAGGCAGGAGGAGGAGGTATAGAATAGGGGGTTCTGGAAGGGAAAACTGGAAAGGGGATAACATTTGAAATGCAAATAAGAAAATATCCTATAAAAGAAATGACCATGTTATTATAGTTATACCTCCAATCCTTTTATAATCTAAGTATATTCTTAACAATGCAATTATTGTTCATAGCAGTTTTATTTATAATAGCCAGAAGCTGGAAATAACCCAGGTGTCGTGAAAGAGAGGAATTGATACAGATAATGTGGTACATTTACACTGTGCAGTACTTCTTAGCTATTAGCAAAATGAATTCATAAAATTTTTAGGCAATGGATGGAACGAGAAAGTATCATCCTGAGTGAGGTAACCCAGTCACAAAAGAACACACATGGAATGCATTCACTGATAAGTGGATATTAGCCCAGAAGTTCAGAATGGCCAAGATGCAACTCTCAAACTACATGAAGCTCAAGAAGAAGGAAGACCAAAATGTGGATGCTTTAGTCCTTCTTAGAAGAGGGAACAAAATACTCAAGGGAGCAAATGCAGAGACAAAGTATGGAACAGAGACTGAAGGAAAGGCCATCCAGAGACTGCCACACCTGGGGATCCATCCCATATACAGTCACCACATGCCAACCCTATTTTGGATGCACAAGAAGTGCATGCTGACAGGAGCCTCATATAGCTGTCTCCTGAGAGGTTTTACCAGAGCCTGACATATACAGAGGTGGCTGCTTGCAGCCAAGTATTGAACTGAGCACAGGGTCCCTAATGGAGTGGATAGAGAAATGACTGAAGGAACTGAAAGAGTTTGCAACCCATAGGAAGAACAAAAATATCAACCAACCAGATCTCCCAGGGTCTAAACCACCAATCAAGGGGATACGATAGGGAGTTTCTGGGGGTGGAACTGGGAAAGGGGATAACATTTAAAATGTAAATAAAGAGAATATCTGCAAAAAAACAAAACAAAAAAAAAAACCAATGCAATTGTTTCATTACCATTACTGTCCTGACTTTGAACCATACCAAAAGGATCAGCATTAGCACGAAATAGTCTCTCTTATTTCCCTTAGTAGATAACCCAAGCTAAGGCACTGTCCATGGTACCAAGGCCAGGAAGAAATTCCACAGTCCTCTGAATGAACAGATAATGTTTCAGATTCTCAACATATTACTATAGAATGGTCTGTTTGAATGTTTATATGCAGAATATTTTGCAGACTGTAAGTTCTTTTGCAAAGTATCCACAGTTTAATTGACAAACTAATTATTTCAGTAACATCAAACTGATTACATTTCTCCAATCTCCTTTTAGTTTAGTTTACAATGTGGTTGCTCTTTGATTCTTTGTTCTAAATTAGTGAATTGACAATATAGTACCATAGATTAGGCTTCAAATGACACTATCCTAATACCATTTATTTTCACATTTGTTTTCTCAAATTATAATGTCTGAAAGATCAAAACAACAGAAGAGCTATTTTTAGCCATGGTTTCACCCATAATATCAATGTATGCATTTCCTACTCACATTTATCTGATAAAATGGATGCTGCTCTGTTTTATGAAGGTTACTTCTCAGATAAGTGTCTGTGTGTATGATGCTATTTAGAAGCAGGAAATGTGCAATTTGGAATTATATTTGAATTCAACTTATTATTTTCCAATGGGGTGAAAAGTGAACAGTTTGTTATCACAGGGTTATGTAGCATACATTGTGAATAATTTGCTTACACAATGGTTTCTAGTAATGATCTCCAAATGATAAATTAGCTCATTCATTATAAGCAGTTTGGTCTGCCACACAGGGCAGAAGGGAGAGATTGCACTTCTCATTCACTGTTCCTATTGAGCATCGCCACAGAGCCTTCCCACTGACTTCTGAGAGCTGAACACACAGCACATTAAAGGGCAACAATCTGATTTTGCTTTACCCCCTGCCATGCTAATCTGAACTCCGTGGAAACTCCATGAATTCAATATGAGCCCAGGGTTCAGTTCACTTCTCAAAGAAAAAAAAGATGTGCTGTGAATCCAGCTGTCCGCCAAGAGTTCCTCTGTGTGTCTGCCTGGTACAGTTCACCCACTTAAAAGTTTCAAGTCAATATTTTAAGGTTGAACTCCCCGATCATCTGTCAATATCTCTCTTCACTTCTCATTCTAAGCACTCCCTTTTAAACTGATGTGCTGTTGTTAACAGTTTGTCCCCTTCTGGTTTGTCCCTCCAGAAATCTGTTTGCTTAACGATCCTTCTTTAAAAATAATTTCTCCTAACAATCTTTGATATTTTCCTTTTCAGAGCGCAGCCCTCACAAGGGTGTAAAGGAAACATTCTACTCTCCCACATGACAATAAAACTTCACCTTATAGACTCAATTGTATCTTTGGTCTTTTGTGTGCTAGTCTACTGACTCCTGTGTCACAAAGTTACTCAAAGTATTTTAAGTGCATTCTTTTTAATTTGTCAATTTTGTCAGAAATAGATGTTCTGTAGTCTACATTCTATAAACCGACAAACAGTTCTGCTTAAAATTCCATCCCCTACAGTAAGGATGTGCTATCTTACCATTCCTCAATAGTTTATTTTTTAAACAATGAAATTTCCTGGGTATCTCTTGATTCTGACCACACATATCAACTTATTCCACTATTAACACACTGATAAACAGTAATGACCTCTGGCTTTACCCAAAGAAGCATCTGCTCCATAAATGTGCATATGTAATGATTTAAATAAACTGACTCTGGTTCCTCTTTCCCTTAAACTCCTTTCCTCAAGTCTCACATGAATTAGTGAGAAAATGGGTTGAAAGGTTTCAAACACAAATGTCCAGGAAGAGAAAAAGCCTGACAAGCAAACAAAAACTACTCTGCAAGTTCCACTTTTACCTTTAGGAATCTTATTTTAAAAAATGTGGACAACAGGATTTAGGAGAAGTGACTGAAGTTACCATTGTGTGCTAGAATTTTACTGCTAGTCCATTGCAGAAGTAAGGGAATAATGTGGAGAATAAAGAGAATATATATTCATGGGAATGGTACTAAGTCATTTTCAATTACTATCATAGAATAACTGAGACTGGTGACTTGTAAAAGGAGGCTTATTAATTTTATAGCTGTGGATATTATCAAAGAGTGATCAACTCTTGGCTACAGTTAGGACCTCATGGAATAGGTCTCCTAAACATGCCATGGCCATTGTACTCACGAGTTCACAGAATCTGTAGCTATATGCAAACCCCTGCAGAAGATTTGGCATGTCAAGACATCCTGGGTATGGAGGTGATGTTTATGAAAGAGCTAGATTTTATTCCTTGTACTTCTATCCTAGCATTTTACACACTGACTGTAACCTGAGTAACAACACATACATACTGCTTTCACACTGGGAACATTAAGAATTTAATTTCAAGATGAGAAATCTATTGCGGAATCCTGTATTTATCACTATCTACATATAAAAATGAAAGATAGTACCCCATCATTTTTACTGACATTACAGAGAGAAATTTTGTGTTCTAAATCACAGACAGGCTACGGATTAAACTATTAATTTTGTGAATATAATATATTGATACAGAAATGATAATTTTAAGATATTATTTTCTAAATTCATTTACATTTCACAAGCTTTTCTTATATTATTGTCTCTATATTTCCTCTAAATTTCCTTCCTATAATTCAAACATACAGTATTGTTCAGGGAGAAATAATTTTAATGAATTTATAATCTGATTAATATCCTCTTAAAATAAACTTCATATTTTGAGTGATTGCTTCTTCACAGATATATACAACAAGTATTTACCTGTTGTTCACAGAGACCAGAAAGAATATTTCCTGGAACTAGAATTCTAGATGTTTGTCTGTCAATATGTTGGTGGTAGGAACTGAACCTGTATCCCTTACAAGAGTAAAAAGTGACCTTAACGTTTGAGCCTTTTTCTCTCACACCTACTGCTATTTTTTTTTATTATTTATCTGCTTCTGTGTGCAGGTCACATAGTGACCCTTCATGTTTTATGCCAGAACTACAAATTTCTGCTTTGGATACGTTATAAAACATAGAAACGTGAATGGAATCTATGATCCCAGAGTTGCCCAGAAAAAGTATTGTATAGTATACAGGAAATTACCTCTAATGATTTCCATCAGGAACTAGAACACATAATAAAACTGTTACATCACCATAAGCTTACCAGAATGATTGGATGACACGTCAAATCAGTACCAACACCAGCATATGGATTATAACAAGATGGTACATAATCTTCCCCAGTATCATTTGCTTTGCTTAGCCTAACTTAAAGTAATTCATCTAAATAAACCAGCTTGTGAATCATACAAGATAGTCCTCGGAAAAAAAAAAGTGGTTAAGGAAATAGAAGAAATGTAAGCTTGTTACTCTCAAGAAAATAAAACAAAGCAAGACAGAATGAGAGAGAAGACCAAATACATTATCCAAGTAGTAGAATCCACCTGGCACCTCACTCAGTGAAAATATCACTACCAGGTAGAAAAGTTAATAGTGGGGTGCAGTTTTCATGAGCTAAAAATGAAAAAAATGACCTTTGTACATGTTTAATACTAGGAAACCACCATAAAGCCAAAATGCTTTGTACAGTATATTTTACTACTATGTAATTACAGCAACAGAGGTTGTTGAACTCTGATGTTCAAGAGTATGTATGCTACACCCTTTTTATTAAAACTTCAGCCCCCTTGAACTTTTATTATCACCTGAAGGCTTTGAGCTTTGATTATATCTTTTTTTCTTTCTCTTTTCCCTTCTTCCTTTTTTTCTCTCCACCTCACTTGCTTTTATTGATTTGTATAACAGATCTCAATGTAGAACCAAAGTGGTCTAAAAGTCACCATTCATAGAGTTTGTGAGGTCCCATCACTTAAGAGGGCATATTGCTCTTTAAAAAGATAATTCATGTGTGACCAGGAACCACACCAAGTGGATGACAACTCCACTTACAAGGGATCCATTGCCTTTTGTTGGAGTTCATGGATAAAGAATACCTACCTACACACACACACACACACACACACACACACACACACACACGCACACACACGCACAAACTTTCACACACACAGAGATACTCATGCATGCAGCACAAATGCAAAAATAAAATAAATCTCAAAAAATAGGACACACTCGTCTTCCTGCTCAGTGCTGCATTTCGAGTGCTGGAATTGTGACTATATACCACTATAGGCAGATTTTTCTGGCATTTTTTTTCACAAAGTAAGAGAGTTGTTGTGAATTAGTGTTATGCCACCATACTTTTAAACAGAATATCTTATTTCTTCAATCTGTCACTTGGTAGTCATTATATAACATTGTAACATGTCACTCTTCCCAGTATCCATTGATCCTATTCAACATTTAGATTAACACTTTTAGCTTTGATAGGAAAGAGACGTTACCCCACTTACATTTCTGTTGCTGTTTATTTTATCTAAGTGTAATTTCAGTTCTTTCAATTGCTTTGTGAATGACAAGATTACATTTTTCTTCAGCACCAAATAATATTATATTATGGTGATGTGCATATGTATCAAACATTTTGTCTATCCATTTATTTCTTGTTGTGCATCTAGATTGGTTTCATAACTTAGCTGCTGTGAATAGTTTTATAACAATCATGGTGATTCAAGTATGTTTATAGCTGAAGTTTATTTTAGAATTTAAAGATACGTTTAAAGAATGAAAACCCTGGTATCTAAGTGGTAAGATAAGAAATAAACATCAGATATTGTGTAAGGGAATGAGCATCAATTCAGAACTCCAAAGTATTTTACTTCTTCGGAGTGGATTTCTTTGCTTTATATTTCTATTCATAAACTATTTCATATCTTAGTCATATCAGGTAAACTTAGCAAATAATGGGTAATAAAATATTTTGTGAATTGCATCAATAATAATCTTATGTTGATGGCAGACTATTGATTCATTACAATGTCTTCGAGGAATATAGAATGGCCTGTATCATCGTGAAATAAACATATTTTTGTTTATTAAACAACATCATATTTTTATATGATAAGCTTTCCTAAAAGTCATTGATGGAATCACGAAGACAGGTGGTCAAATAAATACTTTTAGCTCTTACTTCAAGGACATGTACATACACCCAAAATGTATTAGCATATCTGAATCAATATAAATAACTCTTTTAAATAGGTAAGTAAGAAGAATGCCTCTTTCTTGAATTTTTAACTAAAATAATCACTGAAGATGAGATGATACTGAAGCAAATTTTACCCTACGAAAATAATTTGTCAAGTGTAAAATTTACAGAAATAAGATCTGTGTAATAGCTACGTAGGTACAGATGCTAGCGGCCAAGTTTAGTGATGTGAATTTGCTATCTGGAACCCACATGCTAGAAGGAGAAAAACATGCCCCCAAAGTTGCACTCTCTCCTCCACATATTCTTCATGACTCATAATGCTTAAACATATGTACTTAATCACATAAAGTAACTGCCCACATAATATTAAAGTGTAGTAATATATGGGAATAGGGTGTAGAATATTATGTGATGACATATCCAGTTATCAAATTGATACTTATAATTGTACCATTTTTAATATAATGAATTGTCTTAGGTATTTTGAATCCTTGTCATTTCCAATAGTGCAGCTATGACAATGTCCTTAATAATTATGGAGACAATAGACATTTGGAAATATCATTAACGAGTATCAAAAGATAGATTGAAGAAATGTTAAAAATATGGAAAAAAATCAGTAGGCACCCTATGAACTAAGATAAATGGACTGAGAAAGAGATTAAACAACATCTCTCAAAATATCCTCAATAATATAAAATATCTTGGGGGAACTCTGCCAAGTGAGAGAAAGCTTTGCATAATAAAAACTTACTTACTTCAATTCACTGAAGAAAGAAATTGAAGATGTCACAAGTTGGAAAATATCCTATGCTTTTGGATTGATAGAATTAACATAGTAAAAATGTCCTTTCTACTAAAACAATTGAAAAGATTCAATATTATCTCCATCAAAGTCCCAACACAATAACCTACAGACCTTGAAAGGATAATTTTCAGCTTCCTAAGGAAACACAAACGCTTAGAATAGCTAAGATTCCTGAAAAAGAAAAGAATCAGGGAAGGTTTTACTATCCGCAATTTCAAGTTGTACTACAAAGCTATAGGAAAAAAAAAAACATAGTATTGGCATAATAACTTTCATTGATCAGTGGAATAGAACTGAGGACCCAGAGAAATCCATCTAACTATAGACACCTGATTTTTGATAAAGAACACAGCATCTTCAATAAATGCTGCTGGTCAAACTGGATGGCTGCATGTAGAAGAACCCAAAAAGAATGGTACTTATTATCCTGCACAAAACACAATCTCAAATGTATCAAATACCTGATCATAAAACTAGATACACTGCACCTGATATAAGTGAAAGTGGCTAATAGTCCTGTACTCATTGGCACAGGAAAAGATGTTCTGAACAGAATACTATTAGTATAGAAATTAAGATTAAAAATTTAAAAAATGGACCTCATGAAACTCAGATGCTTTCTCATAGCCAAAGACACTGTCATTCAGACAAATTGGCAGTTTACAGAATGGGAAAATACTTTTACCCACTACACATATGATAAAGAGCTAATATCAAAAATATATAAAAAAATCAAAATTATATATCAATAAAACAAACAATCGAATTAAAATGGGATTCAGATTTAAACTGAGAATTCTCCATAAAGATAACTCAAATGTCTAAGAAACATTTACAGAGATGTTCAATACCATTAGACACTGGGAAAATACAAATCAAAATTACTTTGAAATTTCATCTTATACTAATCAGAATGATAAAGATAAATAAAACTACTGACAGCTCATACTGGCATGGAAGAATACGCCTACATTGCTGGTGGTAGCACAAACATGTAAAGCCACTGTGGAATACAATGTGATGATGCAGACAGAAGATGAGATTCATTCTATCTCAAGATCCAGTTATCCCACTCTTTGGCATACCCAAAGGATACTTTATCCTATCACAACGAGACCTGCTGAAATTTGTTCATGGGTGTTTTATTCGTAATAGTAACAAACTGCAAAGAACCTACATCTCCACCAACAGAAGAATGTGTAGGGAAATATGGTACATTGACAACAATGGAATTTTACTCAGTCATTTAAAAAAAAAGGCACTATGAAAATTACAGATAAATGGATGGAATTAACAAACAAATAAAAAAAATCATCCTTAGTGAGGTTATTCAGATACAGAAAGGGGAATATAGTAGTTATTCACTTACCTGTGGATATTAGCAATCAAGTCATTAGTAACAAGGCTACAGCATCTAGACCTACACAGGGTAGGTCTATACCTTAAGTCCATAAGGGACTGTGAAGTAAAAAATAGATCCTGTGGAGTAAAAATAGAAAGAGAAGTAAAATGTATAAGTTTGGTTGGATGGGGTGATGGAAGTGAGGATCAAGTGGTGGCAGATGGTTGAGGGAGATAAGGAAAGGAATATGTGGAAAGATAGCTAAATTTATAGACATTGGAGAGCTATTAGGAAAACCCAATACAGTGATGGTGAACAAATAAGGGAGACAGAGTCTCAACTGACAACTCTTGTCACCAAATGAAGCTCATAATACTGGGATTGGGTAAGATCTAAATTGAGATGTTGGACAAAGGGGAGCCCTTAAATAATCCAGGCTAATGGCAAGACTATATGTTGCTTTCTAAGACAGCAAGGCCTCATTAAGGAAGAAAATGCCCGAACAATTCATTGAAAATGGAGATGTCTAGCTGGTGTTTACATAGAATCTTCATCTCTACATCACAGTACCTTTGGTACAGAAAGGTAAAGAGTACAGTACCAAAAGTTAAAAGGAAACACCAAACAACCACTACCCTTTTGATCTGCAATGATGTCCTGACTGTCATGCCTATAAACAATTCTAAACCAATGGTGGCACAAAGCTACCAACCAATACCTGATTTGATTTGAGGCCCATTCATGAATCCATATCTGAAACTACTTCAGTGACCACGAACAAGAAGTTAGGTAGCCCAGGGACCTATTATAAAGCCAAACACTACTGGACATATAAAATCAAATAACAACAAGAACAACAAAACAACAATCCAAAAACCAAACCAAACATATGGACCAAAAAGATAGTGATTAAATGATTCCTAATGACATTCTGCTATACTCAAAGATTACTCCCACAGTCAGCCATTATAGAGAAGTTTTCTCTTATAACACTTAAAAACAAATGCAGATACAGGCTGACGTGATGAAGAGAATGAGCTACCTTGGAACACTCAATCCCAAATGGGATGTCTCCCATAGAGTTCCTCCCCTCAGGGTTTAGGGAACCAACCCTATGGAAAATGAAATGGAAAATATGTAAGAAACAAAGGGCACCAAGATAAACTCGGCTATCTGAATGAACATAAGCAAACCTCTAATGAGCTCACAAAGACTGGAAGAGCCTGCACAAGGCTTGCTTAGGTGTGTACCACAGCCTCTGCTTATGTATCATGGTGTCCAGTTTAGTGTTTTATAGTATTCCTGAATGTATGTAATGAGTGACTTTCTGATTCTTGTGCCTTCTCACAGCCCATTTTCATGTTTTTGTTTGTCTTTCCCAACTCCAAAGTGATTGGTTTTGTTCATCTAATTAAATCTTCTCTTGTTATATTTAAAACAGACTAGCAAACAAACAAAAAGTACATCAGTACCATATGAACACAATACGTGACTCAACAGGCCAACTTCCTTGAAGTCACAGTGAGAGTTTGGTGCCAAAGAATCTTATGTGCTTTGTCAATGTTATAAGCAAATACATATGCTTTTAAATGTACACAAATAATTAGTTCAAGTGTCTATTTATTAATAGTCTGTGAGTGTTAACAATTAAAATCTGTTTCCTATTAGTTTTTCTTTGAAAGTTAACATAACATTGTCAAGCATGAAATAATGAAAATCTCTTCCACAAACCCAATTTGATAAAACCCTATAACTCAGATCTTAACATGGGAATGGATTTAAATTTGCAACCATTAAGGCATGTCTCTTCTTTATATTAGGGCTTTAAATTAATATTTGTCACTGAGAAAAACTGATTTGCATTTTAATGAGAAAAATCACTATGCAAACTTTTGAAACATTTTACCTAGAGGTTGGCAGCAAAGTCAAAAGGAGTGACTTCATAACTTTAAAATGAAGTTAAACTCTACAAACTGGAATTATTTTACTTTCCAACTTATAAATTACAGTTTGACTCAAATCTATTTTTAAATCTCTCTAAATGTGCAGATTATTCTAATACATCCAGTTTTCCAGTGTAGTAGGCAATTATTTTCTGATCATATAAAATCACACCTCCATATCTAAAAAAATGCATTCTTCAAAACTTCTTTTTCACTAATGTGAATTATTAAGGTTTTGTCTTTTTGTCATTGTAGACATGACTTATTAAATGTCCTCAAATTTTGTCATGTATTCAGCTCCTCAATTTTAAGAGTTCTAGAAATTTTTTTCTGTTAGTATGTGTTTATATAAGGTAGACTTTTCTCTGTGTATATTGAATTAAATCTAGGCAAATCACTGACATTTATACTGGTCTTCATTATATTTGGTTGTTGTTTCACAATTTTTCTTTTCTTTTCTTTTTTTTAACTATTCCAAAAAATAGAAACAGAAGGACCACTACCCACCTCCTTCTATGAAGCCACAATTATGCCAATACCAAAAGCACACAAAGATCTAACAATTTTTCTTAAGTTCTCACTCTGTACCTAACTCTGTCTTCCTCTTAGGTTACTTGGTAGACAAGGCAGGCACCCAGCTCTTGAAGTTTATTCTTGCTGTCTATTATAATGCTAAGTGTAGACTCCCAAGATCTAACATCCACACATAGCACCACATGACCATCCCAATGTATTTCTGATTGGCAAGTAAAGATTCCCACAGCCAATAGTTGGGCTAAAGGAACATAGCTGGAGTTTTATTTCCAGGGCTTGGGTTTGTTGGAGGACCAGGAAGAAAAGAAGGTGAAAGAGGAAGGAGGAGAAGCCACCATAGGTTAGGTGAGCTATAAAAAACCATGGTCCTGAAGGCTGGCCAATTGGAGTTAAGAACAACCCAGATAAAACATAGTATGTAGCAAATAATAGCTTGGAGTAATCAAAAGGAAAGTAGATTCTAATAGCATAGAGGGTAGGTAGTTGTCCAATTCTTGTTCTGTTAAAGGTTTATTGTAAAAATAGCAAATATATGTGTCTTTTATCTGAAAACTAAAGGTTCAAAGGCAGGGCAGAAACTCCAGATCAGGATAAAGTAATTTCTACAATATCCAACTCATGGAGATCCACCTTCCTCTACATTCTTAGTAGAATTATAACCATAAGACATTGTACTTTATTCTTGGATACTGTTTTAAAGGAACACATTTATCTATTTTCACTCTATGCATTTTTCTCACATTTGTTCCCAAATTCTCACGTTTTTGAAAAAGTCATATAATTGTCATTTTAAGGATGAAACAGTCTTTGTTTGATCTAGAAACTCCCTTTGAAAGTTTTCAAAGGTCCTTTTCTTTCTATTTTCTTATTGCATTGTTTACATAACACTTTTTGAATAACCTGGGTTTCCAGTCTCCTTTAGTACTTTCCTTATCTTGCAGCAAAATTGGTTATGTCAACTGGAGTCCTGGTTCTTCTGGAAGATCATTTTTAGAAATCATGGTAAATTTGTTCATTGCTGATAAAATTGATATTACATTTTGTCAATTCTCATGAAATATTTGAATAGTAAAAATAAATATGCATAAAATTATTAACCTAGGAATTTGTGATATTATCCAGTATAAAATTTAGCATGTAACATCAATAATCTTTCACACAGTCAAAGCTACACCTGAATAAATTTAAGACATTTTGTTTACAACAATAACAATACAAGCATTTATACAGACTAATGTTAATTTCCTTTCAAAAGTTTAAAATATTTTCTAATGATTTAGGGTTGATTTTTTTTTTTTTTGGTTTGTAATTCTAGTCTGTTCATTATTTTTATTTTTGCAGATTAGCATTTGTAAAATAGATACTTTTATCCCTTGTTATTATAATTTAACACATTTTGGAAACTGGATTAGTTTACAGACACTTATTTGCAAAGGATTTCTATGTATACATAGTATATTAAACAATTTATTGAACGAAAAGTTTTGATTTAGAAATGTAAGTGATGTTCAATATATAATATTTATCACAGAATGTGAAAGGCCTTTTGGCAGCGTGATGAAAGGGCTTAGAAGGGGGCAGTATAGGGGGTTAGGTGAGTGTGGCCAGGCGGCATGGGGGAAGGTGTCCAGGTGGGCCCTTGCTTGGGCACCACTGCCCCTGAAGGACCACACACACACAATCATAGTATAGAATAGAGTTTATTAAGAGTAGGGGATGGGAGTTAGTGGTAGAGAGAGGTAGAGAGAGAGGGAGAGAGAGAGAGAGAGAGAGAGAGAGAGAGAGAGAGAGAGAATAGAGAGAGAGTGGAGGCCGGCCATGACCCCAGGGGCAGAGAGGTGAGAATGTGGGAGAGCGGAGAGCAAAGAGGGAGAAGAGGAGCAAGTAGCCCCTCTTATAGTGGGCCAGATCTCTGGGGTGGGGCATACCTGGCTATTGCCAGGTAGGTGTGGGGTGGAGCTTAGACAAAACCCCAAAATACCCCAATGTTTGGCTAATTAATAAAAGAAAAAGAAAAAAGAAAAGAAGTGACGGCGAATACAGCAAAGCAGGAATAGGGTCGTTGTTGAGATCCAGCTGCTTCATGCTGACATTGGGGAGGCATGTCTCTGGGGAACCTAGAGAAAGGGGTATAGGGGGTGATCGTCCAGTCTCAGGAGGACTAGCTGCTTCTTTGCTGTCCAGGGTTTGTAGAGCCATTTGAAGATAGGTTAGGAGAACAGGTCCAGTAGAAGCTGTCTGTGTCTGGAGAAGCTGCGAGGAGATTGGAGCATCTGAAGTTTGCTTCTCTGGATATGGCAAGGGCCTGGACCTAACAAGATGTTGGAACACATTAGTATAGGTAGGGAATAAGACTAAGTACATTTGGGAGAAAGGAAATTTTTCTTAAGATGTACAATTGAAACCCAGAGGAATCCCACCCTTTGGAAAGGTAATAAAGTGGGAACTTGGGCAGATGTACTTATCAAGATGGAGCCTACTTGGTCCATGAGCAGTAGATCTGGGTAGGTTTCCTGTAGCTAACAAGTTTATTAAAGAGATAACATGAGTTAACCACATGAACAATCTTTAAGATGAGCCTTTGTGGATCAGAAGGAATAGAATTGAAGGTTGGGACAGTGACAGAGCGAGAAGAGGAAATATGAAGCATTTAATGGAAACAGAGTTTAGGTAAGGAGATAACTGTCTAGCTGTCAATGTAGTCAGAAGTCTGAGGAATAAATAATAACTTAGCAGTTATATTATTAAAGAATGACAGATTCCAGTAGCCAGCAGTTATTTGTGGTCTCTGGTCTCCATGGTGGCTTTGGCTGTCAGTCTGGCTTTCAAGCACAGAAGATGCACGGCTTTTTCTCTGTGGAATGGATACCTATGACATGAGAAACGGCTTACCTTTGTTTAGCTAAGTCATTTGACTCAAGGTATCTTGTTTTGTCCACTGCACTCTTCCAGGCAGCATCCTGTGGTGGTGTCCATCTTTCTTCTGAGACCTCCTAGGAGAAGCTGTCAGGCCTTTGGGAATTCTGTCTGTCTTAAATCTAATAACAAATTTTGGACAAGATTTAGCGCAAGATAGGAGAGCAATAGTTAAGAGAGAATGGGAATGGAAATCTTAAGTAGCTTTGACAGGTTGCATAGGTAGAGGAAAGCATATTGCCTTGGTTAGTAAAGATGCTAGGATCAGAGTAAGAAAGCTGGCAGCAATGGATTAAATTGTGGTGACAGAAAATGAGTTTGTCTAGGTAGATTTAGGCTTGTTAACATCAACTTGAGCATGCAGGCTATAGGAGCAAATGAGTTAAGGGTGTGGGAACACAGAATAGGTGAGGTTCAGATTCTTTACCGTTTACCAGACTAATTTTAAAAGTATACAGTCGAAGACAAGTAGCACCCACTGGGTAGGGGAGGGAGTTGTTAACTGCAAACTCAGCATCCTGAAGAATGCAGAAACAACTGAAAGGCAGCTAAGCCAAAGAGCCCAGACCGTCATGAGGACCCTTGGGAGCTAGGGCTAGAAAAGCCGGAACTTTAAAAGCCGGAGGAAGCATCCCGCCTGGACCAGGATTTTTGTGGACGGCTGTAAGCCAACGGGAGACTCAGGATCACTTCCGGATTAGGATACACCCGAGGGTGGGTCTAGAAGTCCTAAGCAGGAGTGTGGGCTAGGCATGAGAGGAAACCCTTCGTTCCAAAAGAAGTTGGCCAGACTTCATTTGAAAGCTAAGGGTTATTTACTATTATAGTTAATGTTTATTTAAATTTCTAATCTGGTAGAGGGAAGAACTTGACATGTAGCACACATACTTGTGGAAGCCAGTGTGGACCGCTTGGCTGTGGGACCTGGTCCCCCAACCTTGCTTCTCCTGCCTGTGCATGGCTGCAAGACCAGTCATGGCCTGCTGTATTAACAGTAGAGGACATTGAGAATGGTGGGAAGGAGACTGCACAGTGAAGAAGAGGGAAGACAGGGTGGTAGGGAGAAGCAGTAGAGCTGTGAGAGAATCGGGTAGTAGAATTGGTGGAGCATCCCAGCAGCCAGTGTGGAGCTGGGCGTGGGCATGGGCTGTGGCTAGGCTTTTGCAGGTAAAGGCCCTAGAAAACTGCGCTGTAGCCAGCAGAGCAGGACAGTATGGTGGGGGGGGGGGCACAGCAATGGGAAAGGAGTACAGGCTTGCTGCGGCGGGGAGGCGGCATCACTCGACAGGGATGGAGCGCAGCCGATTCTGAGAGCCGGTAGAGACCGCACCATGGGTAACAGTTCTGCTACTGCATGTGCAGGGTGGAACTTCCTGTCAGCAGTGGAAGTCGGAAGTTAGGTAGCCTGCAGTGGCTGGGAAGTAGCTTGTTTCCTATCTTAGCAATGGTGCGGGGAGCTGCTGCGGTGGCCGCTTCGACAGCAGTTCTGGCGAGAGAGGGGATCTGGCATGGGCGGTGGGGGTGACGGCAGCGGCCGCTCTGGCAACCACAGCCAAGGCCAAGGCTTGGCAGCGGGGAATAGGAAGGTTTGCATGAGGCCCCCCGGAGCAACCGCAACCACAGCCAGTGAGCCATGAGCCCCGCGGGCCTCCAAGTCAGCACAGAAAACAAGGGGAACTAGTAGAATAAACTCTGCTGCCCAGCAGGGACATGCTCACACTCGCTCGCTCGTGACCTCTGTGAGGCTGTGGTTTAGCTTGTTTTGTATCCTAGCAATAAGATGCAGGGGTGAATTACATAGCCACGCCCTGGTAGCACTCGCCAAGCGGGACATTGCAGCAGCTACCGCTGAGTTCCACAGGGAAGGAGGGACAGAACAGCTGTGGTCCTGCGGAAATGCAGGAAGTGCAGAGACTATTGCTCTGACCAGTGGGGGTGTAAGACTTACCCATTGGTGAAAGAGGCTTAATATCCCATGGTGTTTCTCATTCCCGGCCAAATGCACCAAGTGAAAGGATTTTTGGCACCAAGATGAAAGGGCTTAAAAGGGGGGAGTATAGAGGGTTAGGTGAGTGTGGCTAGGCAGTGTGAGGGAAAGTGTCCAGGCGGGCCCTTGCCTGGGCACCTCTGCCCCTGAGGGACCACACACACACAGACATGGTATAGAATAGAGTTTATTCAGAGTAGGGGATGGGAGTTAGTGGTAGAGAGAAGTAGAGAGAGAGGGAGAGGGAGAGGAGAAGGAGAGGGAGAGGGAGAGGGAGAGACAGAGACAGAGAGAGAGAGAGAGAGAGAGAGAGAGAGAGAGAATGGAGAGAGAGAGTGGAGGCTGGCCATGACCACGTGGAGGGGGGAAGAGCCTCAGGGGCAGAGAGGTGAGACTGTGGGAGAGTGGAGAGCAAAGAGGGAGAGGAGGAGCAAGTAGCCCCTCTTATAGTGGGCCAGATCTCTGGGGCAGGGCATACCTGGCTATTGCCTGGTAGGTGTGGGGTTGAGCTTAGACAAAACCCCAAAAGAATGTCCTCTTATTTTGTTTTCAGACTATTAACAGTATAACAGTATAACTTCAGGATGATTTCTTAGAAGTTGCACTGACAACCTGAAAGAAAAAGTCAAACAGAGCTTTGATAAGCCTTCTCAAAAGTGTGAATATATGGGGTGTGTGTGCATGTTTTGTGTTAGGAGGACACTTATGCCTGACTGTGACTATGTAAAATACAGACATAAATCTTGGATGTGTTTCTTCTGGTAACATTTTCTCTTTTGCATCTTTAAAATTCCTTTTTAATATCATTGGTCCAATATTTAATATGATATCTGTAACCCCTTGCCATTTTACATTTAAAGGTTGTTTACATATTAGGATTGTTAGGTCATTATTTTTCCAGAATAATAAAGAATATTATGTTTTGCACTCTTTCTTGACCCCCACCATTCCTCTTCCTTTTTTCTAGGTTTCAAGTACATTAGATTATTTTTTGTTTTGCATTATATAACTAGCAAATTAAATTTGAAAATTTTAATTATTGTTCTAATTTTCTAGGAACTTTTATTTCAAAAACTGCTTAGCTGCCTGTTTTCACCTCCTGAGTCCTACCCAGCAAATGTGGACCACCATGCCTCCCTCATCTATTCATTTTTAGCAAGCAAAGATACTTCTGTTATAGACAATAACACATTGTTCCAGATTGATTCATATTCTTCACTTTTTCTCTACTCCAGTGATAAAATATATATAGTAGATTATTGTGAAGTGAGTACATTCCACTTCAGAAAAATCCAGCAACAATACTTACATAAATAGTCTTTTGAAAATAAAACTGCAGAGAGGAACAGAATCTGGAATCAGAGAACCAAACATACCTGATAGAAGAAAGAAAAGAGAAAAAAAGAATCAATGAAACATTCCTAGTAATACTGTGCTGTATTCATAGATCAGTACCTAGCACAATCATTAAAAGAGGTTCTTCCTTCATGGTATATATGCTTGAATCTCCATGTCATTGTTTTGGGAGATGGAGTTTGACAAAATGACTGGTTTGTAGAGGCTTGGGTTTTATGGAATCCTTAGCTAGGTTCTGTATTTGGTGGCTGTTGAAAATTAAAAGAACATAGAAGTGAGGGGACCTTTGGAAGCATGCCTTTGTGGTTTATATTTTTTAATATGTTCTTTGTCTTTCCTTCCTTCTTTTTCTCTTCTTCCTCCATCCCTCCTTTTTTCCTTTTTCCTTTAGTCCCACCTTCTTTTTCCCTCCCTCCTCTTTGCCATTAATGTTTTCCCACTACATGCATATGATTATGCTGCATTGCCTTAGCACAGATCCTCTTTCAATGGAGTCCTGTGACTATAACTGAAATCTGGAAATCTGAGCCCAAATACCTTTGTCTCATTTAAGTTGATTTTTTTTAATGTGTCACAGAAACTGAGATCTAATTTACATACCTGACAAACAGTTGGCCCTGCCATAGATTCTAAGAGTGAAATGGGTATTTATTCAGTGTGAACTATAGGAAGACAGCTCTAAGCTGTGCATCTTGCAGAATTATTCTTTTGAGAGATTATTACCCCTCAAATAGTTATGCTATTCTATATTCTTAGCATGCTATCCTTCAAGTTTCCAGTAATTACACCTAGAGAATATATATTATGCAATTAATATAGACATTTTAATATTGTAGCTAGTATGGGGAATTTTGGCACCTGATTTATAATTCAAGAAGCCAGGGAAACTTTTAATAATCAGGAAGCCCACACATCACAAGCAGTAGTATCTAGGAAAGTCTGGGGATATGTAACAGAAGTCTGTATGCACACATAATAAAGCAGATTATTAGATTCCCTAAAATAAGCAATCCCAGAAGAATGGCCATATATTACTAACTTTATGAGTCACTCTGAAGACTCACTTCTATTTAGAGAGTGAATCTCTGGATTAGAAGATTTGCATTTAAATGGTCTATTCCCCCTTGCAGTTACAGGTTTCTGCATAGGATAAAGCCGCTCTTTCTTTGTGAAGCACATACATAAAAGGTCCTAATAAATCCCACCATTGTGATGAACCCAGAGTTTATCAAAGGACTTTTAAGCTATTCTGACAGGCTCAATTGAAATAGGGTTTCCTCTATTTCCTTTTGGGAGTTTTTAAATAAATTTAGGATAATTAGCAATTTCCCTGCAGGCTATCTTTTTAAGTTTGAGAAAAATTACCATTCATCTTAGTAAATGAAGTAAAAACACGGACTTTGAAACATAAGTACTATCTTCAATAGCAAAAGAGGCATCAGTTTCAGGTTTATGTAAGTTATCATCCTGTGCTTGTATTCCTGCCAGTCTAGGGTCTAAAAAATTAAATAAATGGAAAACCAAAGAGGCTATGACTTGAAACCATGGAGTTGAAAGATTCCTATGTAGACCAGACAACTAGCCTCCTCTCCACTGGGGCACTTAGATCATTTCTCAGGTTACCTGGTGTAATATATTAATCTTAAAAATGATTGGTGAAATGGCAAATAGTAGAAATACAACCACATCTACTCCAGCAAGGCTAAACTTTAAAAGTTTGTCTAAACTGTCCTACAAACTGTTTCAATTCAATATTCAAACATATGATCCTATGGATGTCATTTTAATCAGAAATACCAAAATATTTAAAGTAAAATTCTTGAACTTTTGTTGTTATGCTGGTAAAAGAGTCACATAGAATTCAGTGTTGTAAGAAAATAATGATGGTATGTGAGTTCAATGCATTTTTATGTCTTCTACTACACACAGTCCTTCAGAAGGTAATTTGTAAACTGCCTCTTTTTTTCTGTTTCATCTTTAATCCATCTTTTGACCATCTCTAATTATATTTGGGACAGATCAGAGATTTTTCTTTGGAAAGAAATAGAATAGACTCTAAAAGAACACATATCTTTTCCAGCAGTATTTAATATATCTTAACCATTTTATCTGCAGCTACACAAATATTCCAAGGAATGTTTGGAGTACATTATGTGTTGTCTGAGCACCAACCAACCCACAAAGCGTTTAAGGCAAAATTTATCTTGTCTAAAAGGAATGCAGGCATAAGGGATGGAGCAGAGACTGAGGGAATAGCCAATCACAGACCTGCCCAACTCGAAACCCATCCCATGGGGAAGAACCAATCCCTAACACTATTAATGATTGTATATTATGTTTGCAGACAGAAGCATGTTGTCCTCTGAGAGGTGCCACCCAGCAGCTGACTCAGATACAGAAACCCATAGACAAACAGTGGATTTAGCTTGGAGACTCTTATGGAAGAGCAGGAGAAAGGATTGTGGGCCCTGAATGGGATAGGAACTCCACAGGAATACCAAAAGAGTCTGCTAACATGGACCCTTGGGGAATTCAGAAACTGAACATCCAATCAAGGACCATACACTGGCTGGACCTAGACTCCTGCACATAAAGAGCTGATGGGCAGCTCAGTTTTCATGTGGCTTTCCCAACAACTGAAGTAGGTGCTATACCTAAAGCTGCTGCCTTGCTGTGGAATCCACTCCCCTAACTCAGATGGGAGAAGATGGTACCTAGTCCTACAGAGACTTGATGTCCCAGGGGTGGGGGATACAGAGGGCTTCATGCTCTCAGAAGGGAAGGGGAGCGAGCATGGGAGAAGGATTGTGGGAGGGGATGAGCAGAAGGGGAACAGTGAGAGGAATGTAAAGTGAATAAGTAAGAAGATAATATTAAACTAAATTGTTAAAAAAAAAAGATGTCTCAGAAATCCAAGGGAAAGAAAATATGCATACTATAGAATTATGGAGCCCAGGCTCAATGGGTACATCTACAATACATCCCCACATCTAAAGCTCAGTGAATATTGCAGACAAGGAAACAGAAAAATTATAAGAGCAAGAGAGTCAGGGACTTTACTTTGAAAGTATGTCCACAAGTGATGTCAGAAGTTATGCACATCGAGTCTCACATACCTGACTATCCATACATGAGCTTAATAAATATGACAAGGGTGAACACAACAGACTGCATGTGGGAAAGGCTACACAATGAACTATGAGCAAGTGGGAAATAACAGGAGTGGATAAGGTTGTCTTCCTCATGGAAGAATATATTGATTGGTTGTTCACTGCCAAACATTCAGCCATAAAAACAAGTATGCAGGTAATATTAACTCACAGGTTATATTTAGAAATATATGTGCATATACAAATACATATATATGCACAATAATCATTATGTTTTGAAAAAGGTCATGAATTTTAAGAAGATCATGTAGGGGCATATGGGAGGATTTGGAGAGATGGAAGAAAAGGGAGAATGAGGTAATTAAATTTTAACCTCAAAAATAAACTAAAAAGAATATGAACATCCTAGTTAACATGATTTTCTTATTCAGAATATTGATGCTTCTTGTCAGATTTGCCTAAGAGCACAAGAAAAGAAATTAAAGTAGCAAGCAAATTTTCCAGCAACCTGCGCGATTATGCACATAAGAACCTTCCTACACAAATGCTTCTTTTATTTACTCAATAATGCTTGAAATCCCCTGCACCTATAATTAGTATTAATCCATAAAAATGAACTTAATCTTGGCAGAAAAGATTCTAATTTCATGTCTCTTCCTTTTTGACTCCTTGATTCATTTCTTTTTTTCTAAATAGAGCAACAGCTCAGGAGAGGCGAACGTGAGGTAAGATTTTGTGTTGACTCTAGTCCCAGCCTCTGTCACCAAGCACTGCTCACTAGGAATGAATAAGTTCAATATGCAGTTTCCCTTGTCAGTTCACTCAGTAGTAATCAGCAATGGGTCTCAGGAAATATATACGTGAAGAAGGAAAATCTGCTTCTCTATGGAGTAAACAAGGAGAAATTATAAAACAAATCGTTACAAAGGAAGTCCACAAAAGAGTAAACAGAACATGTATCTTCTCTTTTCCACAGTAACTATGCACTGTCTTCATGCCCAGGCTTTGTACCCATTAGAAATATATTATATATATCCTCAATATATCTCAATAGAAATATATTATATATTGAAATATATATACTCAATTAAGTATGGACCCCAGATATCTCTCTCAGATACTCGAATACCAACCAAGCAGCATACAGGAGCTGATATTAGGCCCCCAACATTTATACAGCAGAGGACTGCCAGTTCTGCGTAAAGAGATAGAAGGTGTACCTAATCCTCAAGAGACTGGAGGCCCCAGGGAGTTTAGAAGTCTGGTGGGGTAGGGGTTCGGAGGCCCCAGGGAGTTTAGAAGTCTGGTGGGGTAGGGGTTCGGGGGTGTGGTGGGTGGTGGGACATCCTCTTGGAGACAGGGCGGTGGGAAGGAGGTGTGGGATGTGGAACAGCTGGAGGGTGGACTGGGAGAGGAATAAAATCTGGAGTTTAAAATAAATAAATTACATTGAAAAAAGAAATTAGATATATATATTATTTCTGCATATATATGCAGAATGCTTAGCAATAGACAGTCAACATTTTCCTTCCGTGTGCAAGACTATGTCATCCAGTCCCACAATATCCCACTTGGTCATAACTCATTTTGTAACCTTTCCCACAGTTTGATGTGTTCCCTCTTGTAATTATTCAGTTCATGTTCAGGAAGTCAGGTGGGTGAGATTTTATGTGTATCAGTCTACTAAATCTTAAAAAAAAATGTTACAGTAATAATGGGTACAGATAGAATATTGTCAAATCTGCATCACTAATGATACCTCTGGAGAAGTGGGGTGAACTTTATGCAATCTAGGAGCATAGCAGTTAGCTGGAGACAAGGTCAACGAGGCAGGACAACCAAGGATTGACAAATCTTCT